>NC_031502.1:50610403-50680310 GCF_000237925.1 Schistosoma mansoni
AACGAATGCAATTTTGCCAACAGCTCAATCCCTTGAATACATGGTTAACACTGGTAAAATAAATGTTATCATAAGCATCCTTCATGATTATGAATAAATTCAAATGAAATATATGCAAGTTTTTTCATAATATAACGATTATTCAGTTTAAATTTGATCTCAGTGTTTTAGAGGAATACTTCCAATCCTACGAGTTGTGATCAGCGTTTTTTCGTTTGTTTTACATTTTCTTGATATTTATCAAGTAGACAGTTGTTTTATACATTCTTCCTATAAATTACCATTTTTTTAAAATTACCTTCAAGACTAGTGACTAGTTTTTATCTAGTACTTGGAAACTTTCCAAAACTTTGTCAAATGACAGAACACTTCCCTATCTTATCACAAATTATACTATGTATTTAAATTGAATATAAATATGATTGTACAGCTTAAGTAATTGATATCGTCAGGAAGAAATACTTTGACTAGTGACTTAACTTCAGTTTGTTGAATGACTATGAACTTTCTTTCGTTATTTTGAAAATTAATTCGTTTGATAAATCCAAATTAGCATCAAAATAGTTTTTCATTTGCTTTGTAGTTGAGCTCAACTTTGATATATCACTATCCACTATTTTTCTTTCCTTCTTCTTCTTTGAATGCCAGCCAAGTTGATATAAGTGATAACAAAAAGTTATTAGAAATCTTTTTTGAATTGTTTATTTGAAGATGCTTCTTATTAAAAATAAGTAGTCAATACTTCATAATTTAAAACATCATTCATAGTTAATCTGATTAATATAGTACTTTTCTCATGTAGAACAGTAATAACGTAAATTTTATGATTTATATTTCCATGGCAACTGATTGATTTTATCGGGCGAATAATTTATACGTATGCTACTTACAGAAGAATATCAATTATTTGTTTTATCATTCAACTGTAAACATTAGTGATTTTCTATAATGGGAATATTTCATTTATCACTCTTCACTACTGATCTGGATGAATTTGTTCATTCATGGAAAATCAACAACTGAATAAATGAAGTATGAAATTAATATGAACTATGCATCGTCAAGGCTAACTATAGAATTATACACAGAAGCAACTCCTTTATTTTTTTGTATACTTCAACTTTGCAATAACTGGTTGTGTAGAGAAATGGTGCGTGTTTCAAATGCGGCTCACCATTTTTGTGAGGGATAGGATCTGAATCAAGATAAATTGTATGAATGATTGTTGTCAAAATATACGTACTTTCTACCCTCGTAGGTATTACATGATTTAATCCGCATTGATGAATAACGGAGTTAAATAAGTAAAATACGAGAATGGGTTTTGAATACATATATTTTGCATATTCATTGATCTGGACAGGAAATCAGAGGGATGAAGCGAATAGAGGAGAGCGAAGCGAAAATGACGCACATCGGAGATGGTTGTTAAGTCAACTCGTTTTGATCAAGCCCGAATCAATATTTATAGTGAGATAAAAATAAGTTACAGACATGTAATGAATAGGATAAGATGTGTACAAACAATAAGTTCATATAAAAATAGTCAGGGTTAATAAGTGAATAATTAACAAGGTCAAAATGGGACTCAAGATGGGTAGGTAAATTGGCTTGTCCAGAAGCTATAATAAGGTATATGGGCTTAACATATCAACCGACATTACAGTTGTTTCCATTTAGGTGATTTGGTGGATTTTTATGAATAACATTACCAAATGATCTTAGTTCAACAAACACTGGAAATTAGGAACAACTGGATAATTAATTATTTGTATTATTAGACTCCACAGCAGTGCGCTGCCACGACAACACCAGGGTTCAAACTCAGCGACTTTAAGTATTGCGATGAGCCCGTAACCTTTGGACCAATGAACTGGCATCCAGGTGGCTTCCATGTTTACATTTAATCATTTACATTCAACCATTTACCGATTCCATTCGTGGGTGGCTGTCAAGACGTTCATCTGACACTGCATGTTACTTTTGTGGAAAATTTTCATGACGTGGGATGATCAAAGATGACGAGGTGTTAAAGAATGGATGGGTTGGTTGTTTGACGTTCAACTTTCAACTAAAGTAAGATAATATTCAGAGAGGAATTCCGGTGGAACCCTTTTTTACATCTCGTCATTGTCTCTGTCCTCTGTAGCGTTTTAAAACCCTTGAAAAATGAGCTAAATAAGAACTCATTATTCAAGTTATTTTTCTTTAATTATTTTTTTAAAGGAATTTGTTGGTCAACTACAACGAGCTAATAAATATGAAGGAACACCAAGAGAATCAATACATGAATCATTAGAACGACTACCTATGTTTGATAATGAATCGAAAAAATCAACATCATCTCAGCAATATCGAAACGAAAAATCGGATGGATCATCAAGAAATTCATTTTCACCAGCTGATTTCATTTCAACTTCACCAAGACACAGTACTACTATCGGTAGTATCGGTGGGAAAAAGAATAAAATGTACGTTTTCTTGTTCAAGCGATTTTATTCTGATTTATTTTTTTTCATTGAGGTAACAACACCATGTGGATTTAAAACTTCGCCCCATTGCACAAGCAAGTGGCTATCAGGACTCAGTAGGTAAGTGGATAACGTGATGGCGTTTAAAGTGAAAGGTACCGGGTTCCAGTACCAGAGTGAACATCAACTGTGAGATGCAGGTACATCCACCTGACGAGTCCGAGATAGGACGAAACGAGCGTCCTGAATTCCACTGCTAGCCACTATCCATCTTAGTTTACAATACTAATGTGTATTTGTTCACTTTCACGGTTTTACAAATCCCATTTAGTTAACATTGCAGCTTGAGACATTAGTTTTTTTAGTGATTAGTAGTAGCGGTTGGTGATATTTTTGAAAAAAAGGTTTATAAATTTAAAATTGAAGACATATATTTTCGATAATGTTACTGTTTACGAGTTCGACATGATTATAATATGATTATAATATATACAATTCCTAATCAACTTATGTTAAATTGAGGAGACTAAGAAAGAGAATGAAGCTTTATTCCAAATGCTAAATGATTAATTACTTAAATCAAGTATATGTTTATATACAAGATGTTATAGTGACCCAGGCAAATATGTGCGAACGATGACCTTGGTTGTTTGAGTATTTTGCTTACTTACAATAATCAAGTTGTGCTTTGATTTCTCACTTCTGTGTGGCCATAAGAAAGAGTGTGATGTCTCGAATAGTCCATCCAAGCAGATGAGTTCTAGTAAACACAAATGAAATGAGAGTTTTTTTGTAAATCATTCTATATAAAATACAGTACTTGAATATTTGGCAATATTTCCGGGTTAAGCAAGATTCTTGAAACAGCTTTACGTGTTTTACAAAAAAAACACCCTAACGTACTATTTGTAGCAAATGGAATTTTTAAGAGAAACTAAATATAATCGCCATCTAAGTTCTTATTAACTGAAATAAAATTTGGCTTCATGTTATGTCCAATTGAATATTACAAATACTTATTGATTTCTATTTAAATATATAAATATTGGTACAAGGGGCACCAGATATATATGCGCCACACAAAACAATGAGAATGCAAAGAGAAAGGAGGGAAGATGCATATATAAAAAAATAAGAGTAATGATGGGGGAAAGTGAGATGTACAACCAGAAGAACTCTTTCATTTGAGGAGGTTATGACCACTCTTTATGAAGAAAGTAAAATAAGGTTACAGCAGGATCGCCCCCTGGCTTCTATTCTGAACCATATCTGATGATGTCTCTAGCCACTGTGTAACACCATCTCTTGGACCCTCAGACAGGGAGTCGTGAAGGACTAACAGAAGCCAGCCTTTTGCAGCTTCCTTTCATACCACGACACCATGTCATCCAACCAGTCCCAGAGTCGGCAAATAATGCACGACGTTGAATTCTCTGGGACGATATTCGTCTTATTGACATGATATGTTATAACTGAAATCTCGAAAATTCAAACTCATAAACAGATGCATTAAATGCAGACTATATTATAAATTAGAATCTTAACTAATATAAGTCTACTTGACTAGAAAAGTAAACTTCAGAATAATTTAAAATGGACATTCAATTAAGTGCTATGTTGCCAGTTGATATGAGTTGTCAGATGACTAGCTCATTTTCTCCACTTTAGTAATCAAACATATTTATCATTTAGTACTGAGTGTAAACATCAGAAGTATGTTGAAGTTATTTGTCACTTATGAAGTGTAATATTATATCATCTGGTTCAGTATAGCTGGGTACAGGGTCATTACTGAAGACCAGATTGATGGACATCAGTCACTCGATCATAATCTAAATAGGTTTTGTAGGAAATGTGCATTGGTTTAAGATGGCATGCTGCATCAACACTGGAAGTACCAAAAAAATCAATGAAAGAATCTAACTAAAGATCTTCAAATGAATTAAACAGATAATGTATAATAAGGAATGTTTCATGGAATAATAACGAAGTCATGCAAAATCTAAAGGATTATAAAGACTGGATATATCTTCATTAACACGACTCATTTTAAATTATCTCAGTGATCATTATTATTAAGCGGATCTCAACTAGATAGTTTAGACCTAAAACATTTAATGGATTAATACACTAATCCCATGTTATGGTTTAGTTATATGTAGACTTGTCTTACGTCATTTTAAATGTTTTATGTAGTGATGCTTAACACACATATATGAGGCAACCATTAATAGTACCATATTCGGTGGAGGTTTTTGGTGATCAGGTATATTTTTAAATATTCTCAGTTTACATTTATCGTAAAAACGTTTTATTTCATTAATATTATTGTTTGTAAAGCTATATTCTTTAAAGTATTCTTTTCTTCAATGCAAGTCTTTCTTACTCTGTTTTCCAGAGGTTTTCAATTCTTTCGACCTAAAACTTCTGTACAACCTGGTGCAAAACTAGTACAAGTAAAAGAACTTAAACGTATGATACGTGCAGGTAAACCAAGTTATGAACAAATACATAACTGGGGACATTCATTTGAAGCTTTATTAAATGATAAATGTAAGTTATGATAATATTGGTAGATAGAACAACCATGATTTTGTATATAATGTATATTTTAAAGCAGTTTGTGTTTCGAAATTGTAAGTTTATGTTTCGCCATATTTTAAACTCGTCAGCCTAATGAAGTTGCATTCTAATGATTGTTAGTATACTCGCTAATATTCAGATGTAGCTTGAGTTGTTTCAAATACTAGTACACTAATCAGTACAGATTATTTACAGTGTTTGAAATAACCACTATTTTTGATGTATTTAGACCTTACATATATTACTAAATATGTTTAAGGTATTTCAATAAACTATTATTTAAAATCCACTTGGTATTGTTTGTTTGTATCTTGCCATTGATGTTTAGGACTGCAACTGGTCAGTCTCTAATTGGCATATGTGCATACTGTGCGTGTTGCCTCGATATAGCCTTAATTCACAAGCATTGTAAGCAAAGATGGATAGTGGCTAGCAGTGGAATCCAGTTTGACGCGCGTTTCGTCCTATTTGGGACCCGTCAGCTGGATGTACCTGCATCTCAGAGTTGATGTTCATTCTGAGATGCAGGTACATTCTTTGCTTATTATTTAAAATATTCTAAAATAAATCCAAACAGATAGGACGAAACAGCCATCCAGTGCTTCCAGGTTTTCCATAGTGATCTAGCTTTAATCGACACATAAATTGAACCAAACTTATATATTAAATTTTGTTAGTGAATTTATAGCATGAATGATTCAAAATAATGAAGTAATCACTCTTGAAATTTAAAATGATGACATCACTAAAATCAAGAACATAGTTTCCAATAAAAATATTCTATTCGAATTCATAATATCATTTCATTCCACCAACTAACACCAACCAGTCAATATTTAGTGATATATTGAATTGAAAGATTGTCTTGTCAGTTATTCAATGAATTTAGTAGAATAACATTTATGCCAGATTATTCAAAATATACAAAACTCTGAGTATATATCCCAAAATATAAATTAGCAATGAGGAAAAATTCACCAGATGATTGTAAATACTTTCATAGTAGAGATCATAAGCTAGACCACCAAGAAAAACCTGGAAGCACTGGACGGCCGTAATGTTCTATTGTGGGACCCCTCAGCAGTGCGCATCCACCATCCCGCCTCGCAAGATTTGAACCCAGGATCTATCAGTCTCGCGCCAGAGCACTTAGCCGGCATTCGATGGTGCTAATGTCTAACTTCAAGCCATCCACAAAGTTGAGCAACCATTCACCAATTGTCTTCAGTGAGTTCCTATCTCACAACAGACGTGGTTTAGAACTCCACTGGTCACTGCTTCTCACTAGAACTCCAGGAAATACCTCTTGAAGCCAGTTACTAGTAAACATACTTTTCTGATTATTATCAGAAGGATTTTTTGTGAAGATTTCGGTACTGAAATCTCCACAAAAAAAACCTCCTTCTGATTGTAAATACACTTGATTCTAACAAACATTTTTTACAGATTCCAGTATGACTTATCTTTGACATTTAATTATTTTACACTGAAGTAAATCTGATCTTGGAGATTTCGAAAGACCTAAACCCCTTAGAATCTACTTTATGTGCTTAGTTACAACTAATTTCACTTATGTAATCATGTTACCAACATTCTTTTATTAAAAAATAGACTACAAGTAAACATCTTGAAAGTGATCAAAATAGATCATGTGACTATATTCGTTTGAGTTGATGTTATGTTATGAAGATATTTATTCTACTACTTCTGTTAGTAGTAATAATAATAGTAATGTTTATACTTTGCGGAGTCATAATGAAAACTTGTTATTCAAAAAATATTTGTTGTTCTTAGAAATAAATGAACAGAATTGGGGGGAATTTTAGTATTCAATATTAAGTCTTATATTACTGTTGACTTGAACAACAATAATACATATACTTATTGAGACCAGTACAAGTAGAATAATAGGTGAGACTAATAATTATGTACGACCTATGACCAGCGCAAAAATGACCTTGGAATATCCACCTACTTACTAGAGTTAAATGAAAGTTATTGATTAGTACGAGGAATTAGGATTAGGATATATAGTTGAACGTTAGGGTTAGGAATAAAATTTAACGTTATCATCACGAATTGACATCAGCTCTAATTCTAAAATGATATTTAACCAAATGAGTGAATGAATTTTGCATCAAATTCCAAAACCTGTTATCCTAAATCTGATTGGTGCGTCTATAAATTCTAGTCTCGCCCAAATCATCTAGATATGAGTGGAATTTCTAAATGGGAGATAAAAAGATTAACGTACAACTAACTGAACGGTAAAATGCTGAAAATCGAAAATTAGTTTAGAAGCTACAATGATAATCAATGATATTGATGATGGTAATAATAATAACAATGGTAAATAAGCTAAGTCACTTTCAACCGTTAGTCTTCAGAGTAGTGACTTTATTTAATTGAAAATTAATGTGACAAGAACAGACAATACAATATATTCTACATAGTGGACTTATCTTACTTTGCTTACTAACTTACTCACTCCTATTATCCTTCTCGTAGGGGAGCATGGGCCGCCCATTAACATTCTCCATCCAATTCTGTCCTGGATAATCCTTTCCAGTTGTTTCCAGTTGCTATTCATCTTTTTTATATCTGCTTCCAATTCCCAACGCAATGTTTCCTTGGTCTTGCTCTTTTTCTTTTCTCTTCAGGATTCCAAATTAGCGCTTGCTTCGTGCTGCAGTTCGGTGATATTTCCTTGCAGCTCTTTTAGGGTTGTTACCGGTCCGATGCCCAGGTAAAGAACGAAGGATAGGCATGCGGTCAGCAACCCGATCCCGTAGAAAACAACGTTGCTAAAATTCGCTAACCAGAGTAAACAATCCAAATCTTACTTTGACAACTGTTAAAAATTAGGAAGCTTTGAGCAGCTTTTCGTCCTAGTATGGCGCTAATCAGCAGAGCACAACCACAATGTTAATAGGGATTAAACCCAGAACCTTCAGGGGTCGAGAAGAACGCTTAAACTTTAAAGCACTGAGCTCATATTTGGTGGTGTATATGTCTAATACCTATCAATTCAAGATAACGTGGGACCATCTTCCATCGCCTGTGGTGGATTACTTCTTCACACACAATATGGATTAACTCCATTGGTGATGACAATGAAAGATGGTTGTGTAATATCGCTAATCGACCGAAGTTAGATATATACACCATTGAATTTAAGTTTTATGTTCTAGAGGTTAGACATTCATTCACAAGACCTAAGGTTCTCTATTCTATCCCCATAGGTTGTGAATGAGCATAATTTGTGAGTCCCAAACTAAGATGAGGAAGCTATTCGGTGCTTTCTAGTTTCCAATAGTGGTCTAACTTTCATCAATCCGCAATATAAACTGTTTATATTTAACAGTCTCGTCAGATTCCCTATCATTATGCTATATGACACAAAAAAATATTCATAACAATCGTATAAGGTAATCAGAAGAAAAAAGATTATCATAGATTTTAGTATTTGTGAGCATATTTCATAGATTAACTCGTTTAATTTATTCAGTTTTTTTTATTTTTAACGAATTTTCTACTAAAAAAACCCAACTAGAAACTATTTTGTTAATTGAGTAGATTCTAATAATTAGTTTGATGATAACCTTGACTTTTACAATAGTACATTGCAAGTGTATACCACCAATGGTCAAGTATTGATTCATTGAAATGTTATCATTGACAAATGATTCTGGGAAGAAAAAGCAATCATTTATCTGATAGAAATGTATTGAACGAGTACATAAGTAGAAAGGATCAATGTATTATGCTTTCTTATAATATAAAAACCATACATTAAGTACACAAATTTGTACTCTTTCCATCGGTTGTCCTTTACATACTTCATGATTTTTTAAATTCTGTTATTTATACAATTACTTTCTGTTTCCTTCAATTGAGTCTTCTCAATCTTTTACTGATATTGGTACTATATACTATTTATATCTGTCAGCATAAGTAAAATACACCACAGAGATAAAAACAAAATAGTCAATATGGAAATAATCGTTTGCTTAAAATTGTTCATAATGATGAATTTCTGTAATAACTGGATTTAAGTAAAGTGCTCTAACAATGTTTTTATTTACGTAATAGTATTAAATGTCAAATAGCTTTTTTATCCTGAAAAGTTATCATCATCACCCATTTGCAATTCTAACTCACTTTAAATGATAAACTAAATAAAGGGAAGTGGTTTTAAACGGAGTGTATATGATTTGAAGTGTTTATCAAGAAAAGTGGTCAGTTGAAAGCATATTGTTTTCAGTGGTCGTCTAACAGTGATCGATTGATTAAAGCTCAACAATCTTCACAATCCTATACTAATCATTATCATATGCTCACTGGTGACTAGCTTCGAGAAGTAGTTCCAATAGTTGCAGTGAGAAGCCGTGACAAGTGGAGTTCGGCCATGTCGGGTGTGAGGCAGTTACTCAACGAAGACAATAGAAGATGGTTGCACAACATTGTGGGTTGGTTGAAGTTAGATATTAACGTTGTTGAATTCTGGCTCAGTGGTCTAGATGTTAAGCGTTTGTGAGCGAGACTGCAGACCTTGGGTTTGAGTCTCACGTGCGTGATCGTGGATGTGCACTACTGAGTAGTTCCATACTAGGACTAAAGCTGAATGTCCTGAGGTTGATCTTATTTACGAATGTACAAGTTGATTGTTGAACAGTCTCAAACTAAGATGAAATATCTGTTTAACGCTAGCCAAATTTTTGATAGTAATTCAATCGATAACAGAATATGACATAAATACTCTTTTGATTACATAATAGGTAAGATGTGGTACTAACAAATTACAAATATATAAACGTTATAATAGTTCTCTGATCATTATTTTACATTACAAAAAATTTTTTTACAGATGGACTTGCTTTATTTAAAGATTTTCTCAGTACTGAATTCAGTGATGAAAATATTGAGTTTTGGATTGCATGTCAAGATTACAAACATACTACTAATCCAAAAAAGTTGGCTATTAAAGCAAATCAAATATTTACAGAATTTATAGCAGTTCAAGCTAATCGTGAAGTAAGTAATTATGCAATTTTCTATCATTGTATATTTAATTAATATTAGTTAGGTTAATGAGGATACAGTAAATTGTCCAAAGTCATAATTGTAAACTATTGGATGCTAATTTAGTATTCCGACGGTTGAAACCCTTAAAGTATCTGTGTCTGTTTTCATGTCGGGAGACGAGTGAACTCTATAGATGATTATAATATTAGGACAGGATAGTTACACAATAATTTCTGATTTTCAATGGTTACCTAACTATGGTCTGTTCATGATGTAATGCTGAGGAATTCAGGAAACTAATCTACCTACCCTATTTACGAATCATGCTTTACTTACTGCTCAATAAATTCAGGAGTTAAACCTTAAAATCCTGGTAAGAGATCGTGACCAAGAAATTGTTGTCGATTAAAAATGAGTGTTTAATAACTCTTTACAAAATTGTTGACAGTGTGTTATAAAAGGGTTTCATGAATCACTATAGAAAAGAGAGATTGATTGACGATTGGCTTGTGCTCGCTCACTTAAGATAGATCAATGATACAAACTGTCAATTTCATATATGATTTAATAACTACTAAATAAAATAGTAAATGACTATGAACTCATTGTTGTGTCATGAGCAAAATACCCACTTAATAACAAGTATTTCAACAAAATAACAGGGTCAAAAGTGTAATTGTACCCTCGTAATAACAACATACCGACTATTAGGTTAATTTGTGTAAGAAGTGAATGATTGATTGAAAAACGTCGACTTAATTATCCTAATGTATGCATACAAACAGCAACATTTTAATTATTTACTAATGTGATTTTGTAAACAAAATTGTACACTTTGAAAATAATCCTAATTGGAAACTGAACATCCTTATAAAACTATTCATTATCAAGTAGTAATGGTGAGCTACTCCTGCTACTTAGATGCTAGTAAAGGACTCTACACGAAATAAGACCTCAGGTCTTGAGATTTGATGATAAGTACTATGTCATCTAATCATTGAGACAAAATTCACTGATAGTAGTTCCTTTCAACCTCAATTACTTTTCGAAAAGTTGTGATGATTCTATGTAGGGCTGTCGATTTTTAATTTTTGATGTCACTTGGTTTATCAACTGATATCTGTTTGTGGTAAAAACTAGTCCCATAATTTGAAGTATTATTTAGTCATACGCTTAAAAACAGTCAACTTCTGCCTATTGTGAAAACATTTCCATCAGGATTTTTGATATGCTACAAAATCCTAAGAAATATATCATTAGTTTTGGTTAAATGATAAGTGTAAGACTAAGTTGGCAGGATGATGTTTCTTTTCAGTAAATTGATCAGTTCAGAAAGAAGACTTTCGGAATAAATACATGTACAAATAGTGTTATATTTACTACTGAAAGCATTCAGTCATATTCCTTGTATGCAGGACAAGTACTTATTCACCTATAAAGCTATTCCATCAGCTTATTTACCAAAGCTTTTGTTAATGTTCGTTTGTATAGAAAGATGATAAATAAAAAATCCTCGATAAGAATACAGAGTCACAATGTAGTCACACTCAAAATGTAACAAGAATTATGATAGTTTAAAGTTGTGAGCTCACCTTGAGGACTACTAGTCCCGTTTTTAAATTCTGGCAAAGTTGTAAACATGCAATGTATCGAAGAAATCGATTTTAGGGTATAACAACTGTCTTATACTTACTCGATTTGGCCTAGCTTATATTCAGTTGTTATTTGGACTTTAAAGTTACTTGCTTGAAGTCAATATACAAAACGTGAACAATAAGCAGGCCTACTAAATCAATGTTACTTTATTACAGAAAATACCCATACTACTTACCATACTGGTTTTTAATACTTTACATTACTACACGGTAGATAAACAATCACTAGGGCTTTACTTGACAATAAACAAAAGTCCCTTTTTTATTTTTCACTCTATAATGAAATTACACTTTACACATGTAATAAATGAGTTTGTCTGAAAACTAGTTCATTTCACCCTTGAGATATTCGACGAAGAAGAAGAAAAAAGCAAACAAACAAACAACGGACAAAATGTTGAAAAAAATCATGTGAATCAAATTATAATTTACTTTATTACACCAATAATTATAATTTCTAGGTGGTGTTGTTTTTTTCGCTTTCTACTTATGAAAAGTTTTCTATCCTGTTAGAAAAAAAGTTCACAAGTTATTGCTTACGTCTCATTGATGAATTGAAATGAATTACATAGATATATATAGTATATTATAAACAAACTATTCTTTCATAGTACTTTAATAGTAATATGATGTTAAGATCTTTGCCTAGTGTCAACGATAGGGATAAAGAGAGAGAGAGAGTTATGAAAGAGAGTTGTTTTTTTTCGTAGTGACAACTTCTGTAGTGAACAAGAACACGGGTGGGGATAATCGAATGCATCTTAAGAGCAAATTACAGACTATCTCGAGATGGTGGAGAAGATTTGTGGCTCAGGTGGGTGATTTTGATGTACCCGAAGTTTATGCTGATGATGTCGTTCAGAAGGACGATGAAAGCTCCGCGACAAAACCATCCAGCTCAGAGAACAAGCCTACATCAAAAACAGACTATTTCACTAAAATCTAATAACCATACAGTAAACAGTTAATTTGCAAAATAACAATCAATTGTAAGCAAAGATGGATAGTGGTTACAAGTGGAATCCAGGACGAGCGTTTCGTCCTATTTGGGACTCGTCAGCTGGGTGTACCAGCATATCAGAGTTGATGTTCCCTCTGTGTTATATCTAGAGCCTTGATTCTTAATATGCCGCGAACTACTTGACTACTTGAACGATAGAACCCGCAAACGTCGCAAAAGAGAGAAGACAAAGACTGGTAAGCAGGAAGTTTATTGCCCCAAACAGTGTCAAAATATAGCACAGAAATCTCGTGTATTTATAGTTTTTGGCTGAAAGTAAATTATCATTTAGGTCAACCAATAAGCACATAGGTATCAAACTAATCCATCCAATGGAGAAGCTCCACGTTGGCATTTCTAGAACATTCCCCTAGCCATGATTGGATGGAATGTCTGCGGCTCTTCCTGGGCTTCTTAGGGCTTCCGAGAGTCTACCGACGGGCCGTCCTTACACTCTGGGACTCGAACCCAGTGTCATTCGCTTCAAACGCCATCGCATTATCCAATCAGCTACAGAGTCCTGATATCCACTTGCTTGTGCAATGGGGGTGATTTAACAGAATAATAAGCTTCAATTGGTAGATAACTAGTATTCAATGTAGATAAACTCCATTCTTTTCTTATCACATTACTATACAAATTTAATTGAGAATCTTTCTTAATTCACAAGCATTGTAAGCAATACGTACAGTATGCACACATACCAATCAGAGACTGACCAGTTGCAGTCCTAAACATCAATGGGAAAATTCAAACAAACAATACTAAGTGAACTTCACAATCATTTATCTCAATATTGACTGTTCCTTCTGCAAATATCAGTCCATCTTCTCTGGTTTCATTGTTCATGCATTTTCATACCGATTGCGTTTCGTTTTTGTTCTTTCCTTATCGATCTTCTGTCCAAAAACATTCTATACCTGCTCATCATATACTACTACACCCACACAATCCTTCTAAATACCTGAAGTTAACTGGGAGTTGACCGTTTTAAGTTATTCAAGGCAGATCAAGAACTATACCTGTAAAATATGCTTGATATTCTCTGAATAGATTACTATTCACTTGTTAATATTTACTTATACATTTTATCAAATGAATATTAGGTATTTTTATTATGTTCCATATATTTATCGTGTGGCTTTTTATAGATTAATATCTGTAAATTAACTGGCAAATGTCAGTGTTGAGTGTGTATGAGGAAATTTATAACAGTAGTCGGTGATAACTGAAATTCATGCTTTCTTGTGGAGATTTTAGTATCTTCAAAGTTGAGCTTACCAGTCGATATAATCTAGACCACCATTGAAAACCTGGAAGTACTGGACAGCCACTTTGTCCTAGTACAGGACCCCTCAGCAGAGCGCGACCACGATCACACACTAGGAACTCAAAGTCAGGGCCTTCGGTTTCGCGCATAAAACTGGAGTTTATTCATGTTAATGATGAGGTACGCCACAAACAACATTGAGTGGTCGTCCTCTTATATCACAAATTGATCAATGTTCTATAATCACAGCACTGAACTCCTAATCACTTGTTTCCATGTGTTGTGTTGGTTGTGAAACACGAAAGTTATGGATTCCATCTCATATACAGTTGTGAATATTAACATATATAACTTGTAAATCTAAAATCAAACGCATTTCACATTGACTTCACTCATCATTCCACTAGAATATTTATTTTTGTCAGACAAATCTCATGCTAACTATTCTTCTTCTTCTACTTCTCTAAAAATTACTTTATAAATTTTGTAGAAGATACTGATTTGAAAAAACTTACCTATTCTCAAGTGAATAGATTAATTTGAAAATGATTTATGATGATTGGAAATGATTATAGAAGTATATTTTTTGATGCGACGAAAGAAAAGTGTTGAAGTATTTGGAAAAAAGCAACTCTTAGTAGGAAAGATAAGGTAAAGACGAAACTGTGTTGTTTTGATGTTAAATAAGTATGTGTGTATGTGCCTCATAAAAGTATATTCCAATTTTATTTCATTATGATAAGTTAGCGTACAAGTGCAACATGAAAGTATATACTTTAACTTAATTTTTCTGGACGTTTTATTGATATCTGTTAGCAAGAATATACATATTCGTCGTTGTTTAGGCATGCATTTTAAGATATCGAGTATAAACTTATACTCATATTTACTCTATCCGGCAACCATACCACGTTGAAAGCACCGGTTCTCGTCCGATCACCGCAATTAAGCAACGTTGGGCTGAATATTTACTCTATGTGATATGCTCCAAAAAAAACATTAGATAGTAGTCTATATTATTCTCTTATATCAGTCTATAACATAATTAATTTTATTACCTTTGATTCAAATAGATTTAATTATTAGATGGTAATGTTCACAGATTGTCATCAGTTGAAGTTTGATTGAAAACCCAGCAAGATTAGACATTCATTATGTTTTAGCAATAGATTTCTCAGAATAAGGCACCTACGACCTTACTTTGGTTTGAAAACAGTACCTTCATATTTCAAAGTTGTTACTTTTTCTTTCTTCCATGGATCACTTTTGACGTGAACTAATAAACTGTGAATAATCATACTTGTTTCTAATAATTTGTTAAACCTTATTAGTATATTCCAATTGTAATTCAGTTTGAAATAGACTTTAATATTTAATTGACTAATTTATTAATATTCTCAGAATGAAGGTTTGTGGAGATTGTAGTAATTTACTAGTTGAATTCACGAGTTGATTAGAGCTAGACCATCATGGAAAACCTGGGAGCATTCAACAGTCGTTTCGTTCTTGTATGGGGTCCTCAGCACTGAGCATCCAACCTCCACGAACCCCCATTCTGATAATAATCATCATGTGCTCACTAGTGACTGGCTTGAAGGGGTATTTCCTGGAGTTTTCGTGAGAAGCCATGACCTGTGGAGTGAAACCGTACCTGTTGCGAGGCATTAATACACTGAGGACAATGATGGACGGTGGCGCTATCACGTGAATTGGTTGAAATTTGACATTAACACCGTTGGATGCCGGCTCAGTGGTCTAGAGGCTATACATTCGCGCATGAAACCGAAGGTCCTGGGTTCAGGTCTCTTTGGTGCGTGATCGTGGGTGTTCACTTCTGAGGAGTCCCATACTAGGACGAAATGGTCGTCCAGTATGTCTAGGTTTTCAATGATGGTTTAGCTTAGATCGACTTTTTAATTCAACTAGTAAATTAATGATATTCATTTTGTAAAGAACTAATTTTTAATTAAAACATATGCTATATTTACACAATTGTTTTACTAACATCTGCTTTTACGTCCATACAAAATAACACACATGTACATATATAAACATACACTTACACACTGATATCGAGCTTATTGTTAACAGATTATTAACGTCGGATTATTGATAAAAAGTGCTGCCTATTATATAATGACAATTCTCTGTTTCCTTGTATGTTTGTCTATCTATTTTACCTTTATAAAGATTAAAAATTTTTAGTTATTTTTATGTCTGTTATCGAATATTATTAGAATGGGATTCGTCCTGTACTAGGACGAAATGGCCATCCAGTGCTTCTAGGTTTTCAATGGTGGTCTGGCTTACATTGACTAATGAATTCAACTATTAAAATTACTGTTATTGAATGGTCTATGAAATTATTCGTGTACACGCACGATCAAATATACCATGTGAAATAAATTACTGACATTCTTATCATCTATTGTTCTAACATTCAGTGGTCGGTAATATTTCTGTGATGGAAACATTTAGAACTATGAACGCAGAAGAAAAGACTTTGTTGTAATATAGATATATTATGAAAATTGTTGAATGTTGTAGTTCATATGATGGACTGGTCTTAGTTAAATAATCTTTGAAAACTCGGGAAGAAACTTCATAGTTGGATCACTTTAGTATGGCACTCCTCAATAGTGCGTACCTATGACTCCACCCGAAATGGAAATTAAAACACCTAAGTCTTGTTACAAGAGAGCGCAGTAGTATCTTTCATTCACCACAATATTGTACTGGATTATGTTAGCGATAATTTCTAAGGCTTCGTAGATCACTCGTCCTGATTACTTATTAGAGAACTCTCAAATGTGTAAAAATTTTAGAAGACAATACGAAGCGTCAACTACAGTTAATTATTGTACAGAGCAGATCGCTTAGCCCCAAGCACACTATGCGGAGTCGAGCAGAAATGTGAATGGGATTGGATGCCAGTGGGCGAATACAGAGGGGAATTAAGACTCAAGTAAAGAATCTAATGAATTGACACGATTCAAGCATTTATATATAGGAACGCGGATGAGTCACCAAGCGATGTAAGCAACTAATATTCAGACTAGTAAGAAAGATACATGTGTGAAGGCTGTAAGACGTAATCAACCATACACAGTCATACAGACATCATAATAATCATATAAAGATGTAGACAAATTGTTTCTGTTCAAATGACACTGTCTACTAAATAAATTAATTGAAAGGCTAGACCAAACTAAACGTAAACACACTTTACTGTAGGTGAGGTGATGTAATATGAAGAAAAGCGACAAACACAAAGGTCATAATAATAATAATAATCTGAGTAATAATCAAGAAAACTTGTATAATGTAATAATAATAATAATAATAATAATAACTTAGTATTGTTTGTTTGAATCTTCCCATCGATGTGTTTAGGTCAGTCTCTAATTGGCATATGTGCATACTGTGCGTATTGCCTCGATATACCTTAATTCACAAGCATGGTAAGCAGAGATGGATAGTGGCTAGCAGTGGAATCCAGTTTGACGCGCGTTTCGTCCTATTTGGGACTCGTCAGCCGGATGTGCCTGATTAGAGTTTAAATATAAAATAGTAATTTAAAAAACAAAAAACCGATAATAATCAGATGAAAGTACAGAAAAAAAAACAACCAAAAAACGTACCCAATGAGGGAATTAGGGCCAAGGAAGGGTAAGAGGTTGGACAAATCGTTTCTGCACGCAAAGTTCAGGCTTGAATTCATGGATTGCCAATGCCTCAGCAGTGCATAAAATATTGATTCGACCTCCCTTTGATCCGGTTCCTTTAACTCTATAGATTATTTTAAAAGACGTGTCTTTTGGAGCAATGTGTCCACAATTGATCAAATGCTCTTGTATCGAACTGGTTATCTTTTTACATTCACCTTTTAGGAGCCAAGCTGGATAGTGTTCAAAGATACGTTTGGAAAGCGATCGCTTTGTGCGGCCTATATAACGTACTCCACATGAGCAAGTAAATTTATAAATACACATCGATGTGGCCCAAAGCGAAAGTTTATCCTTAACACACCCCCGAATGGTAGGCCGGCTAGAGAAAACGATTCGGAGCTTGGCTGTGTAGAAAGTTTTATTCAACGTTTTTGAAATCCGTTTATTCAGGATTTCAGCATCCGTGTCTCCCTTGAATTCCATATTCATAAACAAGGTTTTCTTCTGCACTGTCAAAGTTATTTCTTGCTGACGTCCAGATGTTAAGTTGCAATCGACGAACCTCGGTGGATAACCGTTTTTGATGAGGGTCTGTCGAAGATGAAGTAATTCTTCATTTATTGTGTCACTAGAACAGATTCGCTTAATCCTAGATGATAAAGAGTGAATTAAGTTCCTCTTTCGACTCAGTGGAACCCAACTATGGAAATTCGTGTATTGTCCATTCCAAGTGGGTTTTCTATACATAGATCTTTGTAAATAACCATCAGGCAATCTTTTCAAACGGACATCAAGAAAATGGAATTCGTGGTTCGATTCTGCCTCTAAGGTAAATTGAATTGCAGGGTGACAGTTATTGAAAATATTTAATATTTCATTGTGGTCCATATCATCATCACAAATAATGAAAGTATCATCCATATATCTCTTATATAAATGAAATTTCTCGATTATTGGACGAAGTGCTGAATTTTCTAGACTGGCCATGAAACAATCAGCCAAAAGAGGACCCAATGGAGAGCCCATTGCAACTCCATCTGTTTGTCTATAGAAACTATCATTAAATTTAAATTGTACGTTGAGCGTGCATCGTAGGAGTAGTTCTTTAAGATAGTGTTTTGGGATACATATCTCCAGATTATTATTTTCAATATAGTCACATGAAAAACAAATAGTTTCTGTGAGAGGAACATTTGTAAACAACGACGTGACATATAATGAGAGCATTTTCTTACCCATTACGTTGATATTTCTGATTGAGTCGACAAATTCAAAGGAATCAAGAGCATTGTATTTGTTGATATGATTTTTAACAGGTTGTAAAATGTCAACTAACCATTTAGCAATAGAGTGATATGGAGAGTTGTTCATATCAAGTATTGGACGTAAAGGGACATTATTCTTATGAACTTTTGGGAGTCCATATAGTCTAGGTACGACAGAACCCGATTGTTTGAGATGTTCAAAGAGGTCACAATTGATAATGAACTCATCTTTCATCTTCTTTAGGATTTTAATTAGCATCTGTTCGGTTTTTTCAGTTGTGTCATTTTGGACGGTTTCTTTAGAGAATTTGACCGGATCAGATAGTATCGAAGATATTTTGGAAATATAGTCAGGACGATCCATAAGTACAATTCCTGCACCCTTGTCTGGGCGACATAACACTTAGTCATGATTTTTCCGAAGATCAGATAATTGAGATTTGTGTTTTTTGTGAGTAAGCGACTAACTGTAGGGATTTTATTTACATATTGATTACAACAGTCTACAAGAGTTGTTTTGAAATGCTCAAAATCTTTATTAGATACTGGAATAAGGTCATTTGTTTGACGGATAAGACTTTCAAACTGGATTTTAGCGTTCAATTCATTAATGTTAGTAGACGTACTACAAAATTTAGGACCAAGGGATAATGCTTGTAGCTGAATAGTCGATAATGTTATGCTTGAATAACTGAAAACATATTTCTCTGGCGATTCGGGAAAAGAAGCTTGAGTCTCCGTCTGTTTTAAACTTTTCATTAATTTCAAAGTCACATCTTCCGTACGATTTTTGCTAACAGTATCAATGTAATCCTTAAATTTGAAACGTTGTTCTTCTGACAAATCAAATTGTGTATCTAAGATAAGTTCATGATGCAAAATTTGTATAGTATTCTATCTAGACTAATTTAGTCAGTACAAAAAGAATAATGTTAGGCTTATTCAGTTTATATTAATAAACTCAAAGTAACATTTCAGAGTGAGATAATGAAAGCTTATTAGGAAAGTGATCAGTATCTAAGATTTCGAAATAACTGACTTTTTTTAGAATGATGTATCAACAATATTTATGTGATTGGTATTTCCTGATGTGAATTACCACTGTAATTATTCCATAGATCATTGCCAGGTTGTATCTTATAAAAGTCAATTGATTTATACTATTAAAGAAGTTGAAACCAAAGTTACTTCTATGATCATAATAATATGAATTATTTAAATTGATACAAAGTCATTGTAAAACTGAATAATTTAAACAAGTCCATTTGGATTTATCATAACTGTTCTATTCATCTTCCTTAAATTGATACTCTTAAATTGATTGTATAAAATTTGTTACTATCACACAACATTAGATTATCATTATTATTATTTTTGTTTTAATGGGAATCAGTTACAAAGTATTTATCAATGTCATTTATTTAATCAATATTCAATGGATATCGTGTTTTAATAATCAATTTTATGATATGATCGATATTAACTTGTTCGATTTTTGTTTATCAGAAGGGAGTTTCGTGGAGATTATATAGTTGAAATCATCAGTCAATTGAAGCTAGACTACCATGGAAAACAAAATGTGAAGTAAAATCTTTATTGGTGGTTAGGCGCTCGCGCGCGAAACTGATGGGTCTTGGGTTAGAAACTCGCGAGGCGGGATCGTGGATGCGCACTGCTCAGGAGTCCCACAATAGGGCAAAACAGCCGTCCAGTGCTTCCAGGTTTTCCATGATGATCTAGCTCCAATTGACTCATGATCTTAACTATAAAAAATTACTACAATCTCCACAAAACCCCGTTCTGATTTACAATTTTGTTTACTAACAGTTAACAACTAAATTTGTTAACCTTGAATTTTATTGATTATTCATAACATTCGTTTTGTTATTTCTCGTACCTTTACTGTTCTTATGATCCTCAATGATCTAATTTAGTTTTAAATTTGTTTACAATTTTTCCAATTAGTAAATAAATTAAATCTATTCTGATTGATTGACAACAGTATCAAATTTCAAAAAGCCCGTATCTTTTTGCGGTTGTCTCTATCAAATTTAAGTCCATAATTTTATAGATCCATTAGTATAAGCGTAGATATATTGTGACTTCCAAGAGACAATTATTATCCATTCATTACCATGTTTCACTCAATTAAAGCGATATATTTTATAAATGATATTCAAGATGTCTTCTTTGAATATTTCAGTTCCTGAGTCGCATAAAACTGATTGAGCTACATATATTCCTTCCGCCTTCATTTTCAGATTTATCCTTCATAAATAGTAAGATAATCTGCCTACTGACAAGTAATGTAGTATTTCAGTCACTCGGTAATCAATAATCGTATCAGAATAGAGATAATTTATCAATTAATTTATGAAAATCATAAACCATTGTAAAGTGAAAAAGTCATAACAAACAAAGGGACAGTCAACCTATAGGTGGAAACAATGACAAGTTTTGTTAACAATCAATCGAATTTAATGTCAAAATAACAAACTGTTAATGACTACCCGAAGTTTGTGCTGATGATGTCAGTCAGAAGGACGATGAAAGCTCCACGACCAAACCATCCAGCTCATAGAACAAACCTACATCAA
This sequence comes from Schistosoma mansoni, assembly GCF_000237925.1. NCBI lineage: Eukaryota > Metazoa > Platyhelminthes > Trematoda > Strigeidida > Schistosomatidae > Schistosoma > Schistosoma mansoni. The sequence continues at coordinate 50,631,938 of NC_031502.1, forward strand.
AAAAGTCGTCAGCTCACTTCTATTTAAGATTTACTATGCTGATATTGTCTAAAGTTATAAGGAAAGCATCACAGTTAAACAAATCAGTTTAAAGAATGAAAATTCATTGAGCTACAAATCATCTCTGTCATCCCACAAAATCATCTAGATTCATTGAGTTGTAGGCCAGATCTATATCATCAAATCTACTTGATCATAAATAAATGGGATTAACCAATTTTTTCTTTAAATCGATCTCAAAGTTAACCTTAAATGTCTGTTTAATTTACCAACCTAATTTTTTTTAGTTAGAAAAATGTTTTCTAATCATCTTCTTTGTCTTCTTCCTTGTCAATCATAAAAGGATAGGATAATGTACGCATGATGAAGTACACACACAGTTAATTTTATGTAAAATTTGTACCCAGTTCATACGTGACTCTTTTAATGATAACAAAAATATTAACTAATGTAAATAAATTATTTAACAGCATAATTTTAAAACTGAAGGTGACGAAAACGGTAGGAGTAGAAATATTATGAATAATGTATCTGAAGTAGCTGTAGTAGTAGTAGTAGTAGTAGCGGTGTTAGTAGTTATCTGATTGTTCCATTGATTATATTTAACCTAGATTAAACTTAATCCTAATTTTATGTCATTTTCTTATATCTAGATATATGTGTTTGTGAGTGTGCTATGTGTATAAGGACATGCGACCTCGTAGGATTATCATCACGCGGTCATGAATAATCAGGATAATCATTCAACCCATATATATATATGCCTCTAGAGTATTATACTAATTACATATTGAACCTACTTTATATCCAGTCCATTTTTCCAAATGTTAACAAGTGTTTTTGTATATTAAAACAGAAAAATAAACATATTGAAGTAAAGAAACAAAATACTTAACTGATTAAGTACAACTCTATCATTTATTTTGAAAAAATGTAGCATAAAAGCTTTATAGTTTACACCATCGACTGGTTTGACATTGTCAGAGATGTCGGCTATTGTATTCTAATTTAGTGTTCAGAACGTAGTATTCATGATAAGCGGTACTATTGCAATTATACGGAAGTGAACAAACTAGTGAGAAAGGCAAACAGATTTCTTGAGATCTCTGTTTTTGAATGGTTGTTTACATGAAAATAGTCCACTATGTAAGATGTCACATTTACAGTTTATTATGTTTCACTTATTCAATTTATTTAGTCCTTAAGAGAATTTATAAAAATTGCTTTTGTCCACTAATTTTCCCTTTTATTGTACGTTCCTAATGTAAATATGTAATGACATAATTAGAAGTAATAAAACTGTACTAAACAAGAACACTGGTGGGGGCAATCGAATGTATTTAGACACAAATTACAGACTATCTCACTAAATTCTGATAACCATACAGCAAACAGTTAATTTGCAAAATAACAAACAATTGTCTCAATCTTCACTGTTCCTTCTGTAAATATCAATCCATCTTCTCTAATTCCATTGTTCATGCATTTTCCTTCCGATTACGTTTCATTTCAGTTCTTTCCTTATCGGTCTTCTTCCAAAATACATTCTATGTCTGACCATCGCCATATACTACTTATATGGATATAAGTAGACGATACTACGATACCAGTAGCGTATAGAGATGAAACATTTATTTACACAAAACCTGTTCTTCTTGGTTTATTAAAATAAATAAAAGGGGAAATAATTGTATGGTAACAATTTGACTTCTATTTTAATTTTGTATGCATATAATCACATGAATATACAATTACAATGGATTCTGATCTTTTTTTTCATTTGATCATACCATTTGTTCATTACAGTTTAACAAATAAGGTGTTTCATCATATTTAAGATCATTATATTTATGGTTACTAAGTTAACAGTAATAAATATATCATTCTTTCACTCACCATTAACCCCATTAAGACAACACAGATTATTACGCTGTTTTACATGTTAATCATTCACTATCATTGAGTTACTGTAAAGTATTAAAATTATTTCACTATCTTTGTAAGTAAAGATAGATAGTGGCCAGCAGTAGAATCCAGAACGCACGTTTCGTCCTATTTGGGACTCGTCAGCTAAACGTACCTGCATCTCAGAGTTGACGTTCACTCTGGGACTATGAATCCTGTTCCTTTCGTTTCAAACGCCATCGCGTTAACCACTCAGCTACTGAGTCCTGATATCCACTTGCTTGTGCAATGAGGTTTTAGTGAGACAATTTTATTTATCTATCTATTTAATTCCTAATCGAAAATTTTTAATCTAATAATGTTTTTATACTTTGCATAGTTGAAAGCATGAGTCAATTCAAGCTAGACCACCATGGAATACCTGGAAGCACTGGACGGCCGTGTCGTCCTATTTTGAGACTCCTCAGCAGTGCACATCCACGATCTCGCCTCGCGAAATTCAAACCCGGGATCTATCAGTCTCGCGCCAGAGCACTGAATCGATAGACCACTGAGCCGGCATCCGCTAGTTTTAATGTGTAGCTGGTAGGTCCTGGGTTTGAATCTCGCGAGGCGAGATCGTGGATGTGCATTGCTGAGGAGTCTCACAATAGGACGACACGGCCGTCCAGTGCTTCCAGGTTATCCATAGTGGTCTAACTTCAATTGACTCATGCTTTCAAGTATGCAAATACTGAAATCTCCACAAAACCCCCTTCTGTTTGTATAATTCCCATTTCAAACTTTTAAATGTTTAATTCGTTTCAAGGTTAAATATTCAATTGTTCTATCAATAAATTTATAAAATACCTATGATTAATATATTAAGAGTTAGCCGATGAAAATATTGTATTCAATTAAATTAATTGATAATATACAAAATAATAAAATGTATTATTCAAACTTCAAATGATAGAATTTTTCAAACTTAAGAGAGATGAAAATTTCCTTTTTTTTTTGAATATATTTTTCATAATTATTTTTCTATTATGAATAATTAGCTAGTTGTTTGTATTATAAGAAAAAAATAGTAATAAGGTTGGGATACTTATTTGTCAGTCATTTTTGATTTCCTTTACCCTTATAGTAACGTAGTTTTTTTTTATTTTTATTAAATAGACATAATGTTATATATGTATCTATCTATATACCTAGAAGTATATTATTAAAATCCATATATGTTTTAAGGCAAATGTCTTTTTATGAATGACAGTTAACTATTTTCAACAGTTGTTTTATCATTGGATTAAATGTTTTCAATCGAAAATTGGAAAAGAAATTTGAATGTCACGTTGTTTTTTTTTTCAAAAAATAACTCTCATATTGTATTCATATATTTATTCAATATTCTTAAACTTTTCTTCCTTATAATGTCTAGAATATATAGATATATATCATTAGACAGATTCCAGTGCATATCTATCCATGGAATTAGGCATTAAAACATTAAGTCCAATAGACTAGTTTAAGCTTCTCGAGGGGGGAGGGGAAGGGGTAATAGATATAATTAATCCATTATATATATATATAATGAAATATAGCAAAAAGAAAAAAAGTTTTGAATTAGAAAAGAGAATATAGAAAAAAAAATTAAATTTTGTTGTCAAATGAATAAACTTTCAAAATATCATTGATACTGTCAGATAAATTTTACTTAAGGAAAAATAGGCTTCATTTATCTACATTGAGCTATTGTTATAATACTCATCAATAATGATATTATGTCTATGGAAACAAATAGTAACTATTTGAATAATCTTATAATATGACAGTAACGATATATATAGATCGATATAAATGAATTCTTATCCACTTTTCATAATGTTTAAACACTCTTGGAAATTTTGACTTAAAAGAATTTTAGTTTAACAGAATCATGAAAAAACTATAAAGCAATGGATAAATATGTGTTCTTTAAGTATCATTATCAAGGTTGGAGTTGATAGTTTCAAATAAATTGAGTATTGTTTCGATTATTTATTTACTCTGAAGAAGTGGATTACATTAAGTCACGAAACGTCAGAAATACAGTTATCTACTCATTGAGATATAACAAAAATATATTTATTATTATTATTATATGTGTTTTGTTCCAATTCATAACGAAAATAATATCAAGACTCCCTACTGGTTATTTATATTGAATTAATTGTATCTAAAGAAAAGCTATCAGAAAGAAGAATATTTTTTTCAATTAAATTTCATCAAGTTCCATAGTTTATAAATACAAGTTATCATTCCAAAGTGATATGCATCTTTAAAACCTTTACACCTTTTAAAAATGATAGCCTTTGAATGTAAGATTTTGAGATGGTGGAAAGGATTTGTAGCTCAGGTTAAAGGTCAACAATAACTAATCAAGATCGAGGTCTACAGGAAAAGCTGTTAACCATATGTGAAGCAATTTGAACACTTCACAATTCTATCTAAAGTTTGTGCTGATGATATCATTCAAAATAATGATGAAAGCTCCACAATCAAACTATTCAGCTCAGAGAACAAAACTCTGTCGAATTTAGGATTGTTGGTAAAATAAGTAAAAAAATTGATAATATTAAGATGACTAGTATTTAGTGTTAACCTGGATAAGATTGTAGGTCTATTGAAGTCCAGAGATAAGTAGTCTACATAAACATCGATTACATAGAGAGTGACAGAAATAATGAGGTAATTAACAATTCAGAACAGATTTTTTGCTTACAGGTTACTTATAATATAAAACGATATATATTCAGTAAGATCCAGGATGCTCACTGCTGAGGAGTCCCATAATAGGACGAAACAGCCGTCCAGTGCTTCCAGCTTTTCCATGGTGGTCTATCTTTAATTGACTATGAAAATATTGAAGTCTCCACAAAACCCCTTCTGATCAGTAAGAAATATACAAGTGATAATTGGTAAAATTTCATCACATATTTTAAATACTAATAATAGTAATAATACAAAGATTTGTGATTAATAATAATAATACGACAGATTTCTATTATGCAAAAGCAATCAGGAAAGTTGTATGCACTTTATTCAGATGACATCATTTTAATGATCATAATGACTATAAAATGATTGATCCTGGAAAGGGGCACTACATTTATCAATTACCATTGAAGTTTAATCATTACTATTGATTGTCTTTTCTGTGACTTTTATTTTATTTAAGGTTAATTTGGACTCAAAGACTCGTTTACAAACTGAAGCTGATTTATCAAATCCAACAGTGAATACATTAGAAAATGCTCAAAAACGTATACAAGCATTAATGGAAAAAGATTCATATAGACGTTTTCTACGTTCTGAAGTTTATTTAACAATGTTAAAAGAAGCTAGAGAAACAGCTAAAGCGGCAGCTACAGCTGCATTAGCAGCATCACTTCAAGAAGCTAGTGATGAATTAGATGAACCAGTATTTCAATTAGTACATTCAACTACATATACTTCACCATTTTCATTTTTAAGTACATTTAGTAGTACATTTAGTGCACAGAATACACCAAGTTTAACATTACCTGGAGTAGCAGCCGCTGCAGCTAAAGCTGATGCTGGTTTAAATAATATTCAAGATTTACAATTATTAGGTTTATCTACATCAAGGCATATGCGTGAAAATAAACAAAATTATTCAATTGCAAATCGATCTATCACTAACACTAATACTAGTACTAATCTCACTACTACTTCTTCTATAGCTTCATCTCCAAATGAAATTATTTCAGAATCTATACAAAGTAATATCACTTGTTGTGAAACAGGATATACATCAACTACAATTACAACACATACTACTATTTCTAGTCATACTTATTCTACTCATAATGTAACCGACAGTAATGACATCTGTGATATTACTAATAATGTAAATACATATTTAAATACTGAAATGAGTAATTCTACAAAATAAATTTATGTTATGATTACGTAATAAACAAAGAAACAGTTCATTCATTAAATAACAACACACATAATACAGTAATCATAAAGAAACAAATTAAACCATATACAGATATATAAATCAGATCCAATATTTATAAGAATGTCAAGTATTGCTTATTTCTATTTGTATTCTTCCTGTTTCATTATTTCAATGATTGTTATGATTATTATTATTACTAATGGTATTACTGTTATTTTTCCACTATATTCAACTATAAGCTAAACTAAATTGTCATTACATTCTTGTATCATCTTTAGTATCCGACCCTTAGTTAAGTTATCAGTATCTCTATCTAATATATATATATATATATGATGAACACTGAATAAACAATTGGAAGTGTAACCAATTTAGGTTAGAAATGTTACTGGAACCGTCAATGTTTTTTTTTAAATAACAAGAAGATTGGAAATACGAAACATTGAACTTGATTTCTTTTTCCCCCTTCACATTATCCCTCTTACTTTACTTTGTGTTAACGTTTTATTTTCAAAAAAAAAAAAGAAAAATGGTAAACAAAACAAGAGTATCTATTTCTTCATAAGATTTAGATTTTGTTTGTTTTTCTTGATGATTGTCCCACTATATTTTTTTGTGATATTCTTTTCATTTTTTTTGTTTTGTTTTCTTCCCCCCTCCCACTACTGATTTCTTTCCCTATTTCGGTTCTTTAATTTGTATTTTGTTTTTAACCCCCCTTTTTTATATCTTCATGAAAATTTCATCATGTAGTGTACACAGATTAAGATTTTGTAATTTTCGCCCTTGTTTTTTTTTCTTATTAGGAGAATACATTACAATTTTATTCCATTTTTTTGCTTTTAATAACAATGAAAAACGGTAAGAGTTTCCATTTTGTTTGCTTGAATTGATGCGGAAACTGTGAAAATAAAGTAACACAAAAAATCAATAAATTCAACTAATGACAACAATTATCTCTTCTATGTACAGATATACAGTATATGATAAACGCTCATATGAACAAAATGGTATATATATATATATATGTAATGTATCCATGACATTATTTCAATGCATAAAACAATTAATACATTTTTCTGAATAGCCTATATCTTCTCCATTCATCAATACGTACATATATATATGTTTTGTGCATAGTTAAAAATAGATAAGTATTTTATGATAGTTTTATATTTCGACTAAAAATTGAGCCTGTTGACAGTTACAAATTAAAGTCATCAAATTATTTTAGTCTGATTTAACTTAGTTTAGGCTAATGATAATAGAAATGGATAAGAGTTTGATTATATAAGGTAAATTGAAAGTTACTTCATATGTCTATTTTTATTACAAATTCGTTGTGGAGATTGTCGAATTCTACTGAAGTCAAATATGTATACCAATGAGCGGGAACTTGCTAGTATTCAAGGTTAATAGCTTTTTGAGATGACTGTTAGTCACGAGTTCGATTATTTGTTTGATCATAGATGGGTAATGATGAGAAACCCTGTATGTTATAACTTGTGAGTGTGCGTGCGCCCTGTTTGATATATGAACGTGCTGATTACCACCAATGAGAGAGCAGTGAATTTATTGATCGGAGCAGTGATTTATCGATCGCCCAATGATGCACAAAAGCCGTGTTAGTAGTCTTGATTACTTGTCAGTCCCGCTTTCTGTCTAGCCCAGCCAGTTAAGTCCAGACACCAATAACAGCCTCGGCAATATGAATCATTATTCACAAACATACTGGGTTTATATACCAACCAAACAGACCACATCGTAACATAAAAATAGAAAATAACATTTGCACAATAATTGGCCAAATGTAGCTGTGAATAGGGGGAAAGTAATCAATACACTGATGATAACTCGAGAATCGTATAATAATAGTTCAAAGGTCAAAATAAAGCTAATGATAAGAGAAACACGAATATGAATAGTTTAGTTACGTAACAATTATACAATAGGAAATAGTCATATTACATTTGTCCATAAATAGACTTCAGATTTATCATTCATATTTCACCAGGGGATATAACACTGTATAAGGCCAAATCAGTTGTCCAGTGCTTCTTGATCTTTAATAGTTGTTTAACTAGAGTCAGTTCGTAACAGAAAAGCTCAAATCTCTATCTTTTTTTATCGAAAACTCCTGGCTAACAAAATAAGTATTCATATCCAACCGAATTACTATTAAAGTACATATTAAGTAGTCATTAAAATATCTATTCAAATCTAGCATATTTATTTAATAATTTTTTTAACTAAAATTCTCAATACTCAATGTTCAAACCTAAGAGATAGGATAATTTTTATTTAAACGAGTTATTAATCATGGCATTTCAGTCTAATAGTTATAAATAATGAACCTCAGCATTTTGATCACTTGTTAGTAATGTTTTCATAATAGTAATCTTATTACTATTAGATACAGAAATAGTTGAATGATTCAGAAATTCTGTTTCGAAGGAATATTTACCATTTTATCTTATTCAGAATAATTAAGTGCTTTTGAAATTTCGGTGATGATTAGAAGTTTGATTGGACATTTTTCATCTTATAATGTCTGAATCTCTTGAAGATTTCATGATCAGGGTAAAAGAGATCGTAATACTATCAAAAATACCCTTGTTAAATAATTATATAGTTGAAATCATGAGTCAATTGAAGCTAGACCACAATGGAAAACCTGAAAGCTCTGGATGCCTGTCTCGTCCTAGTGTGAGACTCCTTAGCAGTGTGCATCCACGATCCCACCCCACGAGGTTCGGACCCAGGACCTATCGGTCTTGCGCGCGAACTTTTAACCTGTAGACCAACGAGCAGGCATCCAACAGTGTTAGTGTCTAACTTCAACCAATTATATAAAATGAATTATTGTAATGTATTACTTCCATAATAGCTACATCGGTTTGTTTTTCTTGTATCGTCTGTGTGTTTTAAAATATGTGTGAGACAAGTAACTTATTGAAAATACTTCATTTATTAATTAGTTTCCTTATTCATAAGATGAGAATACTTTTATTAATCAGATTCATAAGCTCAGTCTATGCATCTAGTTGCACAGTTGATAGATATGCCGGAATAAGGAGTATTCTATCATTAATAATTCAACTTATTTCATAGTTCTATTATCTAATTAGACTATTGCAAATAGTCTTCGTTCAGAAAATGAACTATACATGGGTGATAAGGTAGTGTAATTTTCAGGCGATTTTGTTCCAGTTAAATATTTTTTTTAATTGAACGATCGTAGTTGTAAATAAGTAATCAAATTACCACACTAAATATGTTTACCTAATTTCATTTTATATATATATTCAATGTTAACTATTTAAATTAAACAGTTAATGGCCAAGTACTTTTGAGTAAAATTTTAGTTTATATTATGATAACTATGATCTAATGTAGTTAGAAATTGATAGATGTGAGATCAGCTGATTTGAGGATGAATGAAATTATATTGTATTTTGAACTAATGAAAGTTGATTAACATAACAGACTTGTTCGTTCGATCATGTGCAGCCTGATAATACAAGAAAAAAAATAAACATAAGCTCTTATTATCAGAAGGGGGTTTTGTGGAGATTTTATTAATTTTATATAGTTGAGATCATGAGTCAATTCAATAGAAGCTAAACCACCATTGTAAACCGGCCGTCCAGTTCTTTAAGGTTTTCCATGGTGGTCTAGCTTCAATTGACTTATGATCTCAACTATATAAAAGCTATTAATTTGTTAGGATAACATTATATAAGTAATGCATAAAAACATGTGATGACAAATTGATCAAACACAAATAATCCAAAACTTTGTATACGTTTATGTCAGTACAAGCTGTTATATCAACACAGGGAGAATTAGTGAAAAATAAAAAAATGAAAGAAGTTGAAATAATAATCTTTTACAATAGGTTTTAAATAATACTATATAGGTTTAATCTTTTCTTGCTTTCTTCAAACCTACTTACTTGCGCCTGTTATCCCTTCGTGGAGGAGCATAGGCCGCCAACCAGCATTCTCCATCCAACCCCGTCCTGGGCAATCCTTTTCACTTCTTTCCAGTTGTTATTCATCCTTTTCATATCTGCTTCTATTTCCCGACGTAACGTATTCTTTGGCCTTCCTCTTTTTCGCTTCCCTTCACCATTCCATGTTAGAGCTTGCCTCGTGATGCAGTTCGTTGATTCCCTCAATGTATGTCCTATCCACTTCCAACATCTTTTTCTAATTTCCTCTTCAGCTGGAAGCTGGTTTGCCCTCTCTCACAAAACGCTGTTCCTAATGGTATCCGGTCAATGAATGTTGAGTATTTTGCGTAGACAACTATTTATAAATACATGTACCTTCTTGACGATGGATGTAGTAGTTTTCGAAGTTTAAGCTCCATACAGTAGGACTGTCTTGACGTTCGTATTGAAGATTCTCACTTTGAAATTAGTCGAGAGTTGTTTTGAGTTTGATTTGTTCTTCAATTGTAGAAATGCTGTCCTTGCTTTGCCAATCATCGCCTCTACATCTGCATCATATCCTCCTTGTTCATCAATGACGTTTCCCTTTCTTCAAACTTACTTTCAAACTATTTAATTTGGTTCACAGTCCTGTCTATTATCTTTGGAAAATGTTATGAACTTACGTTTAGCGTTGGTCACTCAGTAGCCCCGTGATAGACTGGTAGAACTTTTAGAAATACAATAAGCAAATAATAGTTGGACATGTTTGTCAGTTATGAGTAATTAGAAGGCAAAGCCTAATGTTAAGAGCTCAATCGTGATAAGCACTAAAATAGATGATTTGATTTATATATTGTACAATGTTTTAAATAAAAAAGCTATTGGGGCTTTACTGAGCATTCGTCAGTCGACAACCTACTAAGTCTGATAGGACATTCAAAAACTGTGTAGTGGCTTAATTCTCATCTGCATTCAATGCTGTCAGATTAGGTACTGAATGAAATCTTAAATGAAGTAACAATGTATATCTGGGACAATAAAAACTACGGCTGAAGTTCTCGCGTAGTTATTCTAGCAGTTCATAGCACTTTGAATTATGTTCACATCTCCAAAGAACAGATTTGTGTAAAATGTATGCTCTTGAGTCGATGACAAAGTATCAGATAAAAGACTGTTCTACAAAAAATGGTGACATTTGGAAACATATCCGTAATATAAAATTGCAAGATAGGTAAATTAACAGAAATGTTAGAAATAAACTCAGATCCGAAGAAGACAATAGTATAATAACAGTTTCATAGATGGCAGAAATTTGGACATCACATTCGTTGATGTGATTAAATGTTGAATCAATTTGAAAACTTCAATTCTTGTGACCAAATAAGTCTAACTACTATATCTGTCTTTGCAGTTGTCATAAGAAGATCCATTTTCTTTTCTAATACAGTCAGACGATCACAGATCAAGAAGAATTCCTCATTCAATTAAACCTTAACTAATTGTGTTTCAATCAGCCGTAACAGAGTATAGGTAGAACAATATAATTGAAGATATTCATCAAGGATTAACATACATTAAGGAAATATTTAGTACCAAAGACAACTGAACAGCTATTTACCTCTAAGTCTTTATTCTCAAACTGTTTATGTTGAAGATTCTATAGATCGTCAATTTTTTTATTTGATACTGCCCAGATGCCCAAACTGAAACAGGTGGTTTACTTAGGGGGCCACACCCTGAGCCTTTGGCCTAAAGGTCTGATCCACAAGGCAGTGGAGCATCGTGAGGAGATGCAGTCCCATGGTAGTCGGTGACCAACGATTGATTAATACTCCACTTGTTCCCTCAGGATACTGGAGCCTATGTGTACCATTGGTTTGGAATAAGGGTTTTCCAACTCCCCTAGGTGGACTTTTCGTGTCCACCTACCCGGTTAAAGAGTCAGACATTCGTTTGCTGTCCTCTCGATTTCGTAAACAACACTCCCGTCATGAGAAGGCAGTGAGTAGGACTTCTCTGGCAGAGACTATATATGCGTGGCCATATGAGAGCATCTCGAGAGGGAGAGCGAACTCTCCCCACTCTTGGCATTTGGGGGCGTATTTCGTATTCCACTTATCCAAATCAAATTATTTTAAAATTTGTAACATAAAATTAAATTAAAACTGTATTATTTTACAATTTCAATAAAGAAAAAACAAAATAGAAATGTTACAAAAAAATTGGAACATAAGTAAATAGTAAATTTAATTAGTTATCTAAAATCTCAATTATCTACAATATTACTCCTTTTTGCCCCGGTGATATTTTCCCGTATTCAAATAAGTATGAAGTGACAAAAAAAAGTAAACTAACCATGAAACAAAAATAATGTGAATGTGTATTATTATTATTATTGTTATTATTATTATTATTATTGAAGAATAAGTACATGTACATATACACATTACTCTATCTTCATATATACATAGAGATTGAATAACAAAAAGGTGGAATTCTAGATAAGAGATGAGTTTTTCATATATTATTACTAGTTTTAGAATGGGGGTTCGTTGAGATTGTAGTAATTTTGAATAGTTGACTTCATGAGTCGATTGATACTAGAGATACTAGACCACCATTGAAAACTTAGTATGAGGAGTCCCATACTAGGATGAAATGGCCATCTAGTACTTACAGGTTTTTAATAGTGGTCTAACATAGATCGTCTTATGAATTCAACTAGTAAACATTCACTAGTTTTGTAAAATAACACAGTAATAAACTTAGAGATTCATTGGAAATTAAATGAAATTAGTTGTCCAGGTAATGTCAAACCCATGAAGTAAGTGTGTGAGTTTATCATTAAATTCTTGGATAGTGAACGATTGTTTCGTAATTTCTGAGAAGACATTACAGTGTAGTGTTAAAAACCTAGAGATAATTAGTGTTTAGATAAAATCTGTGAAACTAGGGTATACTTTATATAAGAACTCTCGTCTAAATTAGAGCGAATAGTTTCACAGTATTTGAGCGCCGAGTTGATGTAAGACATTAAATAGGAATAATATATTTGTAAAATCTCAGCGAATGAATTTGTAGTAAATCCAACGTTTCGCCTGGCAATCTGGTCCAAGCTTTTTCAAGGAATTATAATCAAACATCAAAATTATCGAATATAAATAGGTACATGGTTCTCCGAGTTCATTATACACTGAATAGGTCATCCAATCAACGTTAACAAAAAGTCTAAACTAGGTATGTTTAAGAGATATGTGATGTGAAGGGATGAGTGTTCATATAACATATTGTATAGAAAAAACGTAAGAGGTGAGAGGAGAAAATTACATTCACATTAGATATTGTCTCTTATCAGTGAATTTATAAGGAAAAACATACAATTTGTAATATATATGATATGAATCATATCTGTCACAGCATGTATAACATGAAGATAATTAAACAAAATAAAAATAATAAAAGAGTAGGATTTGAAGAGCGTAATTTTTGACTGTATGTATGTGTCATTTTTAATGTTCCAATGAATTGTTTAACAAATTCCGATAAATCAGAAGAGATTTTGTGGAGAATTTAGTATTTTCACAGTTGAAATCATGAGTCAATTGAAGCTAGACCACCATCGAAAACCTTTAAACGGTGATCGTATAGAAACTTATTTTTTTTAGGTTTGTAAATTTGGTATTCAGCAGCATGACTTTTTATCCGTACTCATGAATACAGTTATCTATTTTCGTAGATTTCTCCTCGAGCTTTTCTAACACATACTTAACGTAAGAATTGTACACTGTGGAGTTGATTTAGTTGACACAATATTTCGTAAGAAATCATATTTGCAAGGTGCTGATTAAAGAGAACAAATAACAGATATACAGTAATCTGATATCGACAATCCATACATTTCAGGACAGAGTATTTCAATGAATTCAATGACTAGAGCTTTTGAAAGATATCAAAAAACTCATTTAAACTTGTGATGATCTCCTCCCACATTATTCAGAGCATACTTGGAAAAATGTGATTTTGTGATGGTGGAGAAGATTTGTAGCTAAGGTGGGTGATTTTGACGGAGTTTTGTTCTCCAAGCTGGATGGTTTGGTTGTGGAGCTTTCATCGTCCTTCTGAAGGACGTTTTTTTAGACATTTAATTAAAATAAGGAAATCAAGCATAATCTCTAATCTTCAAGTTTTATTCAAAAACAAATTTAGTAACTTCAATACTAATTACATTACAAATGAGGATTTCAATTTATGTCGTAAATCCAAAGCAGTTTTACTTATAAGGCTAAGATGACGAAGTTTTTGAGACCAGGAAAATAAAGTATTTCTAAAGAGAGCCTTGAACATCGAAATAATCTATTTTATCTGATTAGCGTTGTTTAGCGAGTTGCTTTTCTACGGGATGCGGTCGCTAACCCCATACTTAACCCTCCTCCTTTACCCGGTCTTAGGACCGACAGTAGCCCTCGGAGGAGTTACAGACGGAGTTATCTATTTTATCTACAAAATATCAAATCAAAGTCTACATACATTTCTTCTATATATTCAGTTTATATGCAGCCGATTTTACATGACAACAAGATTTATAACTAATTTATTGATCTGCTTCTTTCAAGAAGATATTTAGTATCTTGGCCTGCAAAATCCCTAGATATATAAATAATCATAACTACAAAGAAATGTAAAAAACTAAAGATCAATAATGGTAATTATCAGTTTCATGGGGTAATCTAAGTATTTGAAACATAACTCTTTTATATTTAGTCGTACTCATTAGTTAGCCGATATATAATTGAATTAGAATTAAATGGATCAACTCAGGTGTGTAAATTACAGTAATGGTAATCATTTATTTTTTTTATTTTTGCCAGTTAACAATGATTATATCGCTCACTGTTATAATATCTTTCATTTTTCATACCTAAATACAATTAAAAACAACCATACATTAGGACTATATATATATATATATATATATATATATATATATATATAAATACAGACATAATTGAATTTTCTGCATAGAAACTCTATACTTACCAATTTTATTGATTTAACAATATATGATACTGTGTCATAATGAAAGTGTTGGTTACCATTGACAAAAATAGAAATAATGCCTAACTGTATGTCTCTTTATTTAGAACAGGAAAGCGAATGTAGTTGGGCTGTCAAGTTCACCCTCTTCTTTAAAGATCAATAGCGTTATGCAAATAACTGATGAAAAGAATATATAATCTTTTCTTTTATCGTAAAGAAAAAAAGAAGTTGGGAAGAGCGATATCGATAAATAGAAATGTCATGAATGTACTTTTAGTGATCAATGTTGCATTTTTTTATTGTGAATTTTATACACCAATAAACGGAGAATATCCTTTAGACTGATGGTTGTGAGCGATTTGAATGCTGCTATAAATCTAGGAATAACAAAATCTCTGGTCAGCGATTAACCGTCAGGTGCCTTAAGAAAATGAGTGTAATAAGTTATAAAAGTTTAGTTACTGATAAGGGTGGAATGTTACGTCTATCGTAACGTCTGAGAATTGAGATGCTTGTTAAGTTAGAAGTAAACTGAAGGATATCTAAGATAGGATGATGAAGATATTGTGTCTGTACACAGGTTTTTTGAATGGTGGTTTAGGGCATGTAAGCAAAATTTATCTCCTTTGAATAGGTTTTTAAGTACTATAGAACTAGAGACATTTTGCTTGACAGTTCGAAACTAACACATTTGGTCCAACTGAAATCGTCCTTAATCTAAATCGAAATTTTCAACATCAAAAATTTCCCTGTGATTTTCTGTCTTCATTCTACAATGACTGTAAAGTATTATCAGTGATCTATCGGTTAAGTGCTCTGGCGCGAGACTGATAGGTCCTGGGTTCGAATCTCGAAAAGCGGGATCCCGATTGCGCACTGCTGAGGAGTCCCGCAGTAGGACGAAACGGTCTTCCAGTGCTTCCAGGTTTTTCATGGTGGTCTAGCTTCAATTGAATTGATTCATGATCTCAACTACATAAAATTATCAGAGAAGTCTGCTTAATGTTTCAGTCAGGATTTTTTATCAAAGAAGAATACAGAAATAAGAAAAAATTTTTTACGTAAGGTAAAATATCTTCAAATAAGATGGTGAAGAAAATTCATAGCTCAGGAGGGTGATTTTGATGGAGTTATGTTTTCTTTGAGTGTGTAGTATAATCATGAAGCATTCATTTTTTACTGCAGCCTATCATCAGAACAAACTTTAGATAGAAGCTACACGATCAAACCATCCAGCTCAAAGAACTCAATTGCACCAAGTTCTTCATGTCTTATCATCCTAATTGCATAGAATACCAATGAAGAATTTGTGACTTAACTACTCTTCATCTCGAAGAATAAGTAAGACTGTTATTCATCCTCAAGACTACCACGTCTCATGACGAGCTGGTTACCTCTTCGAATACAGATCCAGAATTTATTACTCAATAGTTTCAGCAACATTCTCTATTTTACTGATGATATGGTTGGACTCAAGTTGTCACGATTTCTCAAAAAACCTTCGGAATTTCATCTCCAAATTATTCATGTAGCATTATACTTAAAATTTATTTTACTGAACCAAACGGACATCTCCAAGATTCTTATCTCTCCTTAACGTTGTTATGAAGAATACCGAACCAGGGGGATCATTAGTATTTAATTAATTTGGAACTTTGGTAAAATAAGAAATTGATTCAATTGAAAAGAAGCAAGTATTTGTTGGTCAAACCTACGTAGATAGCTGCTTTATTTATCCACGGCATAAATACGTAAATAATTATTCGGCAAATGAGTGTCTAAAAGAGTAGAAATAACTAAAACAAAGTTATTCTTTTTAAATCGAAAACAAATTAATGAAATTTACTTGTATACCTTTCTAAGTTGAATTCATGAGCCAATCTAAACTAGACCACCATGGAAAACTTGAAAGTACTGGACGGCTGTTTCAGAAAGCAGTACTGATAAGTACTCAAGATTGCTCATACGGCATAATAATATGAAAAATAATGAGGGCAAACTAAATAAAAGGTACTTGATTATCCAGTATAGAAAGAATATTAACATGTTACATAACACAAGAGATAAAAATGGATCAAGGAGTACTATAGGAGACTAAAGTTTAGCATTAACTTTATTTGATATACAAAGACAGTTTGAGTTTTTAAATGGCCAAGTGTTTAAAAACCTTCATTTAACTGACACTTATTTATATCTTACCGTAGATACCCTGAGTCACAATAAGAATAAATTTACCAGTGTTAAAGGAATTCCAGTTTTATCGATTCATACACAAAGCCTTCTGCAATCTATTTTTGAAATGGAATCACTCATATAAATTGTTCACTGTTTTTATGTTTAATTCCCCTCTGGAAATATCTTAAATGTGTTTGAATCATTAAATATATTCCATCCCACTAGTAAAACTATACTGTAGTGTGAGCTTCTCATGTGGACAGATATAAGTAGTACTTAGCACGAATAGGAAATTGAATAATTATTAGCAGTTGATTGAAATGAAGAGAACAGCAAGGAATACGGAGAGCAATCAGAATAACAACAGAACAAGAGAAATGATTGAGTATTTAAAGGACAACTAGAGGAAGATGTGCTAATAATGCACTTAATGTATGATTTTCATATTTTACAAATGCAATGTGACTGGAAATAAACTCAACTCCGGTTCTTAATTTTGACACTACTTAGACACCAACCAGAATGAAGCCGGAATTATCATTATTACTGAGACCGCTCATTAAACTTCTCATCCTGTAAATGCCTTACAGTTACACCGCTCCTGGTAAACTTTACTAATTTTAGTAATAGTTTACCCAAACAGCAAATCATAAAACAACCTGACACATATATAACAATAGACCTATCATAATATTGTTCTGCGCTCCATGTTTCTGTTTTTTTCTCCAGTTGTAGGTTATTATGAATACTCTGTAATAGAACTGGAAATGATCTTGGATACACTGTTCATACATCATCAGAATGTCTCCTTACAGTGAATTATTGATGCATAACTGATGCTTCACATCGTTGTAATCCATATGAAAATGTACTCTCTAACCAATTTTTGAACTATAACAGTTCAAATAATCCAAAATCATATATCTGTTGTTTATCTGTACTAATCTGATCATGACTGTAAACCTCCATTCACTCTGTGATTATTACATTTCTCCTTAACTCCACCAGCTAATGTATCATTTTTTTAGATAGTTTGCTTAAATTACTTTAAACAGCTAGGTTAATGCACTTCAGAATTTTAGTGAGTACAAAATATTGTCAAATATATAGCATACTCCTTCACTGCTGAACCAGTCAATCCAAATGTCTAATGAACGTATTTGAACAAACTATACAATAAGAAGACGAAGATTATCAGTCTTCTTATTACACTATCGGAATTTATCGAAGGGACTAATTCCTTTAAACTATACAATACTATTGACTTTTTTGTTTTGATATATATTGATTACAATGAATATTTTTCAATGTCGTTCATTCATCCCATTGAATACTGTTGTTCTGTGCCTTGCATTTTTATTGACAATATGACAAGTATAATAAAAGAAATGACCAACTATCGTTTTGCACTTTTACTGACCGTGTGAAATGTACTTTTTCTTTTTCTTCCTAATCGAATGATTAACATTACGAAGTATTACAAACTAGTACTTTGAATATGAACGCTGGAAATTTAAAAAGTGTTGGAATGTGGAAAAAAGACATCAAATAAAATCATACTTTAACCTTTACAACTAACAGGATTATAAACGAAAAATTTAGCCATTCTAGACAACTTCTCAGTTGGTCACATCAATGGAATTAGGGGGGGGGGCTTTAATTCATTGAAATTAGATGACCACTCGATGATCAATAAATTTCAATTAGGTTATTGTTTCAATGTTCTGTTATCTGTTGAACACGCATCAGGTCACGAAATAGTTACTATGACATCGGTCATGTCAATAATGAAAAAGTACTTTAGAGATGAAATTAGAGAAAAATAATGCTATTTCACAGTTTTGACGGATGAGTTTTAAGCGGCATGTGTTTGTGAGAGATTTCGAGGTTCAATTGGTTAGGTATATATAAAAAATCTTTCGGTAAGACAAAACAACTCTCTGATGTCATTCAATTACCACTTGTGCTTCAGATGATCACAGTTTAGTATTAACGACAATTTCAATGTATTTGTTTAGATATGTACATGAATTCATTTTCTGTGATTATTATAATAGCATCGTCGCAGTAACAATGAAAGCCGAGTGGCTTATCGAGATGCAAAGCAAAGATCCTGCGAGCGGGATTGTCGATGCGCACAGCTGAGGAGTCCCATACTAGGATGAAACAACCGTTCAGTGCTTTCAGGTTTTCCATGATGGTCTAGCCTTAATTGACTCATGAACTCAACTATTAAGTGTAAAGTTGTAAAGAAAACAGTTAACAGATGGAATGGCATATTTACTTTCAATCATGTTATTAAAACGGAATACAGTCTGTTTCTTACATACAAGCAGATGGATTAATTACAGTTCATATGTATATATATATATATTCCAGTGATACCCATGTATGCATAGATGGGCGAATACAAATACACATAGAGCTCACAGGCTGACACTCATACACCCTATATTACACAGATAGATAAAGATGTGACTACCCAAAGACGTAGCACAGAGACTTATAACATTGAATGAATAACAAGTACTCAAACCAGTTTGAAAATAAGTCGTCATAGACGAAATGCTCCTGCATGCTCATGTCCCAAACAAGGTATAACATTAGGATCACGTCGATTTTTTTTTAATAAATTTTTTTTGTCCCCCTTAATCAAAAAATCTTCATACCATTTTCCAATTTTTTTCAATCCGTTTCGTCCAATGAAATTCCTAGTTGTAAATGCGTTGTAATTGGTTATGTAATTCTTGAAATTCGTATAAAAGCTCTGTACTTATGGATATAGATAATTTTCTTCACAATATGGACGTCAGTAACGTGCAAATTAGAGGCTCTGTTGTTCCTCACGTAGTCACAGAAACTGAAAATGTATTTTTGAATACATTGTATCTGGTAGCGTTTCCATCACTGGAAGCGTTAAAGAGCGCCATTAGAACTTATGAAATAGCAACGTACTGCCATTATGCGGTGAGAGATTCTAATTTCCATGGAGATCGGAAGCCGTATATAAAATTTGTATGTTGGAGAAAGAGCTATAAAACACCAAACGGTTCTTCGCAGCCGATTAGACGAAGGAGGTAATTTGATTAGTGTTATTATATTGTTCATTGAGGACTTCAATGGACACACAATGTCCGGCCTTCATCTTTTGTAAGTTTCTTGAAGGTTATTGGACTGTTGTTCGTGGGAATGTGCATCACAATCACGAGTGCAATTCCCTGAGGTACGACTGTAACACATGGATGCGCCGATTAACGGCGGCGGAATTGGAAACAATGAAGCCACTGCTGATATCTGGAACATCAGCATTCAATGTGATACACTACGCGTACCAATCATATGGGAAACGTCTTACAGCTCAAGATGTTTTCAATATGCGTTACAAAGTGTTCTCACAGGCCAACCTTCCTAGTAAGCAATGTGCATATTTATACTATTAACTGTAGGTGATTACGGTAAGTTGAAAAATCACATCACGTCACTTGGTGGCCTTTGTGATTATCAATTGGATGCAGATCATAGTCTGTTGTACTTCTTCTTCGCTACAGCAGACCAGATCAATCTGTGTAACAGGTTTTTAGATGTTGGTTTTGATGGGACATACAAAACCAATAACGAAAACATGTTTCTTTATCACGTGGTGGCTCTGGACATGAATTTCATGGCAATACCTGTTTGTATTGCATTTATAAGTCGCGAAACATCGACTTTGCTGTCCAGTTTCCTCTCGTTCTTCCGCCAAATGAGTAACAATAGAAAGGTTATCGGTATTGTTACCGATGATTCACCTGCTATAGCTGCTGCCATAACGCAGGTGTATCCCAATGCACACCACCTTTTGTGCCGCGTGCACCTTCTTCGAAATGTCATCAAGAGGGTAAGCTTTCCTTTCTTAACAATTAACTCATTCATCGTATTCGTAGAGGCTACGATCTGATCTTCTTCAAATGTTCTACCGTCTTATGCTAACAAGAAATGTGGAAAGGTAAATCGAAATATGCTTTACAATGTATTGTAGCTTCCAACGGTATGTGTCATTTATCGAAGCAGCAGACGGGAATTTCTGCCAATATTTGAGAGATCAGTTATTGTCCAAAAAGCACAAGTGGTCGAACGCTTTTAGACCAGCTGCAATGCTTCTAGATCAAAGCGATACAAATTTCGTTGAGACGACCCATCGAATTTTAAAGTTGCATAAGCTGAACAGAAAAACACCCGTGTTCAGATCGATATTTAGTGTTCTGCTTCGCACTGGATATTGGATAGAAGCTAGAGTTCAAAAGTACTCCACTGAATGCCGTAGCAGAGCTGTGCTGGGTCGCGAGCCTCAACTACGTCGTCTTCAGGAAACACTTACACCTGCTGCATGTCAACTGCTTAAGCGGCACATGCGTGTTCCTGTTACTGACTACGTATTGTCGGGGGAGTTTTTCACGGCCGTTGATACTACAGGAACTTAGTTGTTCCTGTTTCTTTTATGTAGAACACAGAGTCGTATGTCGTCATATCTTGGCATATTGTTCGCACGATAATGTCGAAGTTCACAGAGAAAGCATTGGTGACAGATGGCTGCATTCCAACAGCTACGTAACCAGAGTAACGATTGACAATGAGTTACCGGTACAAGTCGGGCAGACAAACGTCCAAACATCGATTCACTACTTGTGTCGGCGTATGTCTGCTGAACAGCATACCGCTCTACTTAACTATGCTCATCAGTTGCTTAACGATGGATTACCTACTACCATCACAATGCCCGTCGTCCGAAATACCACAGGCACCAACCGTCAACAGAACGTAGATTTGGATGCTACCTTAAATGATGACGAGATTGAAGTAATATCTATGAACTCAGAAGAGTTTACGGACCGAGACAATGAAGAAGACGAACGTGCGCACAATGACCGACTGTGTGATATTTGCCATCTATGTCAGCCGCCCAGTGAACTAGCTGATGGAAGTGCTTGGATTTTTTGTCCATGCAACGCTATGTTTCATTCGTTCTGTGCCTACGACCCAACAGAAGTATCACCTGGGTTTAACTGTCCCATGTGCGGCGCTGTCACGGACTCATAGTGGAGTCATCGATCAGGACCTAAGGAGCTGTGTAGAGACCGAGTAAAGGCCCTTTTCAGGGCCACCCACAATTTGATTTAAATTTTGTTTGAATTTCTTGTTTCCATTTTAAGGAGGAGTCATGAAACCATCAATAATCCATTTTACATTCATATGATTTGGTTACTAGGTACAGTAGAGAAATGTAGTAAGATCAGTTCACTAGTACAACAAGATCTTTTCTATTGCTAAGGTCAAGTGAACAGACACTGATCGGTCATCACAATTCCATAGTAATAAAGCTGTAGATGAATAATGATCATCGCTCACTTTATTACCTTGCCAACAGCTTTTAAGGTTTTTCAAATTTACGGTTTCAGTAAACGATTCCGTACAGAAAACAACGTCATATAATAAACACTAATTTGTTAAACAAAAGTATATGCTAAGTTGTGTACGATCATTTCAAACTCTTTTCACTTAGCGACGGTAGGCGATTGTACTGAGATCAGTTCACTAGTACAACAAGATAAATTGTATTGGGAAGGTCAAGTGAACATACACTGATCATTCATCACAATTCCATAGTAATGAAGATGTAAAATCACTTTTTCTAGATTAATAGTAATAAAGTGATTATCGATCACTTTATAATTTTGTCAACAGCTTTTAAGGTTTTTCAAATTTAAGGTTTCAGTAAACGATTCCGTACAGAAAACAACGTCATATAATGAAGACTTACATGTCTAACAAGTCATTAATAATAATAATAATGATATTAATAATAATAATGATAATAATAATAATACGAAATGTAATAATAATGTTTCTTATGAGATTTATCACTGCATTGCAAAAATTCGATACATTGATAAATGTCATTTAGACGTCTGATAAATAAATGTACAGTTTAACTTAACAGATTGAAATACGATATTCTAAATACATAATGGTTACTTGATACTATTGACCTTATTCACATTAAGTCATATAATTGAGATAGAAATTTATTTCACTAGACATAGGCTTGTTCATTGACACTTAATCTAACCAATATTACATATGCTTTTCAAAAAAGGTTATTTTTTCAACATTCAGCGATTTACTGTTTAACAGTTTAAGAGGAGTAATTATTATCCCTTTGTGACGGAAAATGTACATATAGTTTTTCATTGTTCGTCCAGTATGTTTAACAAAGGGAACTGTTGGATTTGGAAATATAATTTCAGTCTTTCTAATTAATTAACATTTACAATGTTAGTTATCAGATGGGGTTTTGTGGAGATTTAGTATTACAATGTTTTTTTACAAATGAAAATAGAAAATTCAGATCATTCATTTGAAAGGCTGTGCACTTAAAAAAGATTGGTTGTTAACATTAGCTGCCAAAAATATATTATGCCCACCTCAAAAATACAATTACCGTATTACATGATGACTGAGTACAACACTGACATGTATTTTCGGTGATCATTAATAAGTGATCAACTACAAAGAATGTACAGGTCAACATATTTTATACCTTTTAATGGATTTACAAAAAAACAGTATTGCGTTCATTTTCGACACCCTTTTCAAAGCTAAAATGATCAACTTTTTGGTATTAAGAATAACGGTTTGCAAAATAACTGAATTATAAAGATTATTTGCTTTTTTCTCAGACATTTTTACTAATTTCAGACAGCGTAAAAGTTGCTTCATTTACCCATCTTTTACGGTTAGCGTGACTTCGGCATGCCCCCATTCACTTTCTCTTTATCATTTACACGAATATAACGTTTATTTAATGAGCGAACTATGTGTTAAATTAACTTATGGACATAATACTTAAATGAAATTGTGTTCACTAATTGTGTATTAAACATTTGTCTACCTTTGCAAATTCAATAATCACCATTATCAACTATAAATAACAACGGTCAGTTTTTTTCAAAAATTAACTTTCAATGATCTACACATTATTATTACTACTCTTGTCACGATAACTGATAACTGTAGTTGCATTTCTACTTCATAAAAAAGGAAATTATCCCGATATACATTCACTAACTAGCAGTATAGCAGGGTAATGAAAAGGATTTGTTCTTGTTTTTTTTCCAAATTACAATTTTTTACAAAACTCAGATGGAAAATAGTTAATTATTGTAAATAATAATCCGATGTAAAAATGTCAATTCTTACATCCAATAAAAGAACTTTATTCTAGTTCGATTTGAACGAATCAGATCACGAAACTGCACCATTTACAGCCAATTAAAAAATTATTACAGGTGACAAAATGTTTGTTCATTTGCACTTGAGCACACACTTTCAAAAACAAGTTCACCAATCACCAATTGCTGAATTTTTTTCACATCCTTCATTTTACAAAAAAAGGGTGGTAGGGGATAATACGAGCCGTGATTCTAATGTCAACCCCTGCACACTGGTTACGGAATAGTTTAAGTTCACTGCTTAAGTCCGCCCTATCTGTACCTAATTAATTACTCACTTAGGCCTGTTATCCCTCGTGGAGGAGCGAAGGCTGCCCACCAACATTCTCCTTTAGTAGCCTTATATCTGGCTTCATTTAGATTGTTTCTGATTGTTATTGCAATATAGATGTCGCCAATCCTCCCATATAATTATTATTGAATATCTTTTGTCCCTATCTAATCTGTGTCCTTTAAGATATTGGACTCTATTGACCTTAAAAGATGGAAAGAACTTCTCTTTTACTTTTGTTTACACAAACATCATAGGAAATGTGAAGTTAATTAGTAAAAAGGTAATTTAATCTTTTGAAAGTGTTTAAGATCAACAATTTAAATTTAATGTATCCGATTCCATTGACTTTGTCACTTTACGCTTAATATTTAATATTAAAATATAACTGATAAATGAGAAGTAGTGAAAAAATAAAAACGATAAGTGGCGAGACCATAATTTATGGACGACCTTTAAACGAACCCTGAGTGACCTTGAGAAGTATTAGCCAATCAGTAAACAGTCAGCATAGAGTAAAAATATATTATACAAAACCAAGGAATTAAAGTGGATACACTTCTTTTATCTGATCCAAAAACTTGTCAAGATTAGAAAGAGGTTCAAAGGGTCTAAAATCGTAATGCAAAATTTAGAGGAACTCATCCATATGGCTTCATAATACCCAGTCTCTGGAGCCATGATAAGGTCAAAAAAACCCTCGTGACCTCCACCACATAGCTTCAATATTGTATGTGTACTCCGGTTGTGTAAATTTAACATTTTTATTATGGATGTGTCTCTACAATACTCATACCACTGAACAGCCTACGTTTCAGTGACATCTGCGATTATTGCAGCCAATGTTGCTGGTGCTTTTATTATACAGTTCGCGGCAATTATTATAATATGCCTTAATCTCAATCTGGATCGAGCGAAAAGGTTCTATTCTAGCAAACGTCTTCCTTCAAAGTATGTTACACCGAAGGACAACATCACGGTAGTTTGCACAAAATCTATAAGTCATTTGATGACCGCAATTACAAATAACGAAACTTCTTATTAGTCCTATTTATTGTAGCCGCTTAATTGCTGCGTCCTCTTTAAAATCCTCTGTGAACCAATTTTACATGAGCATCAGGTACTAAAATTGGCGCCGTGACCTTGAAATCCCTCAGACTTTTCTGATTGACTCGTCCATAGATTATAGTCTCACCCGATAAGTTTATACCGCTGATATAAAAATGTTTATGATGAAGTTATGTGTAAATTTAATTCATCTAATTTTGATAGTAATTGAAGGTAAGGATAATCACTTAGTTTCAGTGTACATATTTTGGGCTAAGTATACTCCATCTATAAATCAAAGGATATTTAACTGACAATTAGGTATAGATGCTGACTTGTGATTGAGAGAGTGGATGATTGAGAGATGTAAATACAATGTTTGATAAATGTTCACTAAAAGATGAATATTTAAATTATTGGATTATTTCTTATCGGCTTCTAAGAGTAATTTTTTAAATGAAGCTGAACATACCTGATTAATAAAATGGAAATTAACTGGTTTATATTTTCTTGTTTTTCTTAGTCCATGATATACTGAAAGTATTGTCTTTTGCCATAGGGAACTGTCTCACTTCCGACACCATTTATTCGACACTTTGTTACAATGAAATATATACTTGAAAGTTTTGAAGGAACGATTCTTCGAATGACTTTATTATACGATAAAATCAACTTAAACGCCAAACAGATTTTCATACATCACACAGTTGTCTATGCAAAATACTTCGGATCCGTTGGCCAGACACTATGAGGAACATTCTACTGTAGGGGAGAACGAACCAGATTCCATCCGGTGGTGGAAGAAATCATGAAGAAGCGCTGGAAGTGGATAGGACACACATTGAGGAAAGCACCCAACTGCATCACAATACAAGCCCCCACATGGAATCCTAAGGGTCAAAGGAGAAGAGGAAGACCAAAGAACACAATACGCCGAGAAATGGAGACAGACATGAGAAGAATGAATAACGATTGGATAGAACTAAAAAGGAAGGTCCAGGACCGAGTGGTTTGGGAAATGCTAATCGGCAGCCCATGCTCTGTTGATAGTAACAGGCGTAAGTAGATAAGTAAAACAACTGTTAGTTAATACAAAAGCCCAAACTTTCAAAACACTTCTATCGTACAGCACGAAAACTTGAAGAACTACTACAACCATCACAAGAAAGGTACGAGTATTTATCAACAGTTACTCAATATCCGTTGACCGGATACCATTAGCAATAGCCTACTGGAGGAGAGGACAAACCAGCTTCTAGCTAAAGAGGAAAATAGGAAAAGACGTTTGAAGTGGATAAGACACACGTTGCGGAAATATTCAAACTGTTCCTGATTTGGAATCTTCAAAGCAAAAGGAGAAGAGGCAGAATAAAATACGCATTGCATCGGGAATTCAAGGCAGGCATCAAAAGAGTAAATAACATGTGGCAGTAGGAGGTATGGAGAGCCTAGGACAAAATAGATCTGAGATTTCTGGCTGGTGACCTATGCTCCATAAAGGGTAACAGGTGTAAGGAATCAAGAGGAAAAGCAGGATATAAACGATAACTAAAATAAAACTAGAATATATTTTCTGCAGTGTGACTGCAAAATTACAATGTCAGCATGAACATATGAAATCTTCGTACTTTAGCTATCAAGAGGATTACAACGAGTTCTAAATTACAAACTGTTTGAAATATCTGCCAGTTAAAACAAAAATATTGAAAAAGTTGACCATTGGGTGATACCTTTATAATATAACGTAAAGCATAAACGAAACGTAAATTCTTTGGGTCTTATCCTCAGGTGTGAGACTTCACTAATTAATTTATGGTAACTAATAAGCACATCTTGACTTCAACTGGTTGTCAAACCGAAGTCAGTTCACGATGCAAAGTAAATATGGATCAATCGCCGCAAGACTTCCATGATAAAAGAAAATGTTTAAATGCTAAGTAAAAAAGGAATTTGATGATAAAAATCTTCATAGATTTGATGAGATACCGAATAAATCTAGCATTATAAATTACTTTCATAGAATAAAATAGCCATCATTTAACTATAAATAATTTATATTAAGGACCGGACTTCACTAGAAGACCTTCGAATATTAATGAGGACTCATAAGATGTATATCCTAGAGCATGGGAATTTTATCAGTCCTTATCCAAACAATAAACTATCTGTCAAATCTATTGGTTCTGAACATCGCTTTGAGAGAATAATCTTTAAAATATCGAACTGATATTCGATGGTTCACATTGTTATGATCAATTTACAACTCACTGACTTTGTTTGACTAACTGAATGAAAAGATTGGAAAAAATTTTGCTATCATTATGCTTGAGTGGCCTGGTATTTGACTCCAAGTTGATTGTGTGATTATCGTTATCGACTTATACATATCGCCAATTATCGCGTATAAATACCAACTTAACTCGCGATATAGAATAACAGAAATAAATAAATCAAATACGAGAATGATGTCTAAATACGCATATTTCGTGCAACCGTTGGTCGGAAAGTGAAGCAAAACAAAATGACATTCAATGAAGAAGGAGAGTGAGACAACTTGATTTAACCAAGCGTGCGTCGATATTTATGGTTAGAATAAAAATACGCCATAGACATGTGATGAGTAGGATAAGAAGTGCACACACATGCTTAAATGAAAACAATCAAAGTTGATAAACGAATAATTGAACGGATAAAAATGGGACTCAAAAAGAATCAATAAACTGGTCTGCCCGAAAGCTAGAATAAGCTATGTAGATTTGACACAGCAAACAACACTATAAACTACAGGGTAATTGTAATTGACTCAATAAGATGCTAATTGTCAAATAGTAATCCCAACAGAACATACTATAATTGTTTTTAAGTGAAATGTAACTGAAAAAAAGTGAAAAATCATTATAAGCTAATTTAAAACTAATTTAGATAAATAACAGAGTAATTCTACAGTAAATAGGGATTCAATAGTTACATAATAATGGATTAAACTGTAAACTGTAAAAATAACTAGCTACAATTTTCAATACTATGATATTAGCAGACGAAAATTTCGATAACTTTATTAGTTCGATCGGGGTTACGATTATTGTGGAAAGTATATAAAGAATTTTCTCAGTCAAATCATTCTGTGAGAGGAAATTATGTATTGTATTGAAAAAAAACAATATATAGTTCTCATAGTTGAAAGCATGAGTCAATTGATGCTAGACCACCAAGTGAGTTAGACATAAACATCATCGGGTGCCGGCTCACTGGTATATCGGTTAAGTGCTCCGGCGCAAGACTGGTAGGTCCTGGGTCCGGATCTCGCGAGGCGAGGTCGTGGGTGAGCACTGCTGAGAAGTTCCACATTAGGACGAAACGGCCGTCAAGTGTTTCTAGGTTTTCCAGTGGTCTAGCTTTAATTGACTGATGCTTTCAACTATGATAATACTAAATCTCCACAAAAACCTTTTTGAACATATAGTTTTATCAGTCGCTTTTGAATTGTTTGTTTGAATCTTCTCACTGATGTTTAGGACTACAATTGATCAGTATCCTGTTGGTATATGTGCATCCTGTATAGATTATTTCGATACTGCCTTGAGTCACTTGCATTATAAGCAAAGATGGGCTCAGTAGCTAAGAGGATAACGTGATAGCGTTTAAAGCGAATGGTACTAGATTTGAGTCTCGAAGTGAACATCAACTCTGGAAGGATGCAGGCATATCCAGCTGATGAAACCAAAATAGGATGAAACACACGTCCTCATTAAATTTGTATATCTACTGATCAATCACGTTATTATAATTTAAAAATAAAAAGTTGATTACGAATTGTATTTAGGATAGGTTTATTGTAGATATTTATGTGAGTAGTCAATACGAAAAAGTGAATATCGAAATTGAGTATATATTGACAGGAGAAAATGTGTAGACCTACTCAATGAATAATGATCAACTTATCTTTGTATAAGGTGAGTAAAGTATGAATTACAAACAAAAGACTAGAGTAAATATAACAGACACAGATAAAGTGGACATAAATAACTGTGTTCAGAATTTGCAGTGAATAACTAATAAGGGTGGATATATGGAAATAGACAAAAACTAACTCAGGTATTTGGAGATAGACATCTACTCAAACTGTTTAATCAACAAAATTATCATTGAACATCTAAAAGTCAGAAAAAGGGTTGGACAACAATTTGAATCAGTCTGTCTTGTTAATTTTGTATTGGAGACGTCCGGTGTAATTTTATTTCCATGAGTATCATAGGCGAGATCAATTACAACAGATCGTGCATTTCGAGAAATCAATAGAGAATGGATGCTTTTTGTTTGCCCTTTCGTCAAATGATGTGACCCTAAGCTAGTTTCATAAACAATTCAGCGCCCATAAAACGTTTTTCTGATTATGTTCGAAATAGACTTAAATAATGTTTAAAATTAGTATTTATTGAGCGGAAAGTGAGATTTCCGTTGAACGTTTGGAACTAGGTTTTTGTTGGTCTAAGGGTAAAAGACTGAGAAGTACTTCGAAAACGTAAATACAACTGACTATGCATCAATCAATATTCATTTTGATCGTGTTATTGATTCAAGTGTATATGGGCCGCATTAACTACGGCTAAATAAACAAAATAAAATTGGAAAGCTTTTTCATTCTAATTATTGAATCAGCCGGGGGTCAAACCAGAAACTATTTTGTTTTTGAATTGAAAATTCTTCTCAAAGATCGCCGTCGAAAATTTAATCCAATTCATACCAGTGATTCTCAGATGGGTTCAAATGTGCAAGCGAGAAATTCTGGCTTCAGCCAGTTAGAGGATGAGACAAATGTCACTGATACCTGCGAATGATAACTACGCAAAATTGCAGCTTCCCTGAGGTCAAAAAAACGTTTCACTGTATTTCAACTTAGCGGTGTTTAGTCACTCAGTGACCTAGATTCTCCGGTTTCGATCCCTAATTAGACGATGATAGTATAATATTTCAGAATTTTCAGCCTGAGTAATAAAGTTGTCGAGTGTTTTCTACTTTTTAACGTTTAGCTAACTAATAACATTTCATGATTTCTATCAAATTTTCGGTGAAATTTACTCAAATATATTTTGTCTTTATTTTAATTCCCTTGACAAGAGAAGTCGGTTATAAGAAAACACTAGCAAGAACTAAGAAACTTGTGTTCATTTTGTAGAATATAATTTCTTTTATTAATTGTTATATCCCGAAGAGAATTATGAATGATAAGTTGAGAACTATTTATGGACCAATGTGATGCGTATATTTCCTATTATATAGTTCTTACGTAACTCAACTATCCATATTCATGTTTCTTTTATTATGAGCCTTATTTTGACCCCTAGACTATTACCGTACGATTTAATATTCCTGAGTTATACCCAGTCTATTAATTACTGTCCCCCCTATTCACAGCCACAATTGGACAAATCTTGTGCACATGCTGTTTTCTATTTTGTGATACGATGTGGTCAGTTTGTTTGGTATATAAACCCAGCATGTTTGAGAATAATGATTCATATTGCAGAGGCTGTTATTGATGTTCTGGACTTAAGTGGCTGGGCCAGGCAGAAAACAGGATCGATAAGTACTCTAGACTGCTCACACGGGTTTTGTGTGTCGTTGTTCCGATCGATAATTCGCTCTTCTCTAATAGGCGGATACAAGATAATAACAATTGCAGGTGAGCCACACGATATAACATCACTTAGTTTACAAAACTTGTATTAAACATAAATACAACAGATAAGTGGTTGATAAGACCAATAACTCATCATCATCCATGCAGATTGAAAATTAGATACATATTAGTGTCAACCTGTCTGAAGTAGAGCACATCAATAAGCATCTAACAACAATGTTTTGTCCATCGATCAAATACATACAGTTCGACATGTTTAAAATCAAACTATTGAATTTTCATCAAAACGGTATTACCTATCTTTCATACCTTGTTGTTATAATCTGGATAATTTACAATGATAGACAATGAAGTAGATCATAGGTATATGGCATTCACTAGTTGTATTTTTATCAACATCATATCACATTTCTAAAATAAGGAACTTTTTAATTGAATAACTGTAGATCTTTAGTGACTAATATTTTTGAATGAAAACGAAATACATTACTTTGAGAAGAACAAATCAATAATATTAATATATTACTTACAAAACAGGAATTAAAGTAATATACTAATTTAATGATATGAATGTTTTTAATATTAACATTTTAATGTTTATTTATTGACATTTATTCTGTTCAGTTAAACAGGCCTTTAATATTAGTTCTTTGTTCATCTACTAAGAAAATGCTGATTAACAACAGTTGCGTCTTATGCAACATCTATCATTTTTAAAACTCCTATGACACTGTAACTGTTGTCAATTTTTAAATGTACTTACATTATCATTAGACTGCTTACTAAAAACAACGATGTGCTTACAGGATTGAAGACTATTGAGATGTTTGCTTCGTTAACAATATTGCACTTCAGAATGTCATAACCTTTGATTGTACATTTCAACTTCATTATTTGTTAAAATATTTATGACAAATGTTTAATCAAAATACTTTATAAATCAAAGCTCTTCTTATAATTATTGTATTAGTTTTACATCAATATGATCGGACCTGTTAATTAGAATGTATTCTGTACTCATTTGAAGAATACTTTATTTATTAATTAAACTAAAGAGAAGGCTGAGAAATAACTGATGAACATTATTATGGGATGTAGAAACTGAAGCGATAAAAAAACACGTTTAATTTCAAAATGACACTTGGTATCGGTCTATCGGTCCATCGGTTAAGACTGGTAGGTCTTGGGTTCGAATCTCGCGAGGCGGGATCGTGGATGTACACTTCTGAGAAGTCCCAGAATAGGACGAAACGGCCTTCCAGTGCTTCCAGGTTTTCCATGGTGGTATAGCTTCAATTGACTCATGATCTCAACTCTATAAAAACACTTGCTATTTGTAGACTTAAATCTTAAATAACCTCTCTGAAGATCACTGCTAATAGTAAATTTGATCGGAACGAAAACAACGTTTGAAATATATTTATGAGTCTTAATTCATTCTTCATTTGATAATTGAAGTAAACAAACAGTTGAGGATAAATGAAAACTAAAATCCAGCTTAAATTATATGTACTGAAGAACATAATAATATTTTCCCATGAAACAGAAAATACAAGCCTTTATGTTATTATGTATGTGTACAGCTTCAGTAAACCAGCTTTAAGTCTGCTTACTGGTATCTTTCTATGTGTAGAAAATAAATCAATGACACTATTCGATTATAAACATAAATAATGACTGAAAAATTATTAAAACTTTTTTATATAGTTGAAATCATGAATCAATTGAGGCTAGATCACCATGGAAAATCTGGAACCACTGCATGACCGTTTCGTCCTATTGTGGAACTCCTCGGCAGTGCGCATCCACATCCCGTGACGCGGGATTCGAACCCAGGACCTACCAGTCTCGCGCCGGAGCACTTAACCGATAGACCACTGAGCCGACCGGCATCCAACGGTGTTAATGTCTAACTTCAACCAATCCACGAAATTGAGCAACCATTCACCAATTGTCTTCAGTGAGTTGATATCTCCCAACAAACCTGGTTGAACTCCACTAGTTACTGCTTCTCTTAAAATTGTGGGAATATTATCTCAAGAAAATCGATACAGAAGCTTTTTTGTGGGAGAAATAACAACTTGAAACTCCTTTGTATAAAATAATGGTTTTTTTGTAAATTTTTCTTCTACCGGTTAACTATTAATTTTCAAAAGCTAAATGACCTCAGATGAACCTAAATTTGCATGCATCAGTTCAAAAAAATAATATTTGTTACGAATGACTTTATAAGTTACATTTTCTTTTTATTTACCTATCATAGTTACTCTGGATTGAGGTAAATAGCTGTCTACTCATTCTTTTAGGTCAAAAGTAATGCTAGACTAAGTAAGAGAGATCTGTTTCCATGTGTTGTTTTTCTATTCTATATTGGTTTCATTATTTAAAAAGGACATTTTGAGAAAAAAAAACATTGACAATTTTTTTTAAGAGAAAGTAATTTAAACATTTCAGTGAAAAGGAACTTCTTCGTTTCAAAGATTTCATTTTTGCATAAACTGCGTACTTTCCTAGTGGAAATCTAAGTATTATCCTTCATGATTATTTAAAGTGAAATGCCAGTTAATCAGTTGCTTAATTTTCAAATATATCTTCAAACTTCGGTAATAAACTCTTGAGAGTATCATTTTTGAAGACTATCTACAATGTCAAACTAACTAGTTCGAACAAGATTCAGATAAGAATTTTGTGAAATGTTGAAATGACATCAATTCACCGGTTTTATCACTATTTCTGTATACATATGACTTACGTTCATTATCTTATTGTTATATCAACCTAGAACCCACCGAGTTGTGAGTATTAATTATCAATTTATTCTTCAATCTGTTTTCCTTCTTCGAAAAATAGACGCTTTCCATTTATATTTTTTCGATAAGCTGATTGTCTCATCAACTCTTAGACTATTGCGTAACTTCAACCTAAAATGGTTTTTCGTTACCTCATTATGTAATCCAACACCACTTCATTTTTTGACAGACTCTCATATTCGACAATTGAATCCCACTTCAATGATATATATAGGATATAATTGATGTAGTGTGAATTCTATCTTTTATGTATTAAGTAGTGATAAGTTGACTTCATTTTTGATCTAAATTAATTTATATGCAATAAATGGTGACTTGATTTTCCAATCACAATGTATAAATATCCTAAAATCCGAAAACTGCATGAACGCATTCATTCAGATAAATGTTAGCATGAGTACAAACATTCACCTTCAAATATACCTTACATTAAATCAACTTAGCTGAATTTAATACCTTGTGGCGGTCGGTATTCCACATAATTCTTAAACTTCGTAAACTACTCGTCTCGATAACCGTAACTAGATAACGGAGAACGGTGTATAAATCAGAAGATGAATACGATGCGTTGATTACGTTTGTTATCGCACCGCATACAGATCATCAAAACCACTGAGACATGAAGCAAGACTGATAAGCAAGTACCGAAGAACAGGCGAATAAGTGAAGAGCGAGTCAGTGAACAGGACTCAAATGAACATATATATACATATAGAAAGATCAATGAATAATCGAATCATTTAAGCGACTAACACTAAAGCTATCAGGATGAATATGCACTGAATATGCTATGCTCAAGCATATATGTTCATACAAGTGCAACGATAATAAAAGTACAGGGGTATACGATAAGTTGTTGTTGTACGAATGACTGTATCTGTTAAATAAGTTAATAAAAGGGCTTAACCAAATTAGATGTGTATAAACTCAAATGTATATGAGCTGCTATAACCGGTACTCAAATGGCAGTTTTACGGATTATTAATGTTGTTAAGGAATTTCGCAAAATAATTCCACCAAGAAATGCATCAAAATTAAATACAAAATAATGTACTTTTTTTCCTAAATCAGACTGCTTCATCATATCCCTACTACAATCACCTAAAGGTTACTTATATACCTTCAAGTACATTCCAAAATGTTATTTTACAAGAAAAATTCTTCAAGATAAAGAAATTATCTTTATTTCGGATCTATGAACTACTTAAAAGTTTAAATATGTTAAGAACCGTTGTAAATTGCGTGATCTGTCAATCATTCAATATCATTAAGGGTTCAGTTTAATTGAATAAAATGAACTAACCAAATAGTATTTTTGGCATATTAGAAGAAAATAACAAATAAAATTAATACAACTTTAAATGCTTTAAGAAAATGTTATGTAATTGAATGTTATAATTGTACTACTTTAGTGTATATACGATAAACTTACTTACTTACTTACTTACGCCTGTTACCCCTCGTGGAGGAGAAAAGGCCGCACACCAGTTTTCTCCATCCAACCCTGTCTTGAGCAATTCACTCCAGTTCTTTCCAGTTGTTATCCATCCTTTTCATATCTGCTTCTACTTTTCAGGCGTGATGTGTTCTTTGGCTTTCCTCTTTTCCGCTTCCCTTCCAGATTCCAAGTTAGGGATTGCCTCGTGATATATACGATAAACAGGATAATAAATTTTGATTTCATCATCACTTTTTTTTGTTTTTTTTTTACAAAAACAGCAGTATTACAAAAGTTCTTCTTCAATGTTAGTGGACAGAAACACTTTTGAGAACTATTTAGCTATCAGATATTACTGATAGGTAAAAAAAGGTTTACCAAGTGATTTATTAACCGAAATGGTTATATTTTATTAGAAAATTAAAGTTATAAACGCACACACACACACATACAAAAAGAGAAATCTACGTAATAATATATAAAATAATTAGATTTGTCAGTTTATATTTACCATTAAATCTAATAAGATTTAGTTACTTAAAATGTTGTCTATTCATAAGTGATTTATTTTTATGAATATTTTAATGTCAATTTAGACTATATTGTCTTTGAACAACAAATAGTGTTGAATTCATTGCACAAGCAAGCGGTTATCAGGACTCATTAGCTGAGTGGATGACGTGATGGCGTTTGAGGCGAAAGGTACTGGGTTGGAGTCCCAGAGTGAACATCAACTCTGAGATTTAGGTACATTCAGCTGACCAGTTCCAAATTGGACGAAACGCGCGTCCTGGATTGCACTGCTAGGCACTATCCATATTTGCTTATAATAAATAGTGTTATTATTATTTGTCATGTTTTTTCTTATTTATTCTCTGGTATCCATTACATAAAGCATGGTGTAAGTCGAAGGAATTTCCGAAAACTAGAATATTCTAGAGATCTATTTAAAACTTATATCATCTCTATGATTTTTCGATTGATTTCGAAGAAAGTTTAAATCATTCTTTACATACAACGGAGAATAATATAAAACTTTAGATTATTTGGGTGCTTCACTAAGCATTGTTATTCAGCCATACAAATTAGATTTATTCCATAATTCTTGCTTATTTCCAATTAAAAAGTTGTTTATCCATGGAAATAAATTGTCTCTCATTCCAATATCATTTAGATTATAGTCAAATATGTGAGATTTTATTAAAGATTCCTTAGATTCAGTGAAGAGTACTTCTATAAGTTCATCATCTATTTCCAGAAGATCGGACATTGGGTTTGCTAAGTAGAATATCATTCTCCTCAGACGTTTGGGCTGAAATAGACTAAACTGAAGAACACCTCTTATCCTTTGGATTCCGAGCAGCTACTAATTATTCTGCACATTCAACTTTCACGAGATTTGTTTTCAATAATAGGATCTGTAAAATATTCGATTTCATATTTCTATGCTAATCCTTCTCTCTTACGCTTTATTGTTGTCTTAGCCCTTTTTCATATTATTTTTTCCTAAGTGATTTTGCTATCGCCTATTGACAAACTGGGTCACATATCTGTTATAGCCACTAAATCCAATCTGTTGGGATATTTTTGTTGGGAAACCTTTGATCATTTATGCAATAAATTTGACTACAACTTTTATGGGATAATTCTGGACTCAAAACGAACTAATCTTTTTGTACTTCTAAAAGCTCACGGCGCGTAAAGTTACCGATATTAAATCTTCTTCTCTAGCTTCCACACGCAATTTGAGTTAAGTTTCACCTTATACACGATCAGCAAGTGATAAATCTTTGAAAACATAAACTTCAGATCACTTCAGTTTATAACAAAGTTACAGTATTGGGTCCACTTTATTTTTAAAGTTGAATACTATTATGAGTAACAGTGTCAGGAATTTATTTTAGCAAGTTTCCCATGATCCTAGTTAATAAGCTCATAAAAACGTAAACTCTTCAATCTCTGGATACATTAGTTAATTATGTATGTCTTTAACTTGACATAGATAATGTACCCGGTGAATTTTGGATCCTGAATATTTACTCTTCTAAACTCTTACAAAGATCTATTATATACAGTTTATAAGAATTCCAAATTTTGATAATATCAAGCATTTTTCCTCTTTTATATTGTTCACTAGCTTCCACTCCTCATTCTTCATTGATATCTCAGTCAGTGTTATTTCCTATCTAGTTTTTGAACTCTAAATAATCTCTGACGGTTTAAAAAGTATACGCTTTGTTGATTTTAAATGGTAATAAATTGAATAACATCATTCAGTAATCATTTGACTAATCGTTCTTATTGGCATCTTTCAAGATATTGCCAAGTTTTATATAGTTGAGATCATGAGTCAATTGAAGCTAGACCACCATGGAAAACCTGGATGCTCACTAGTGACTGGCTCCATGAGGTAATTTCTGGAGTTCTAGTGAGAAGACGTGACCAGTGGAGCTAATACATGTCAGATAGAGGCAGGTATCTACCTCAGTACAATGGAAGTTGGTCGCACGATTTCGTGAATTGTTTGAAGTTAGACAATAACACCGTTGAATGCCGGCTCAGTGGTCTATCGGTTAAGTGCTCTGGCGCGAGACTGGTAAGTCCTGGATTCGAATCCCACGAGGTGGG
This sequence comes from Schistosoma mansoni, assembly GCF_000237925.1. Classification (NCBI taxonomy): domain Eukaryota; kingdom Metazoa; phylum Platyhelminthes; class Trematoda; order Strigeidida; family Schistosomatidae; genus Schistosoma; species Schistosoma mansoni. The sequence continues at coordinate 50,670,041 of NC_031502.1, forward strand.
ATCGTGGATGTGCACTGCTGATGAGTCCCGCAATAGTATGAGCTGGCCGTCCATTGCTTCCAGGTTTTCCATGGTGGTCTAGCTTCAATCGACTCATGATCTCCCATGATCTCACTGTATAAAATTACTAAAATCTCTACGAAACCCCCTTCTGGTATTGCCAAGTAATGGTAGTTTTATTTTGAGTTCACAGTTCGAAATATTTTCATCTCTACGAAACCCCCTTCTAATATTGCCAAAACTTGCGCTTTTTTACATATTCTTAAATGATAAAGTTTATTTTCCTATCTACACATTATCCTATCAGGAATCTGTAAGAAAAATTTCATTCTTTGATTATAAGAATTTTTTAAGAAAAATAATTTAAAATTTCTCCTACTCATGATAGTTAGGACAAACAATTTTCTAAAAAAAAGAAAGATAGTTTATGGAACACAACAACAGTGAGACTATAATTTATGGACGAACCAATCAGGTGTGAGATGACAGGTCTCGGATTTTGGCGCGAAATTCACTCATCCATTTGGCTAAATAGAGTTTTGATATTATAGCTGATGTCAGTTCGTGATGAGATCCCGAAATCTAATTCCTAACCTTAATCATCAACTGTAAATCATAATTCTAATTCGTAACATAGGTTTATAACCCTCATTTGGTTCTGGTTATTAGGTGGACACTCTCACGGTCTGTCTAGAGTTGCTCAAAGGCCGTCCATAAATTATAGTCTCACCCACAACAACTTATTATTTTAATATAAAATATGAGACAAATGTCTAACTATGATTGAGATTTTCGTTTCCTTCTCAAATGCTTTTCTCAAACTAAGCTTAAATATGACTGACAAAAATGTTGAGAGAGTCCGCTTTGTCCGATGTAGTGTTTTTCGCGGTTGGACCGATTTATTTCCTAGATTATGTTCGGTTTTACCTCTTTTGTCATTTCGTCCTTTGGTTTACATAGGATCGATTGTAGTGATGTTGTTGGCTTTTGTGCTACACCTAACTTCAATCGATCCATACTCTTGCGTAACTATTCATCCATTGTCTGAGATAGATACCTGTCTCTACCCCACACGGATTAGACTCCAGTGGTCACGGCTTCTCACTAGAACTTCAGGAAATCCATCTTGAAGTCAGTCACTAGTGAGCACATGATGATTGTTATTAGAATGGAGGTTTGTGGAGATTGTAGTAGCCTATGCTCCTCCAAGAGGGTAACAGGCTGAAGTAAGTAGTTCGCGTTAATTTAATACAAAAATATAGTATTTTGAATGAACATCACACTCAAATAAATTAATGTTATACCTAATGAAATATCTCACTGGAAAACAAAAGAAATTCTACACTGATTAATCATCACATTGAATTAGAACGGAAGTAATGTTATTCAGAAATCACAATGAGTAAAAGAACCTAATTTAGTTTTTTTAATCCTGTCATATCAATTATTTAGTACTATGGCGTAACACTTGAGCATTCTCCATCCAACTCTGTTCTACACAGTACTTTCGATTTGCTTCCAGTCGCTATTCATCTTTTTCATATCTGCTTCGAATTCTCGACGTGGTGTGTTCTTTGGAATTCCACTTTACCTTTTCCTTTCAGGATTCCAGGTAAGCGCTTGACTCGTGATATAGCTTGAGGATTTCCTTAATGTATATCCCATCCACCAACTTCATCACCTTTTCCTAATTTCCTCTTCAGATGGAACCTAGTTTGTTCTCTCCCATAGTAGGCTGTTGCTGATTCTGTCTGTCCAACAACGGACTTTGAATATCTTACGTATACAATTGTTTGTAAATACTGATACTATCTTGATGATGGTTCTCCACGTTTCAGCTGTGTACAGTGGAAGTGTGTTGACGTTCGTGTTGAAGATTGTGATGTTAGTTTGATGTTTTTTTGTAGTCAGTTGTTTTATTTCCATATCTTGTATAATTGTATGAATGCTGTCCTTGTTTCTCCAATCCTCACCTTTATGTCAGTATCAGATAGTCCTTGTTCATCGATGATGTTGCTGTCAAGGTATATGAAAGATTCCACAACTTCCAGAGCTTTTTCATCAAATGATTATATCATAGCAAACTGTAATTATCTTTAAGTCTATGGAGAGTTGCTTTGCTTCGTACTAAATTTAAAATTGTAGTTTAGCTATTCTAAACAATCTTTATTTAACCTGATAAACTTCTCCAAGTTAACATGGCACACTACTTTTTTTCGACATTAACAATTTTATTTTATTTAACCAACAATCTTAAGTTTACATACTATAAATTTAAATGATGTACGTAGCCTTAAACCTGGTCTATCGTTTACAACTAATAAACTTAATGAAAACTTATTAAAAAGAATATTCTTGATTTATGTATTCATATTTTGAATATTATGGAACGTTCAGAATGTTCAAATTGTAATGGCTACAAAAATTAAAGTTCTATAAATTAGATTAGATGTTGGTAAATCTTTTCAATAAATAGTCTTATGAACCCAAATACAAGACAATATACATTATCAAGTTGTTTTCATTTAAAAAGCCGATCATTTATTCACACTAATCAAATTATATTATCAATGGAATAAATGTAACTGTTCATATTTTTATTCATTCAAGTGTTCTAATTACAGACTGTTCATTTAGTCATTATGGTTGGCCAAGTACTATCGTGGTGCGGGTTGTTTATATCCATATAAGTAGTATATAGTGATGGTCAGGCATAGAATGTATTTCAGCAGAAGATCGATAAGAAAAGAACGGAAACGGAACGCAATTGGAATGAAAATGCATGAACGATGAAATCAGAGACGATGGATTGATATTTGCAGAAGGAATAGTCAAGATTGAGACAATTGATTGATATTTTACAAATTAAATGTTTACCGTATGGTTGTCAGATTTTAGTGAGATAGTCTGTAATTCTGTGTTCAAATACATTCAATCGTCCTCACTCGTCTTCTTGTTCACCACACTATGTGCAAATGAGTATACATTGGATAAAGTTAGTATTATTTTGGTAACAAAACAAATTATTCATTATTAAACTAAATGAATAATGTAAAAGAAAATGATATATATTTTGATTACTATTTAATAGTAAGACTATAATATGGGTATGCAAAAAAAGTATAATAATTTTATTTATTAAATATTACCTTTTTCACTCAGTGGTAGGTGAAGGTTATGAAGTGAAAAAAAAAGAATTGATTGTTTTAAATTCATTTGGTTGAATCTTCCCATTGGTGTCTCTTAGTAGCATTTAAGGCGAACGGTACAAGGTTCGAGTCTCGGAGTAAACATTAACTCAAGGATGCAGGTACATCGAGCTGACCAGTTCTAAATAGGTTAGAACGCACGTCCTGGATTCCACTGCTAGTCACTATCCATCTTTGCTTACAATGCTTGTGAATTAAGGCTATATCGAGGCTATACGCACATTATGCACATTTGCTAATAAGAGACTGATCAAATGCAGTCCTGAACATCAATGGGAAGATTCAAACTTCACCCCATCCACAAGCCAGTAGCTATCAGGACTCAGTAGCTGTGTGGATTACGTGATGGCATTTGAAGCGAAAGGTACTGGGTTCGATTCCCAGAGTGAAAATCGACTCTGAGATGCAGGTACATCCACCTGACGAGTCTCAAATAAGACGAAACGCGCGTCTTGTATTCCACTGCTAGCCACTAGCCATCTTTGCTTATAAATTATTGTTTTGTTTTTTTATGCATTTGTTGTAACTATTATATTTGTTATACTACACTATCTCTGTTATATAATGATAGATATTGAGTTTTAATCGATTTTATACTCCATCCACTAAGCGAAGCATAAAGTATTCTTTTCTTTCTAAGAAAATATTAAATTATAGGATTTTATGCTTTCAGTATTTTTCTGTTTGCCTAGTCATGTGTACACAGGCTATTCAATGAAGATAAGTTAAAGAAGGTAACTGGAGTCGTGAATATATATCATCCTTTATATTTTGTTACGAGGTAATGAAAAATGGTACTTTCTATTAAAGATAAGGAAGTTGCATAATCATATATATACTGAATTATCGGTACAGATTCCATTCACATATATGGTAATATCAGTCTGATGAATTATATTAGAAAAAATAATAATTCCTTATGTTTGTTAGTGACATGAATAATTTATTAGGAAGTAATGTAACAAGTGAATATTTAAATATAGTAACTATGACATTTAATCTACCAATATAAAACACGTAGGTAGGTAATAATCAATTATTATAAAAGATAACTGAGACTAAAATGAACTATAAGCATATCTGTAAGCATTACAAGTGATAACAATAATAAGATTTGTACAATGTCAATGAAAGCAATCCGAACACTTCACTTCTACCCGAAGTTTGTGCTGATGATGTCGTTCAGAAGGACGATGAAAGCTCCACGACCAAATCATACAACTCAGAGAACAAAATACCATCAAAATCATCCACCTGAGCTACAAATATTCCCCACCACCTCGAAATCTGATTAATTTCTACTGTATAAAGAAATGTGATTATCACTTAAGAGTGTTTAATCCTTGTAAAGTTTAGAATTAGTTAAACTATTTATCTTAGAAGTCTGTGAGATTGTTTGTATTGGATCCGATCTGAGAAGAATCGTATAGTTAATTGTGTTAGCCAAATAACAATAATAATATTTACGTCTTGCGCTAAGGTAAAAAGTGGTTAAATGACATTATGGAGCACAGATATATATAGATCAAAGTCCGTCTGATGATAACAAGGACACTACTGAAGTGAAAATTCATGAGGAAGTCTAACAATCAGGAAGTGCAGTAAACCTAATCACGCGAATCTCAGATAACATAAGCTATGAATACTTGTTTTACACTTTGTATATTACTCATTAAGTGGATGGATATGAAAGCTTGAAAAATTCCAAGCTAAACCAATGACATCGCCTAATAATATCATGACTAAGCTATTTTTAGCCCTTCGAAAATTGCTAAATAGACTTGGAAAGGTGTGTAAAAGGGTAAATTAATAAATAATCGCAGCCATAGAAATAAAGCGGATAGACCAGAACAAAATTTTTGTTCATTTTGATCACTTCAATATTAAAAAGGTTATCAAAGGCAAGATGTAACGTTTCTGTATAGAAGACATTGTTGCATGAATCAATATTACAGATAAGATTATTACTGGAATTGTGAAATTCCGATTAATTCTATGGTGGAACCAATCCAAAACTAATAGTTGAAGAAATATTCCACTAGATCTTTAGTAAATTCATCTGGAAGTGAAAAAATAGACTTATGGTTAATCATCGTTACTGCACTTTACTTAATGTTTCTTGAATTACATCTGTATACTATTGGTTTATTTTAAAAAAATATTTTTTTCTACAGTTTCATGACAATATTCAGATTTCATTCAAGATTTAAACATTTCAGTAAAATGGATATTCACACTTTCCCATATACGTCAATTTTTGTTGGTACAAAAGATAATGTCATGCTAAATTTATTTTCATTTACATACTCTTATGTGGTAAAAAATTTACTAGACGACGATAAATAAAAGTTAAACTCTCAGCAATGAGTTGCTGAGCTTCTAGTGGGAACCTGTGAACGGTGTGTTTCAATCATGTCTACAGCAAGGTAAGTATTAATTACGATACTGGACGACGGTTGTATTATATTAAGAAATTACTGAAGTTAGAAATGTGGAACACCACATATTGACTCATTTCTGACTGTTTATTCTGAGGTCATTTGTTCAATCGCTGAATAAGTCATTGATAAACACTATCATAGAGTAATAAACTGATCGAAGTTCCTCTATTTTCAGATCGAACAATTTTCGTAAACGCTTTGTACTAAAGCAAGCATTTTCGCATTCGGAAATTGATTATCTGGTTGAATCAGGTTTTTGCTGATCTACGTTAAATAGATCGGAAGTCGCGTTTAAATTAGACGGGAAATACCCACCTCAACTTTGATTTAAAATACTTTAAAATAATTGGAGTAAGGCAAGCATTTCTCTTCAAATAAAACTTTCATAAAAATTTCACTAACATCTCTTCTTCATCCCATAACCTATATTAAGCGTCACACGACACCTAAATTTTATTTGAATTAGAAGTGTAATCCACTTGACCTAAATCATAGCAATTTATCCAAGTTGATTAGTCTTAACTACCTCTATCGTCAAGATTCAGTGATAAACAACATTTCACTTTCACTAACACACATTCACACACACACACACGCATTTCCGTCGTTGAAAATGAAAACCGATAGGTGAACTGAGGATACATCTATCATAGATATTTGACAGATGAGAAATTCAGGTCAACAATGTAAACACACACAAATAATCTAGCAAAACTTGAATGATGGAAAAATACACAATAAATAGTAGAGATCACATTTCTTTTTTGTCATCACTTTTCCTGAGTTGCTTTTTTTTTCAATTGTCAGTTACATATTAATAATGACTAGCTAGTGGTAGGCAGTGGCGAAGGCAGAGAATACAGAAAAGTAGGAAAAATTAAATGATTAAATTGATCAGTTCATGATCTGAATTAAAACTCAACAATTTCTATAACCCTATAGTGATAAAATTAAATAAGGCAAAATATGTTTACTTCAATTATTCTTTAAGCTGTGATATATCTTAACTCCTTAATAAGGGGTTTGGTGGAGATTTTAGTAATTTTATAGAGTTGAGATCATGAGTCTAGCTTCAATTGACTTATGATCTCAACTCCTTAATAAGGGTTTGTAATTTCCTGGTGTTGATTTTCAGGACAATAGTTGATCAACCATCCTGATCACATACTGATTTACTAATTCTTTCTTTTTTTATTTCTTTTCTCTTCATCCTTTTATATTATTGGTTTCTTAAGTTAAGTAGCTTCTTTAAAATAAACCAAACAGAAGAAATAAACAAAGTAAATGATAAGATTGCATTTATAAAAACTTTCGTCTAAATAAGAGCGAATGGTTTCACCGTATGTGGACGCCGAGTTGATGTAAGACATTAAATAAGAAGGATATATTTGTAAAATCTCAGCGACCATTTCGTTCCATTATGGGACTCCTCGGCAGTGCGAATCCATGATCTGGCCTCACGAGATTCGAACCCAGGATCTATCAGTCTCGCGCATGAGCGCTTAACCTATAGACCACTGAGCCGGCATCCAACGGTATTAATGTCTAACTTCAACCAATTATGATTTCAACAATAAAATTACTAAAATCTCCACAAGATCAACTTCTGATAACTGTAAATGAGACAAATTACAGATCGATAATTTAATAGGTATTAAATGTTTATGTAACCTATGTTTACTACAGTTTCACATTGTTGTGTAAGTACTGTAATTAAGTAGACAATTTTTTGAATGAAGGAATGCCTTAAGTTCATAAATTTATGCAGCAATCTAATATAATTAGTATCTTATTAAAGTTTTTACCTAATACTTATTTTGAAATATTAGGTAACGAAGTTTATCGACTCGTTTGACAGTACACTTTATTATTTCAGCTTTCTGTAAAGTGCGTTCTGATTTGACGAATAAGACGGTTACATTAAGTGCATCGTGCAATATCGCTGGATTCCTGAAGCTGGTAGTGTGAGATGCTGAATCTAGACATAGTATCCTAAAAGTTGTATACCAACCAGATGATCTAAATATATCAGGTTTATTTGCGCGATATCTTCAGTGCATACTGTTGAGAAACAATGCTAACTAGATAAAAACAGCAATCCAATGATCCTTGGTTTCAAGGATAAATGTTGTAACAATATCAATCTATGACAATAACAGTCGTCAAACAGAACTAATCTTAGCAAGTGCTACAACTTCTGCCAGCAACTGTTATAACTTGTTGCCCGCAAATTAGAGAGCATCGATTTATTGATCGGATCAATGACACACGAAACCCGTACAAGCAGTTTATAGTACTTCTCGGTCCTGCTTTCTGCCTAGCCCAGCCAGTTAAGTCCAGAACACCAATAACAGCCTCTGCAATATAAATCATTTATTTCAGGCGTACTGAGTTTATGTACCAAACAAACTGAGCACATCATACCATAAAATAGAAAATAACATTTGTAAAAGACTTAGCCCAAAGTGGCTGTGAATGTGGGAGGCAGTAATTAATAGATTGGGGATAACTCAAGAATGGTAAATCGTATAGTAATAGTTCATAGGTCAAAATAAAGCTTATAATAAGAAAGACATGAATATGGATGGTTAAGTTACCTAACAATAATACAATAGGAGATATACGTATCGTATCGGTCAACAAATAGTCCTCAAAAGTTACCATTCATAATCCTTTTCAAGATATAACAGCAAGCAATATGAAAATTAAATTATTCTAAGGGAAAAAAATTTGATTATTGATCGTTATTTCACCGTTTATGAATAAAATGGGACGTAAAGTTTAGTGTAAAGAACGAGATACAAAATGAATGAAATATCTGGCTATTATCTGACTAAATATGGTAATAAACAGTCTAGTTTTGATTAAGAAAAGAGAGTGGCTAACAGTGGAATCCTGTTTAGGTCTCATCAGCTAGATGCACCTGCATTCTAGTGTTCATATTTACTCTGAGATTCTAACCAAAAACCTTTCACTTCAAACGTCAGCGTTTTATCTACTAAGCTAGCTATTAGGTCCAAGTACCCCTCTAGTTTTACAACGTGTTTACAAACCCCTGAGAATAATATATATTATTTGGCAAAACACGAACTTAACTCAGGCAAACGCTTCATTCATAATTTTTAGAAGTAGCTCAATTTACTATTTTCGTTTAAACTAATTTTAAATATAAATGTGTTTGATTAGGAAGAAACAATTAATATCACATCCATGAATCGAAAAGAAGAAAGAAGACGCTACATTAGGAAGAAAGTTAATTATTATCCTAAGTTGGTTGATCTGTATATTTTGTTTTCTATTATACGTTTCATCACAAAATGACGTAATTATGTACATGGACTATTGACAACATTGAAACTAGGACGAAACAATCTATAAATGATTTTTTGTCTTCAACTGTTTTTCAAATAACACAAAATTATGATGAAACCTATTATCAGTTATTCTTAAATCTTTACCAATCCAACTAAATAAGTAAGAAGATAAATTCACTTGATGAAAAAAATAGACAGTTACACTAGTACACGCAATGTCAAGTCACCTAGACTAATGACAACATTACAACTTGGTTGATAGGATTCGATCTACACTAAGAAGGAATTGACATATATGATATTGATCACCACCTAGTGACTAATCAATTGTAAAGACAGGTACATTGTAATCTGATTTATTTTGAAAATAATTGTTACTATAAACAGAAAATGATTTTTTCAATAATCTAATATTTATTTTTATCACATGCTCACTAGTGACTGGCTCCATGAGGTATTTCCTGGAGTTCTAGTGAGAAGCAGTAACCAGTGGAGTTCAACCAGATCTGTTGAGAGATATCAACTCACTGAAGACATTAGTGAATGGTTACTCAATTTCGTGGATTAGTTGAAGTTAGAAATTAACATCATTGGATGCCGGCTCAGTGGTCTAGTGATTAAGCGCTCTGGCGCGACACTGTTAGGTCCTGTGTTCGAATCTCGCTCGCGTGCGTGATCGTGGATGCGCACTGCTGAGGAGTCCCACAATAGGACGAAACAGCCTTCTAGTGCTTCCAGGTTTTCCATGGTGGTCTAGCTTCGATTCACTCATAATCTCAACTATATAATGTTCAGCAGAGATGGATAGTGCCTAGCAGTGCAATCCAGGACGCGCGTTTCGTCCTATTTGGGACTCGTCAGCTGGATGTACCTGCATCTCAGAGTTGATGTTCACTCTGGGACTCGAACCCAGCAACTTTCGCTTCAAACGCCATCACGTTATCCACTCGGCCACTGAGTCCTGATAGCCACTTGCTTGTGAGATGGGGTGAAGTTTAAATTAATTTAGTATTGTTTGTTTGAATCTTCCCATCGATGTGTTAGGACTGCAACTGGTCAGTCTCTAATTGGCATATGTGCATACTGTGCATATTGCCTCGATATAGCCTTAATTCACAAGCATTATAAGCAAAGATAGATAGTGGCTAGCATTGGAATCCAGGACGCGCATTTCGTCCTATTTGGAACTCGTCAGCTGGATGTACCTGCATCTCAGAGTTGATGTTCACTCTGGCACTCGAACCCAGTACCTTACGCTTCAAACACCATAGCGTTATCCACTCATTCCCCCAGTTGCACAAGCAAG
>NC_031502.1:50680510-50688303 GCF_000237925.1 Schistosoma mansoni
CTGGGTTTGAGTTGCAGGGTGGACATCAACTCTGGAATGCAGGTACATCCAGCTGACGAGTCCCGAATAGGACGAAACGCGCGTCCTGGATTCCACTGCTATCCACTATCGATCTTTGCTTATAATGAATTTGATTGCTGATCAGTAAATAATCAAGTTATTACTTTTATATATTTAAGTGATGTGTCGTCTCAAGGTTGTAGTGTCGGTTGTTATGTCAAGCCCACATAGCGTATTCTGGTTTCCGGACAAGCTTCGTTTATCCATTCTTCTTGATTCACATTTCGATCTTGTTAACTATTCGCTTAATAACCATGACTGTTTTTATGTGAGCGTATGTGTGAGCATTCCTTATCTTAACCATCTCATGTCTATAACTTATTTTTGTCTGATTCCAAACATTGTTCCACGCTTGATTAAATAGAGTTGGCTCCGCCGCAAGTCCTTTGGTTTCGCCCTTTTCTCTTTGTTTATTTCACTTCGTTTTTCCGATCGTTTGTCTGGACCAACAATTGTTTAAAATACATGTATTTGAAATTCATTCTTATATTTGACTTATTTATTTCCGTTATTCACTAACGCGATTTAAGTTTATGGATATATACGAGGATATGCGATATGTATATTTCGATAACAAGCAGTAAACGATCTAACTGGAGTTAAATACCGGGCTAGTAAAAGGTCTATGAATGTAGTTACCAAGTGATGATATTTTAAGTCACACTGAAGGCGCCTTTTTTCTAAGCATTCGAAAATATGAACTACTGATGACTGACAATCAGTACCAAACCTAAATCACTATCTTCTTGCTGATTGATTCTGATAGAATAACATAAATTACGTGATTCGATGACTTGAAAAACTGACCCCACGCTAAAGTTTGCGTCATTACGATTCAAGAGGTTCTGGAAGCAGAAATATGATTGTCTACCTTCCGAACGCATGCATATCCTTTAGCAGTGATGTCTGTTACTGTAGTGAGAAAGTCTGTCAAATGAATGTGACTTCTATCGTGAAACATAATAACGTTATCTTTAAACATAGTAACAAGTGCTGCTCACAATTAATTACTCAGCTATTGCTGAATAACGTATATCTATGCGTAATTCATAATGCTTGCTTCATAGTTCTGAGCTGGCTATGAGATGTAAAATACGCAGAAAACGAAAGCAGTAAGTTGCAATGATTCAAATGTAGACAGAATATTGTACTCTTTTGCCATCTCAGTAATAACTCATGATAATAGACTTTACATCAAAAACTGATCTTAGTTAGACAATTAATGAAAACTAAGGAACTTCAGTATATATTTCTTCTAAGTATGAAACTTTATAGCAGTCCTCATCCATAACCCCATTATAGATCGGACCTAGGAACTTCAAGTCTTTCGGGTACCAATTAACCTTTAAACTACAAAGTCGTCATCCAATGGTTATACGTTTCTAAACTTTGTGAAGTCTAACAATGTCCACAACCTCTCGACATAAACCCACAATATTCTCTGGTACTTTCTGTATGTTATTATGTTGATTAAATATAATGGAATTGCTAGGAAGTATTCAAATCTAGACATTTATTTCTAGTCAGTTGAAGACTGAGTGAACAAACATAAATGTTTTTGTTCGCTTATTTTATAACATAATTGGAGTATATGGCTATGTAACCGGTTGAAACCAAATTAACCAATTGACAGTTGAATTAGGTATCTACGATGGCATTTAATGACATAAAATGTAATTGAAATAGAAAAAATGTAATAACTTGGTTTGCATTCACTTGTTTAGAAATTTTATTGATCACCGTGGGATATAAATGTATTAGGTTCTGCCTCAGGATATAAAGAAAGAGTTGTCCAGTGCAGTCTAACTTCATAACGTTCCTAGTTAACGTAAGTCTGTGATGAAAACTATATTCAAATTATAATATTCTTCATAAATCTTTGGTATGGAAGTTCTTATTTGTATTTTCAGTTTTATATTAACTTGAGTAATAATGTTTATATAGTTGAAATCATGAGTCAATTGAAGCTAGGCTACCCCTGGAAAACCTGGAAGAACTGGACGGCCGTTTAGTGTTTATTTAGAAACTTCTCTTACCATAAAATTTGATAAGTATTTAGGTTGGTTACTACTTATATATTTGTAAATAATATATTGTCTGTTATGATTCAACATAGAAATTAACGTTCCTAATGCATTTGTAGCAAGCCCATTCAATCACTGTATTATTTGTGTGCTCTCTGTAATCTTAACATATAATCTACTGTAAATTTATTTGTGAGTCTAATTGAGCGCGTGTATCTGCACATCAACTTTATTCTATTCTCTCATTGGCAAGCAAAGATGGATAGTGGATAGCAGTGGAATCCAGGACGCGCATTTCGTCCTATTTGGGACTGGTCAGTTGGATGTGTCTGAATCTCAGAGTTGATGTTCACTCTGGCACTCGAACCCAGCAACTTTCGCTTCAAACGCCATCACGTTATCCACTCAGCTACTGAGTCCTGATAGCCACTTGCTTGTGCAATGGGGTGAAGTTGAAATTTACTTAGTATTGTTTTTTTGGATCTTCCCATTGATGACTGACCAGTTGCAGTCATAAAAACATCAATGGGAAGATCCAAACAAATAATACTAAGTAAATAAATAATATATTTGTAATATCCCAACAATACTATGTAAATTTATTCTCTCATTGGTTGTAAACAAAGACAATCAATAATTTATCCACAACCCATTAACACTCATAAATATATATGGATTTTTTAACACCTGTGGACACACACATACACACTCACTTGTTTTCCCACAGTGCTTACTGTTTGTCCGCTTGGGGATTTTTACCAAACCTCAACAATAAACTATCTCTATAACTGGTGTTCAGGCTTTGGAATAATCTCGAGTAAACTGATAATTCGTCTAGGAGATTTAGCCTGCATTAAATAATCAGTTAGCGGGATATTATTTATTTATTGGAGTCAGATATAGAGGAATTAATCCTCTACACATTCTCATTCTGGAAATTGCTAATCGGAGCAGACGTGATTAAAAGTTTCAGGTGCAATTTTGTTTTTTGAACAAGTAGTAGATCACGTTCACTTACAAAAAAAAATGAAATCACATTCATATAAATCCGACATCAAATACTATGGATTAAGTACAGTTTTTATTACTATAATAATTTAAGCAATAGTATAAGTGATTAGCATATTTAAAAAGGATGCTGATAATGGTTAATATTCAATGATTCTATGTTGTGTGGATTATACTTTTACATGTATTGTATGTTCATTATTTCGATAACGTTCTTCTCTTGTTCTAAACTGGATAGTTAAATATCAAAATTATTGTTGTCATTCTAAATAACACTACTAATATCTACTTACAAAAAGGTTTTCATTAGAAATCTATTTAAATAATTCAAGAAAGAGGTTTTCGTAATTTAAATAGTTGACATCACGAGTCAATTAAAGCTAGACCACCATGGACTGATAGGTCCTGAGTTCTAATCTCGCAAGGCGAGATCATGGATGCGCACTGCTAAGGAGTTCCACAATAGAACGAGACGGCCGTCTAGTGCTTCCTATGCTTTCCTTGGTGGTCTAGCTTCAATTGATTCATGATCTCAACTATTCAAATTCAAGAAAGATACTAAAAACAATTGTCTATATTCACAAGCATTATAAGCAGTGATGGATAGTGGCTAACAGTGGAATCCAGAACGCGCATTTCATCCTATTTGGGACTCGTCACTTGGATGTACCTGCAATGCTTGTGAATTTAGGCAATATCGAGGCGATACGCATAGTATGCACATATGCCAATCAGAGACTGACCAGTTGCAGTCCTCATCATCAATGGGAAGATTCAAACAAACAATACTAAATGAATTCAATTGTCTATATCATTTTCTATAGTCATTATTGTTATTATTATTATTATTATTATTCTATTTTGTTACAAAATATTAATGTATATATATTCATATAATGAATTAACATTATTTATAGTCTATAAAATACAAATAATATTCATGATAGAATTCAAATAAAGAGATTAATTAAATGAACAATAAATAAGTGATAAGATGAAGGAATTGAACGCATGCACATTTGTAAAAGGGTAAGTGAAAAGAGAATACCAGAAATGTAAAAAGTATTACCCCCCTTTTTTTCTTTTATTTAACAACAATACAAAAAATTTATTTTAATCATATAAGTCAATCTTTAAATGGATTGAAATTCATTTCATTTAAAAAAAACATACATAGATAGAATGTTGCTCTGATTGAGTATGAACAATTCTAATATTGAAGAAAAACAATACAGAAACAGAGAAATTGAATGAAATATATAATAACATATTGATAATGATCTTGTTTACAATATATTGAAATGATTAAAGTGTCGTTTAGTTTACTATTGTAACCAAGTATTACAATACATAATGAAAGTGAGACAAAAATTATAAGTCAATTACGTTAGATTGATTTTAATAAATCAATCAAATATTGCCCTCCCCCCTTTTCTTTCAATTTAGGAAATGTATACAGTTTATATAAGAGATGGACAATAGTTATTCGTTATTTTTGTTTCTCCCTTAAATAAACCATAAAAAGAATAATTTCGTATAAAGTCAAAATTATTTTATACTTAAGATTTGTTACTGTGAACGTAAAACATTAACATGAATAAACATAAACGTCATAATTATCATTACTACTATCAAAATATATAAGTAGTTTGAGCTTGATTCAGAAAGTTTTGTGAAATAATTAATCCCTAATATTATTGAATATAGATTTATGATTATAATAAATGATACAATTAGTCAATTATTTGTATTCAGTAGATAAAAACGATAGAAAAGTGATAACAAATAATAATAGTAATAGTAATAATATGTATACTATCATGTACAACGGTGTTTTCCATTATTCTTCAATTTCAATAATCCATCCATTTGCTAACACACAATAAATAGGTTTATTATAATTTTATATTTTCTGAAATTAAACATTGAACAGACATGTGTTTACACTTTTGGTCATAGTGATGAAAATGAAAGAAAAGAAAAGGAATTATAAAAATTATGAATACAGTAGGATAATTTATATACTTGATCATTGTATGTAAAATATTCATACTGTTTATGGTAGTTGATAAAGAGGATTGTAACGATGGAAATCCAGATATTCAAGCCTAGAAAACAAATATTTTATGAGTAAATTATTTCAGGGAAATTAATACGAAATTGAATTATAAGTAAAGATAAATGGTAGCTAGCTGTGAAATACAGGACGCACGTTTCGTTCGATCAGGGATCAGTAGTTAAGTGTATAATATGATAGTATTTGAAGCAAATGGTACTGGGTTCTAGTCCCGGAGTGAAAATCAACTCTGAGATGCAGATATATCAAGCTGACAAGTCCCAAATAGGACTGAACGCACGTCTTGTATTCCATTGCTAGTCACTATCCATCTTTGTTTATAATGCATGTGAATTAAGGCAATATCGAGGCACTTTGCATAGGATGCATATATATCAATAAGAGATTGATCAATTTGAAGATTCAAACAAGCAATACAAAATGAACAAAATAGAATATCTGAGAACGTTTCTAATTGATTGTGGTCACTTGAATAGGTAACTATTTACTCTGTTTTCGCTTTTGTCAGAACAGTTTTCCGATAACTATGTATTTCTTTGGTTACAGATAACATAATCCAAGTGTATTATTCAATGTTAAAATTTTTACCGAGAGAATTCAATATCAAATCATTGAATTGTGTCAACGTTGTGAATACATCTTACTCTTTGTTCCTTATTGCTTAACAAATCAATAGTTAACTTATTAATAACAAAAAAAGCACTGACAACATTTATCTGTACAATGTACTTAACTGGTTACATTGTTCGTAGCTAGTTTTAATCTCTGATTAATCATGGTAAAACATAAACTATTTAGTGTAGAACTGTATTCGATTGACTAGATATCGAGGAGCAATTAACCAACCTATTGTTCAGTTTTTTCTCTACATTGAAGGTAAGATACCAAGCTAAATTCACCGTATGAATAGCTTTGTAAAGGTAAGATTATATTATGTTAAGATTACTTAGATTTAGTGCAGAAATGACTGTTGTTCAAAAGTGTAATGAAAATAATATAGCATAAAACAATATTCTATATATAGCTTGATCCTTCTGAAGAAGATTTTATATGTTTCGTTTTGATCAAAGTGTACATTCAATCAATTAATATTACTAACAAATGCCTTAAGGAACCATAAACATAGATCACAGACTATCGTTCCACAGGATCATTTATTTGACTTTCAATTTAACACGGATTAGTTGGGCATTAATAACGTCAAATACCGGCTCAGTAGTTTAGAAGTTAAGTGTTCGCGTGTGAGACCTGGGTTGGAATCCCGCATGCGGGATCGTGTATGCGCACTGCTGAGGTGTCCTATACTAGGACGAGATGACCGCCCAGTGCTTCCAGGTTTTCAATGGTGGTCTAACATTAATTGATTCCTTATCTCAATCAAAAATTTGTCATTGGTAAAGTTGAGATATTACGTAACTGAAAATACCTTGCTTAGAATAAACGATATATTGCTTGATTGTTTGCAAATTTTGTCAATGTTTATTGAGACATCAGTAGAAATGATTATTTCACACGGAGAAAGCTTTACACCAACTTTCGAATTCTTGACTGAAAGAGAAAAAGAAAGATCGAAATACAGGGTAATACTTGGCATCTCATGTCTGAATGAATTTTTCGAGTTTAATAATTTCAATTGAGTTAGTCGATTTTAACTGATATCATTATGGATTAAGCTTGAATATAAAAGAACTAACAACATGAACATACTAACGAGAATTCAATTTAACTGAAATTATTGTCAGTTGGCAATCAGTCAAGACTGTAATTTATAGACAAACCATTCAAAATTAAGAGAGCAGGTATTGGATTTTTGAGTGAAATTCATTCACCCATATGGTTGAATAGTATTTTGACATTATAGCTGTTGTCGATTGATAATAAAAACCTTAACCGCAATTCCTAACTCTAACGTTCGACTGTGAATCCAAATCTTAGTTCCTCACACCAGTTAATAATCCTAGTAAGTTGGTGGACATCTTCAAGGTTATTTAATCATAACTCAAAGGTCGTCCATAAATTATAGTCTCACCGATTATTGGATGGGAGTTGACAGCTTTTCCATTTCTACTTGATTCTTACTGCTGTATTACCTGGACATCACAGTCCATCATTAAACAACCTACAAATTTTAATTTATATATATATATATATATATATATATATATTAATATATTAATAAGTAATTATTCTTCTCAGTCAAAAAGCCATATGCTATTTGATATATTCTTATGACCCAGTGAAACTAATGGAAATGAGAGTAGAAAGTGTGTTTCTTCTAGGCTCATTTTAACTAATCCAATTTCTTTTATTATTGTATCAACTCTTTAAACTCTAAATTTAAGAAGAACCTAATTGAACTCCATTATATTTATAAGCTTTGTATGAATAGAATTGTTTTCTTTATGGAAAGTAAGAATTCAGAAGGTGGATTTTGTGGAGATTTAGTATTTTCATAGTTGAAAGCATGAGTCAATTGAAGCTAGATCACCAAGCAAAATCTGGAAGCACTGGACGGCTGTTTCGCCCTATTGTGGGTTCGAATCTTGAGAGGAGAGGTCGTAGATGCGCTCTGCTGAGGAGTCCCACAATAGGACGAGACGGCCATCCAGTGTTTCCAGATTTTC
>NC_031502.1:50688503-50753405 GCF_000237925.1 Schistosoma mansoni
AAAAAAAGTATAAACAACTTGCAATAAACAAATTAATGTTAAAAGATGCAAAAACATTCAAACTGGAAAAGATAAGATATTGCATAACGTAAATTTTAGCAAAATTATTTCATAACTAATGGTAATTGGTGAAAGAACAGTGAAAAATAAGAAAACACTGAACAATTATCTCGTCCTAGTATGTTACTCATCAACAGCGTGCAAGCATCATCTCTTTGGGCATCGAACTGTTTAGCCAAGACCGATTGATTTACGTATCAATGTCTAAATATCGAGCCGTCATCTTTAAACCTGAAGTTAAACTCATGATCACCTTTTGTGATATCCCTAAGTATATATGAGTAGCGTTGTTTACCGGCTGTTATAAGTTCGTTTTCAGTACATGTACAGCTGCTTATTCCGCTTTTTATGTTTTCAGACAGTTTATTGAGAAATAACCATATTACTAACATGAGAGATTTGTATTATTCATCATATTTGGTGTATAGGTGCTTGTCAAATAACTGCAACTTTTTAATGATTGATTACTACATTTGTTGTAAAATGTAATTTATATCATGTAGTAGAATAGTTGTTTTCACTCTGCTATACTAGTTTTATGTTTCAGCGCCGTCTATTTCCCTAATCGTTTGCTAAGAAAATATTGCAATTTTTAGTGTCCTATATTAAACAGATATTTTGAATACTTTCCAAATAATATTGTGGTGTGGGTTACTGATATCCACATAAATAGTATATGGTGATGGTCGGGCATTGAATGCATTTCAGTAGAAGATCGATAAGGATAGAACGGGAACGGCACGCAATTGGTACGAAAATGAATGAACAATTATAATCGGAGACTATGGACGGATATTTGCAGAAGGAACAGTCAAGATTAAGACAAGTGATTGTTATTTTGCAAATTAACTGTTCACTATATAGTTCTCATATTTTAATGAGATATTCTGTAATTTTGTGCTAAAATGCATTCGATTGTCCCCACTCGTGTTCTTGTTCACTACAATATAACTCTTACATAATATGACTGTATTACTATCAGACATAATAAAAATTATTCTGTCTTGTCAACAATATTAAAATAAAATTTCCATAAAATAGAAACCGGATATTACGGAATAAATTGTGTCTTTTCACCCATTCAGATCATTATCATAAGCTGTGTCAAGCTACTGGGTTTGACATATGGTTTAGTATTGAATGATTCTTAAATAATTTAAGGTTTATGATCACTAGAAAAGTACTATCAATAACCTGAGTTCATTCGAAATGATAGCCCTACTAATTCATTTTTCTTGTAACTTAGCACAATATAAGTTTTTATATAGTTCAGTAGGTACATACAACAAACTGGATTTGATTAAAAAGCTAGATTTTCTCAGGCACTAATATACGACCAGTCCTATCCAACTTAACCATTAAGAGTAAGTTATATAAAAATATATAATTTGATGGAGATTTCTTGATCATTAAAGACAGTCTTTTTTCATAAATAGTACCTTACTGGTCACTACAAAACAATATACTTATTTAAAATCGTATATGGCTAAGAGCTTGTTAGAATCATACAACAGCGGTCTATTTACTGTACCACTATGTTAAGACTATTTTCCATTTATTAATATTGAGAATGGCTTGTACTTTCACATGTTTGACGTAAACAAATTTACATAATTAGGCCAACAATCATAGAATAAAATGACTTTTTCTTTATGTATCTATACCTTTGCCTGTTGAGGAATTATACCAACATAGGTGTAAAAATAGTTCGACTATTTGAAATAGTACTCTTTAACCTAATCTGTTCCTATGTATCTTACTAATATATAAATGTTGATAAACTATATTGTGAAATAATTTGGTAAGAATAGGATTATTAAATATATATCATGAATTCAATTAGTACCATTAGAGCAACCATCCTACAATCAATTTTGATCATGGTTAATTTTGGTTAAGACTTTTTATTATTAACTTACTTAACAGACATCGTCATTTAGATAATAACAATTTGCATATTCTTTGTACTGTTATGACCACTAGAGCATATGGCACTTTGGCCAAAATGTTGATTGCTTAAGTATCATTCGATGACTACCTATATATGTATGCACGCAAATCTTATTATCAGCTTTTGTTTTTCTGTGCCCTCATTAAATTTGACTATAAATTGCCTATGTAATTGCTTGCGCTTTCTGCTCGTTGCTTTCTGATATTCGCTTATGTGTTTGTACATTTCTGTTCTGCTTCATTTGATAATAAACTGTAGTTGCCGCTTCTCTTTGCTCTCAGATTTTGGTATTATAACGGTTATCAAGGTGAACGATTAACAAAGCACGGCACTACACCATGACAATGAAACTTGTTTTAACATAGAATATTACATAACATTAAAATAATTGATTTGAAAACAAATTACCAGCACTCACTTTTTCTTTTTTGTTACTAGTAACATATCATTAAATAATATTAGGTAGAATGTATTCGGTTTACGAATAGTCAATTTTTGAAATACTGACATACGTCCATTATCTGTTAAACATTCACGAAGTTCACCTTCTTTAATAAGACGTTTATCACTAATTGCTATTCTCTAATTTGTTATAAAATATGGTTAAGAATAGAAAAAGAAAAGATTCTTAACAATGAATATATAATCTGAATATTTAATTTAAAAAAAACTGGATTAGTGAAATGGATTAATGTTTCCTTCTTTCCTTAAGAGAAAAAATTAGTGCATTAAACACAGGATACTAGGACATCAAATGATGTAGGATATTGTATAACGTAAGCTTTGATAGATAGGTAGTTATCACTGCTAATGATTGAATAACATTTGAAAACACTAAGCACTGATTGACTAAAATCACTGATTTGATGCTATGAGGATAAATATATGATTAGATCATTTACGGTAACATTTAGTTGGATTGAATTAACCAACCATGCCCATTAGGTCTCTTCTCTTCATTTAATTGAACAAAGCCTTTCACTTGTTGTTCTTAGTTATTTAAGCTAGAAATAACTAGAAAAAGATTTCCAGATAGTTACTCGAGTTTTTTATACTTTTTAAATTACGTAATGTAAACAACAACTACGATAAAGAATATAATGAATTGAAGATTAAAATAATTCAGCACTGAAAGCTTTTGACGATTTGTATACGTCAAACTGTTATATCCAGTGGAGAATTATGAATGGTAACTCTGAGGACTATTTATGGACCAATATGATAAGTACATTTCCTATTGCATAATTGCTAAGTAACTTAACTATTCGTATTCGTGTTCCTCTTATCGTAAGCTTTATTTTGACCCATAGATTATTATTATACGATTTACCATTCATGAGTTATCCCCAGTCTATTGATTACTTTTCCCCCTATTCACAGCCACATTTGGCTAAATCTTGTACAAATGTTATTTTTTATTTCATGGTACGATGTGGTCAGTTTGTTTGGTATATAAACCCAATATGTTTGAGAATAATGAATGATATCGCAGAGGCTGTTATTGGTGTTCTAGACTTAACTGGGTGGGCTAGGCAGAAAGCAGGACTGATAAGTACTCAAGACTGCTCATACAATTTTTTGTATCATTGGGCGATCAATAAATTCACTCCTCACTCATTGGCGGTATTATCACTTCATATACTGAACAGGGCATGCAGTCAATCGATATAACACAAACAAATGAACACTTCTCTTAATGATTAATTTTAATTCTGTCATATTTGACAATATGGAAGATTATCTCATTCCATTTGAAGGTCAATACGTAGAATTTTGACTTTAATACGATATGTAATCCAAAACATGGATTTTCTTGTCCTATTTTAGTAAAAACCAGTAGAATGCCAAGGTTTTAACCTAATACTTGATGATCAATAACATGAAGCATGGAATATTTTTTATAATAGTGAAAAACACAATATAGTATGGTACGTTGAAGACTTGAAAGACGTGGATCAATCTGGAGGAATTTAGTGCCAGTTTTTTAATATAGTTTTTGTTTTTTTTAATGGTTGTACTTAGTGAAAATACTATACAAGTCGTACTAAGGTGGTTACGTATTATGTCTGAGCCTAACTAAGAGGTATATTCATGAACCAGTGCCATCAAAAACCACTGACACTGCTTTTTTATAACTCTACTACTAAAGTCGTAATAACTTGAGCTAAACATTTTTTACAGACACAATGGTTCGTATTTAGAATTAGTGCGGTAATTATTATATGCTACAAAGCCATAATATTTATGGGTAATTTAGATCATATTGGTACTTCACGATTACTTGATTGAACGTCTGAAAGTTATTTAGCTAAGGGATATCCAACACAATCCACTGTATAGTATAATCCAAGTTAATGTTTACTACTTTTACATTTTTTGTTTTTCGTTTGAATTCTTGCAAGCGAAAGTCATGTTCGTTCTACGTTTCTGAATACTTTTTGGAATTTATTTAACTTTTGGCTTATTTGAACTCAGTGTTATAAATACTCAGTGTGTATTCTGTTCAAATACATTTACTTTATCCATCTGAAGCGACACCTATAAGCGATCTTTACAATATCAATGGTTTCAAGTGGAAAACATAATTCAGGATGTCCCATCCATCCCATATCAATCAAGACAGAAATGTATTGTTCCGCACAAAAACAAAAGCACAAAAAGGAGACACGAACAAATTGTGTGAGATATTTTATTCTTACCTTAACATTGTCTGGAAATTCAAGAGAAGAGGATAGTGTAAGGAGTCGAGATTTTCTGTCCATAAGTTCTTTTTCAGTCTCGCTTGCGGTTAGAAGCTATTCAGAAAGGTTTAGAACAATTACTTTATCTACTAAAAACGCTTTCAGTAGTCATATAATATTAAAAAAACGAAACTTTAAACTTATCTGGTGAATATTGACACCAAAATTGCGGGTATAGAACAAAGTAATAGGCAGGAGAAATGTGTATGAATTGCGAAGAGTTATCAAGTATTTACATAAATAAATATAGCCTTCAATCGTCCTTTTGCATTTTACGGTGTGTTCGGCCACCTGAATTGCCTTATAGTCTGGCCTCCAAGTGTTCTGTTAACCCCGTGCTTTCTACATACTTAAACAATTCACTCCGTCTGACAATTGTCTCAACTTTGACGCAACGCTCCGCTAAATACTACTTACAAACAATCCTGTTTATAGTGTCTATCACACTATAACACCAGATAATTAAATAAGGAATTTCAACATTACAAAATATTAGTTACATTATTTTCAGTCATTTTTTAATGGTTGAGAATTCTCTGCATTTCGGCTTGACGTTGAAACCTTGCTAAAATGAGGTCATATGTTTTCTGGTCTAGTCATTCTTCTATTTTGATGTATTTGTTTTGTTGTTCGTCATTTAATCAGACTTTTTAATTCTTTGTTTCTGTCGACAGGTATTTGGTAGTTGCTGAAAAGTGTCAATATTTTCATTTCTATAACTCTTTATAGTCATCCTACTTGAATATTCACTGCAGTTTTTGCGGGTTCTTCGTTCTTTGATCCCATCACCTAATCTTGTCCTTCTAGGTTGGTCAATACTGTACACATTTTTATTTCAAACGAAGGTTTTATTTGCTCTTTTATTATGTAACTTGATCTTGTGTGCATGCACATAGTTACTTACAAGCAAATTTTCATACCATTTACTCTTCCTTTCCCACTTATGTTCTTCTATGCACAAGAGTCATTGATATCATACTAAAAATCTGAATTTCATTCCATGTTTAGATTATCCTGGTGGTTTGTTACAATAAATGCTCTGTAAAGACCCATTTCAAGATGAAGTTTAGTCACGTTCCTTTCTCTTTGTTTACTTAAAAATCTAAATTTGTGGAAAAACCAAACTCTTCGAATTTTAACTATTTTGGTTACATCAATGATAGGGGAAATTTTGATATCTAGATAAACAGTATCTGTTTTGAAAAGTTAATCAACAATTTTCATATTTCCCCTTAGACTTGATCATTGATCTGATAATTGATCATATTAAACTTATTTTGTCTGTTGTCTTTACATGATACACTTTATTATAAGTCATTCTGCAGTTATTCATATAATGGAAATTTTATAAGCAGTATGGGTCTTTAGCAAAAAAAATTCTAGCATTATGTAACGTAGCTTTCTCGTAACAAAAGCTAAATTTGTTTATTTTAAGTTTGATAACAAAATATTTCTGATTGCATACTCAATACCAATGAAGACTAGATAATTAATATCTTTATTTGGAGTTCAACAAATAAGTAAGTTTCATTTTGGCAATATTACAATGAAATAACTACATGAATATAAAAACATTATGGTGCAAATATATTAATATTTAACTTCATAACAGCAAGGTCTGGATGTGAACTGCTGAGGAGTTCCATATAAGAACAAAACTGTCATCCAATGCATCCAGGTTTTCAATGGTAGTTTAACATTGGTCAGTTCATGATTTCAATTAAAACCCAACAATCTTCACAAACTTATACTGAAAATTATAAGCAGTTAAAATTCCCAATTTGCTGAAATTTCCAAGTGTCCCTTAAGAACATATTGTGTGTATCATAATTATGAAGGTTGTGGCAATTATTGACCTTAGAAATTACACAAACCTCTTCCAAACTTAAATGTTAAATTTGAGTGTTTTGTGTATTTGATCTTTGTATGATGCAGTCAACGGCCATGGAGTTGTTTCTATCTCCTTACAAAATAGGTTATATATATTAAATTGAACAATAAGAAAGGGGTAATGTATCTAATGGTCAAATGTGCATAGATTTTTTTATTTAAGGCGAAGAACATTAGTACGAAACCTAGACTACAAAATACATAGGTGTATGGATGCACGTTGTCAATATTTGTGTTTATAATACTATCATATATACATATACAGATTTCTATACATGTGTATAAATGAGTGTCAAATTTATAGACTAGATCAAAGCAACATAATAAGATAACTTAATTCAATAGTTAGTTCGTCTTATACTTTCAGTGATGATATTTGAACAATACCATGTTAGCAAAGATGGATAGTGGCTAGCGGTGGAATCCAAGACGCACGTTTCGTCCTATTTGTAACTCGTCAGCTGGATGTAACTGCATCTCAGAGTTGATGTTCACTCTGGGACTCGAACCCAGTAACTTTCGCTTCAAACGCCATCGCGTTATCCACTCAGCTACCGAATCCTGATAGCCACTTGCTTGTGCAATGGGGTGAAGTTTACATTCACTTGATATTGTTTGTTTGAATCTTCCCATTGATGTTTAGGACTGCAACTGGTCAGTCTCTTATCAGCATATGTGCCTACTGTGTATATTGACTAGATATAGCTTTATCTCACAAGCATTGTAAGCAAAGATGGGTACTATCTTAGAGAATTTAACTAAAAAGTTACTATATATTTTACGAACTGAATGTCACCCATAATCCTTTAAGCAAAGTATGAATATAATATAAGGAAGGTTATGCTTTACAGTAACATTCATTATGAGTGCAATTCTATGCACATTGAATCTTACACACACACACAGCTAAAATGGACGCTGAATTAAATGATCATTTACTATATGTGGATAAATTATAGTTCTTGTTGAAATCTTTACTTGACGAACACTTGAGTAACACTTGTATTTTAACAAGTTTATAATTAACGTTTTTACATCATGAATAAGCTGATAAATAATATGCTTATGAAAAATAATTTCGGATCAAATTAAACATTGAACTCACTCGATTCAATTCACGAAGTGCAAGTTGTACATTTTCTCGTTCTCTATCACTTGGTACACGAAAAGGACGTTTTTCAAGTGTTTTATCTTTGGAATCCCGAACAACTGCATCTTGTAATCGACGTATGACTTCAACTAATAATTTTAAACGTGTTAACCTTTGCATTGGAAGTGCTAAAAATGAATTGATCATATTTTTTCCACTTCTCGGATGAGCATGTAAATTATCTAATGCTGAACGAAAACTATCCCGTCGACTAAAACAGAGAAATCAATAGAAAATTGAAAAGTTTCAGTAAACAAAGACTGTTTTTGAATCGAAACCAGCACAAGAACAATCACAGTAAGGGAGGGATTACAAAAATGATTACAGTCTTTATTTACCTAGTTTCATATAATATGACGTGGAATCAAATAAGCGATGAATGGAATAAATCATTTATTAGTGTTAAAAAATTATCATTTTTGAAGTGACCGAAATCAGTTAGAAGTTATTACAATAGTCAATGTATTTCTAATATAATCTGTGATGACTTCTTATATACTTACATAATATAAAACTATTTCCAAATTCGCTTCAAACTCATAATTTAGTCTTAAAATCACTGCTTATCATATATTCATGAAAGACTATTTTCTTGTTCGTTTACATGTGCAGGGTAGAAGAAAAGACTGATCAACAACAAAAAAGAGACGAGTATTTTTAAACAAACATTAGATTTCATGTAATTAGTTATTTACTTGATGTATATACTTTTGTCAGAAGGAGGTTTTGTGGAGATTTTAGTAATTTTACATAGTTGAGATCATGAATCCATTGAATTTAGACAACCACGGAAAACCTGGAAGCACTAGACAGACGGAAGTCCTATTGTGGGACTCCTTAGCAGTGCGCATCCACGATCCCGCCTAGCGAGATTCGAACCCAGGACCTATCAGTCTCGCGTGCGAGCACTTAACCGCTAGACCACTGAGCCGGCCTCCAACGGTGTAAATGTCTAACTTCAACCAATCCACGAGATTGAGCAACCATACTTTTGCACAAAAATAAAAAAATGACCCTATCAACTTCAAATATGTTGAGCAGATTATATGTAGCATGTGACACATAGAGTACTTGAATCGTTGAGTTGAAGTGATGTAGTTTAGCGTAAGAAAAACCTCTTTTTAAACTTAAACATCGTCACTTGTTTCATCGAATATACATGCATTTTGTTTTAGTCGGATACTAATTTCAGTTATTCATTGTAATAACCCATAATACTTGAAAGCTATTTTGAATATTTTTTGGATCTCATATACACCAGAAAATCCCTGAGTTAACTCATACTGTGGTGTGTGCTACTGATGTCAATAGATATAAGTAGTATGTGTCATCAATCGAGAAAGAAATACCTTGCAGCAGAAGGTTAAGAAAATCGATGGAAAGAGAACAAGAACAGTAAATGATCGCCGAGAAAATGAAAAAACAGTGAAGTCTGAGATGACTGATTGACATTTGCAAAAGGAACAGTCAATTTTGAGATAATTGACATTTTGCTGATTAAGTATTTACTGTATGGTTCTCAGATTTTAATAAGGTGTCGTGTAATTTTGTGTTCTAATACGTTCGATTGTCCTCACCTGTCTCCTCGTTCACTCTAACACATAGAATATAGGTTTCGTCTAATTTTTGTTTAAAAAACGTATGGTTGAAAAATCTGAATACTGTAATTTAGTTTATTCAACGAATTCTTACGAACAAAATAGCCTGAAATATTAATTCAATTAACCTTTCACTGGTATTTCGTAGTGTAGGTTGCTATGTTAAGCCCACATAACTTCTTTTAGCTTCTGGACAGCCAACTTATCTGTTCTTCTCAAGCTACATTTCGACCTTACTAATTATTTTGTCAACCCTGACTGTTTTTAGGTAAACGTATTTGTGTGTTTTTCTAATCTTGCTCATCACATGTTTGTCTGACTAATAATATCTATTCACACTCAGTTAAATCGAGTTGGCTCACACGCCAACTCCATTTCTTGTCGTTTCTTTTCTCTTCACTTTGTCCCTCTGTCTATCTGTTCAAATTAATGACTGTACAAAATATATCCATTCAAAAATCCATTCTCATTTTTGACTTATTTAATTCCATTATTCACTAACGCGAATTAAGTCGATGATTATCTACGAGGATCGGCGACATGTATGTCACAATAGCAATCAGAAACGATCCAAATGTAGTCAGATTTTGGGCCACTAAAGTTTATCATCTCTGGTTATATTATATGTAAAATAATAGAGGATATTTCATTCATGTTACTTTTGAATTTACATATTGTTAACTGGATAATCTCAAAACATTCATATATGAATAGTATATAAGTAAATTAATTTATATTCGGGTCCTGAACTATACACTTTCCAATTATGTGAATATAGCGAAATATTTGGGAAGCTAAATATACCTTTTAACCTAAACGCTTAAAATTACGTAGTAAAAATTTCGAAATGATCAGATAATGAGGAGTGACGAATATAAACAGAACATGGAAAAAAACAGCGAATCGTTCATTGTGTCTTATTTGGCCAAGGAACGTATTGGATCGAACGCATAAACTAGGGTTACAGGTTCGAACTCCTATGGCCTCCGTTATGTGAAGGAGACAGGATTTAACGCTAATGGCAAACGATAAAAGATATACAATGAGCCACTCAAAATTATTTGGTTTCGTCCACTATAAGACTACTGTTAACCAGGTGTACGAAGACAGAGCTGCATGCTGTCTTTGTCTTACCATTTCCAGAATGAGCTGCGGGATGTTCACACATATGTTGGTTAAGGTGCCAGGTAGTATGTCCCGCACAGCTAGCTATACAACAGCTGTTGAACTTGTAGATTCACAGGTTAGAGGTAAACTTAGGTGGCTTTTCAAACGAAGATACTGTATTAGTCGAAATGTTTTTACTTTTGAAAGAATGTGACATGATGAAATCGAGATTTATAACTCTGTACGTGAATGCATATTGTCTATACTAACATATATCCCAAATATATTATTCAGTGAGACACGTTATAAGGGTTGAATTGTTCGAAAACCTTTACAGTTAGAACTAGATAGTAGATAACCACTGTTGTAAAGCTCTGTTTAAATTTATATTTGAAATCCCTGCACTTAAAATGGTTAGTGAGAAAACAAACTTATGACAATATTTTGTTATTTCAACCTGGAAATCGTTTGCTGAAAGCATACAGTAATGAATATCTAAATATTCATCGTAGAATAAAGACATATCTAGTAACGTGCATTTTCTCCAAAAAAAATGTATGCTAAACTGTTCTTTTTACAAACCTATTCTTAAACATAATGCTCAATAATTTCGAACAAAAAACAAAAATCATAATTTACCATAGATTTCGAAGTGTTGCCATTTGATACGTTTGATTTCTTAAATAAGTAATATATGGTTCAAAATTTACACCACCAGCATGTTTCACTATTAAGTCACAAACTTCATTCAAGATTGGCATTCGAGATTCCCATCTTGCTTCAAGATCCCGTAGAAACCTAGTAATTTAAATATGAATAGAAAATGTATTTTCTTCATGCCGTACATGGATGATAGCTTACTATTAAAAATTAGTAATTTATTGGTAATCATTGTTTAAAGTGTAAATCGTAGACCAGGAAATTTCATTTAAAATCATTACATTTATCTTTCTTCAGTTTACCGACTTCATTTATTTCAAGCAGATAGTAAAGGATTTAAACGTAGTACAACAATCGATTTACAACTGCTGTGGTACATTTCTCCTCAAAGGACTAAAATAATTTGTTCTGGGTAAAAGTTTCATCACAAACCAATACCGGTGGATAGTTCAGATTAAACTAGCCAGTGTTAGGCTGTTAGTTATCCTTAGCTTGAAACCGTCCAGTGATGACCATCTGTGGCTCCGAATGGGATACAACCCAGTGATTTGTCAATACTACTGAATTTACAAACTGGAATATAAATTCTACCTAATACTACCTAATGCTGAAGGATTTCGTGGTTAAAATGAATTATTTTTTTAATGACGGACGATATCAGTATGATTCACAACAGTATTTACAAATCAATCCACTGGGACTCGAACACAGTACCTTTCACTTCAAACGCCATCGCGTTATCCACTCAGCTACTGAGTCCTGATAGCCAGTCCTGAACATCAATGGGAATATTCGAACAAACAATAGTAAGTGAGTATCTTAAACAGTTTACTTCACGAAGAAAATATTAGAATATTTGTATACTGGTTAACAAACTATTTGAGCAATCGAAACATGATGATAAAAAGTTAAGAGAATGGGTAAGTATCTTTATTGTTTGTAAATAATATTAGCCAAACAGTAAAGAACAGTTACTTATCATTGACAAACACTTGACAGTGTATTTCACAAAAAGCTCTATGATTCAGGTAAATAAGGTAACAAAAAATAGTCCTTACTTGGCTTGTTTACTAACACTGTATGTAAAAAATAAATTGTATATTTAATGACTGCTTACATTTCACTTGCTAAACATACAAGTAGTACATTTGAAAAGAGATGATGTTTTTCTAATGGCTTCAGTAAAGGATGACGTGTTGTAGTTTGATTATTTGTATTGTTTAAATCTGAACAAAAGTCTGTAAAGTCAGTATTATTATTTATGACAGTATTAGTAGAATAAGCGGAGGTTGGTCCAATCGGTACTGTATTAACTAATGGTGTACTAGGCTCACTTAATACTTGATCATTTGTATTTATTACATCTTGTTGTCCTGTAGTATAATTTTGTGGTGAATAACAGTCTTTCCCTGTTTTGTTAATTATTTGACTTCCCTGAACTGATGAATGCAGTGGTTCACATTCGAATTCAGGAGCATGATAGAAATGATTTACTAAAACATTTAAGCTTTGGTAATATGAAGCTTCTGAGGTAATCACTTCAAACATAGCCTGAAATGTATGAAAAAAACTGACTTTGTAATGAATGTTTATTGATCATAAACTTAAGTTAAATAATAAAGTTCTATAATTTATGAACGTTATATGAATATATTTGATTTTATGAATGGAAAGTTTTGTACTCAAGCATAATGGAAAAGAATAGGTTTGAAAAACATTTGTGTGGTACATCCTAACTACTAACTAACAAAATTTATGCCCAGTGTTATAAATAGTGTAGTGCAGTGCTTTTCTAATCGTTCACCTCGATAACCGTTATAATACAAATCTTAACGGTGCATGAAATCAGAAGGCAAAGGGAAGCTGCAACTATAGTTTATTATCAAATGACGCAGGTAACAAAGCTACAAACACATGAGTAAGTATCAGCGAGCAAGCGCGAGCAATTACATAGGCAAATTTATAGTCAAATTGTATAAGAGCGAAGCAAGAAAAAGCAAAAGCTGATAATAGGATTTTAGTGCATACATATATGTGGAGGAGGATGAGTCATCAAATGATATTTAAGCAATCAACGTTTTGGCTAGAGTCCGTCGTGTGCTCTAGTGATGGTAACACTACAAAATATATGCGAATTGCTACTATCCAAATGACAATGTCTGTTAAGTAAGTTAATAAAAGGGCTTAACCAAAATTAACCATAATCGAAATTGGGTGTAGGATAGTTGCTATAATAGAAATAAGTTTGAAAATACATTTTCTAATATCTGGACAAATAGATATACTGTAGCGGTAGTTCCTAGAACAAGAGATAATTTCCTAATGATGTTAGACAATCGAGATCACCAAATCTTATCAATTTTAAATATCGGATAACCGAAATCACTAATATTTTGGATACTCGATGCTCTGTATCACAAATATAATATATTTAAAGATGAGAACTATTGTATTACAACTCAACAATTCAAGATGATGGACTGAGGGTCATGGTTTCATTAGTGTGTCTAGTCTCATGTAGGTATTGCTTGAAAATTCCACGCAGAGACGAACATCTGACCATAGCTTCATAGTTTCCGACAATTCAGTTTATATCAATCCGTAATGAAAACAATATGTAAAATAAATTGGCATAAAAAAATTATTAACTTACTTCTTGTAATTGGATTTCATGTCTTGTTAGGCGCTGAAGACAATTACTTTCTACAACCTGTAGTGAAGTAAAAATAAATATAAATATACTAATCCAACATTTAAAAAAAACAGAGAAAATGTCAGTTGTTGACAGTTATTAATGTATCCTTATGAATCGTTTAGCAAAACACTTTTTGTTGCCAATTTAGCACTCAGATCTGTAGTTTTTTAACAATGCCTGTAAATGCCCTACAGTTACATCGCTCCTGGCAAACTTTACTGATTTTAGTAATAGTTTACCCAAACAGCAAATCATAAAACAACCTGACACATGTATAGCAATGAAACTATCGTAGTTTTGTTCTGTCTTCTCTGGTTCCGTTTTCTTTTCTCCAGTTGTAGGTTATTATGAATACTCTATAATAGAACTGGAAATAATCTTGGATATAATGTCCATACATCATCAGAATGTCTCCTTACAGTGAATTATTGATTCATAACTGATGCCTCACATTGTTGTAATCCATGTGAAAAATGTACTCTTTAACCAACGATTGAACTATAACAGTTCAAGTAATCCAAAATCACATTTTGGTTGTTTACATTTAAAATTGCTATCTGTATTAATCTGATCATGACTGTAAACCTCCATTCATTCTGTGTTTATTTTCAGAATATACATTTAATTATAACATGGATGGTCATACTGGGAATCTGTTTTATAGACTGGTGGATTAGCGTCACTTGGAATTATCATATTTAAAAACTGTTTAAGGTTATAAATAAGCTCGAATTTTCTCTTGAAATCACTTATTCTTAATGTCCAACAGATGCCACGAATTCAGTTAATATAATTAGAATAACCAAGGTTGTCACAAAAGAAAAATTAATTTATTTATTTATTTGAACACATAAATATTGGTACAAGGGGGCACCAGATATATATGCGCCACACAAAAAATTGTCATTTCATTTAATTGTGTGGGGGCTATGATATTGCCCGGGTGACTAGACCGAAGCAGGTGGTTTTCTTAGGGAACCACACCCCAAGCCTTCGACCTAAAGGTCTAATCCACAAGGCAGTGGAGCATCGTAAGGAGATGCAGTCCTATGGTAGTCGGCGACCAACGATTGATTCATGCGCCATTTGTTCCCTCAGTTACTGGGGTTCATGTGCACCATTGGTTTAGAATCAGGGTTTTCCAACTCCCCTAGTTGGATCCTCCGTGTCCACCAACCCGATTAAAGCGACGGACATTCGCTTTTCGTCCTCTCAATTTCATAAATAGCACCCCCGCCACGGGAAGGCAGTGAGTAGGGCTTCCCTGGCAGAGGCTATAAAGAAAATATAAACAATTTTATACAATATGAATAAATTATTAATTATTTATGATTTTTACTTCAGGCATTTCTGACCAAGCGACACGGAATGCACCTTGAGCTCCAACACCGAATCGACTTGTTTTTTGACAAAGACCTTCTGAAACACTTTTACTACCTTGAATTTCTCGTAAATTACTAGTTCGTTGTTTTTGTTGAAACTCTTCTTCATTTTTATCATCATTATAATCACTTAAATTTGAAGAGATATCATAGTTATCCTGAAATAGAATGTAAATTACTTTAATTAATATCTTTATGGAAATTGTAAAAGGGGTTAATAGTAGTCAAATTCAACAATATTTGATTTTATTCTATATTTATTCTCTTTGAATGTATTGATGATAACATATGAGGATATTGAAATGACAAACGTATTCCTTTCAGATTACGAAAAACTTAGATATGTGTATGTATATCAAGTGAATGGCGTAGTTAATGTAGATATCCTTGATATTTTCTTGATGATATGAATAAAAGTCTGATACAAAGTTAATGAAACAGAAATGTTACCATAGTCAGTTGTCGAACAAAGGATAAGTATTATTTCTGATAGTTGCATATTTACTAATGTATAAGTTGATTCAATCTTTCCTTATAGTTAATAGAGCTCTTATTATTTGAAGCCCAAAGTTTAAAAAGAACTGGTCTCTGCAGATCTGACTAAATTCGTGCGATAACAATTTAGTAATTAGTAAACAAATTATTTTATGCATTAAAAAGTAATTGATTACTGTTTTCTTCATATTCATTCGGCGTTTACACTAAAAGAATACTAATACTACTTATCAAAACCGTACTTAATTTACAGGGAATACTTTGATTCATCTTTGAATTTTATCAAGAATAACTTGACAGCTTAAAGATAATTCGGTGAGACTATAATTTATGGAATGGCCAATCAGAATCGTCTGAGGGGTCTCAAGGTTACAGCGTCTA
Source organism: Schistosoma mansoni (assembly GCF_000237925.1). Classification (NCBI taxonomy): domain Eukaryota; kingdom Metazoa; phylum Platyhelminthes; class Trematoda; order Strigeidida; family Schistosomatidae; genus Schistosoma; species Schistosoma mansoni. The sequence continues at coordinate 50,704,614 of NC_031502.1, forward strand.
TTTCAGTACTTGATGCTCATGTACGATCCCTTCACGCAGGATTTTGGGGAAAACGTGATAAATGAGCGGCTACGATAAATAGGAATACTAAGAAGTTCCTTTATTTTTAATTGCGGTAATCAATTGACTTGTAGACCTTGCGCAGACTACCCTGATGATGTTATCTTTCGATGTAATATATGTTAGAGGAAGAAGTCTGCTTGAATAGGAACTTTTTTCCCTCGATTCAGATTGAGACCATTGCAAATTATAATAATTGCTGTGAACTGTATAATAAATGCACCAGTATTATTGGCTGCAATATTCGCAGATGTTACTGAAGCTTCGGCTGTTCAGATGTATGAGTGTTGTAGGGATATATACGTGATAAAAATGACAAACTTACACAACCGAAGTACATACAAACAATATTGAAGCTATGTGGTCGAGGCCGAGAGAGTTTTTTGACCTTATCATAGCTCCAGAGACTGGGTATTATGGGGCTATATGGATGACTCCCTCTACCTTATGCATTACAATTTTAAAACCTTTGAACCTCTTTCTAACCTTGACAAGTTTTCGGACTATGTAAAAGAAGTGTATCCAGTTTAATTTCTCGGTTTTGTATAATATATTTTTACTCTACACTAGCTGTTCCCTGATTGTCTACTATTTCTCAAGGTCACTTGAGATTCGTTCAAAGGTCGTACATAAATTATAGTCTCGTCGATAATTCTGAAACATTCAACCCAACTTATGGGAAATATACAAGTGCTTCATCAATTGATGAACAAGGAGCATTTTATATGAGTAAAGAGTGTGTATGTCTTAAGGAAAAGCACACATATTAACGCCTGGTATTTATTGATTCAATTTGAAAAAAATGAAATAATAATCATAAGATTGAGGAAATTACAATTTCTTGATGTACGGTCCCTTCGTCTGTTGAACCAGACAATGACAGCTCTTTGTTTTGTGGAAGACCTGGAATTATAATAATGAGAAAATTAAAAGAATTACATTATATAGAAGACGAGATTTCTGTTGAAAACAAATGCACTTTCAAATATGTTAGGTGTGAATATATATCCATTCAGTGATAAACATTACTTACTAACTTACGCCTGTTACCCCTCGTGGAGGAGCATAAGCCGCTCACCAGTATTCTCCATCCAACTCTGTCCAGGGCAAGATGACCATTACAAAGGACGAAATAGATAATACTAATGTGTGCTATCAAAAAAACCAAATAAAATTTTCAACGTTTCATCCTCTTCTCTTCATCCAGGTTATACAATAGATGTTTCTACTTTGATGCCTTGAAATTGATTACAAATACATTCTGATACTCAATTATTCAACTTTCTTTCATAAGTGAACTGAATTTTAACTCAATTAAGATTTTATTTAAATAAGGGAAAAATGTGAAGAATAATCGGCAATATTCATATTATCTTTTTCTTACTTACTATCATTAGTTAAAGTAGTATGAAATTTACCACAACATATCTATATTTTTCGCAAAGTTAGCTTGTTAGATGCGGAATTCTGTATGCACGTTTCGCCTTATTTGGGACTAGTCAATTTAATATATCTGCATTCAATGTTGATGTTCATATAGGGACAAGAAACCGGTACTTTGATCTTCAAACGTACTACTCATTATCTACTGAACTATTGAGTCCAGCAGTAATAATCTACATTGGAATCTAGGAATATTCTGTTGATGAGTCATAAAGAACGAAATACACATCCTAGATTTATGAGCAAATCGCTAACCAACTTCTGTCAGAAATGCTTGTTGCCTAATAACAATATTGAGAGAATCTATTCAGGATTCAAATATGCCAATTTGAGATGTCTCCTTGATACAGGACATCAAATAGATTCACTGAAGTCCTTCGAGGTGATTAACAAACAATGAAATTCCAATCTTCTTAAATTTGTCTAAGGTATAGCGATCAAAAGTCTAAAACCATATCTGTGCGTCTAAAAATGTGGCCATAAATCCTTCTTCGCCCTGGTAACATTACATCCTTCTTATGTATCATTGATTAGTTCAACTCTTCTTGAGTTTTGATTACATCACTACTACTTTTCTTTAATTCTTAATTTCCATTCCAATTGACTGGTACGAATTATAATCTTTGTTTATCATCATTATTCTGCTTTTAATTAGTTTATTATGCAATCATCTAATGTTTGCTAACTCTATGATTTGTCATCACTAGTTCCAGAAGAGACAAGTTTTTATTAACAGTTGTCTACGCAAAAAAATCTTCGGATCCGTTGACCAGACTCTATCAGCAACAATCTTCTGTGAGAGAAGATAAACCAGATTCCAGTGGAGGAAGAAATCAGGAAGAAACGCTGGAAGTGGATAGAACACACATTGAGGGAAGCATCTAACTGAGATACAAGGCAAGTCCTCACATGGAATCCTGAAGGCCAAAGAAGAAGAGGAAGACCAAAGAACACATTACTTTGAGATATGCAGATAGATATGAGAAGAATGAACAAAAGTTGGATAGAACTAGAAAGGAAGGCCAAGGACAGAATGAATCGGAGAACGCTGGTCGGGGTCCTATGCTCCATTGGGGGTAACAGGCATAAGTAAGTAAATAAGTGAGTTCAGTGTTCTGGAATTTTTACTCTCAGAGTTTATTTTTTTGTTTGACACAAAAATTTTTTATGATATTATTAACTCTTTCGGATTCTTCGCAACGTCATGATACACATATTCATCTCTAGACACCTTTGTTTTGATATGTGAGCAGCTGTTGAGAATTTAACGAAATAAAATGAACTCTTATTATTCTGTACCAATCTTCAAGATAATAAAAAATATGTGTATGAAATTTCCTCAATGTGTTAAAGGAGACTGATTAATTTGGCAGTCCCTACCATCGAAAAAGAAAAGAAATTCAAATACACCTCCAAATGAAATAATATTACTATTTCATATTTTGCTCGTTTACAAATTTATAAGAAATATACAACATTACAGTGAAATTATATTTTGTGTAAAAATCCAGTCAAACTCATTATTATTATTCTTTGTTGTTACCTGTTTTAGCTGACTTTTTGAAAGAAATAATCTGGAGGAAGCTACGATGAGCATAAATACTGTGTTAATGAACTATTCTTAATATTATATAGTTGAAATCATGAGTCAATTGAAGCTAGACCACCATGGAAAACCCGGAAGCACTGGACGGCCGTTTCGTTCTAGTATGGGACTCATAAGTAGTGGATTGGTTGAAGTTAGACATTAACTTCGTTAGATGTCAACTCAGTGGCCTACATGTTAGGCGTCCACACCCGAGTCCAATAGGTCTTGGATTCGAATTTTGCGAGAGGGATTTTGGATGCGGTCTACTTTTAATTGACTCATGAATTTAACTATTAAATTACTAAAATCTTCACAAAATCCCCTTCTGATGCAAATTGATTGTTTATACACTTGGAAAACTATCTTGTTCTTAATATAAATAATCATAATCAATTTTATTTTTATGATCTTGTATAAAATGTAAAGTACTCAATTGTTTGAGAATACTGAAAAATTAAACTTGTCTTACAATAAGGTACAATCTCAATCATATGAATTGAACATTTAGTTTAGTAATGGTTAAGTACATATGTCAAACAATCATATGGTGTTTACTATATAATGATTTTATTTTTCAATTTGGTTAAGGTGTATATATTGATTAATATTCTTTATGTTCTAAGTTTTAACATTATTGATTTGTTACTAAGATGTTTTTCTTTTCAAGTACGCAGATAATTGGGGGTCTTTTGTGGAGATGTTAAGTCATTTTTTATATATAGTTGAAATCATGAGTCATTTGAAGCTAGACCACCATGGAAAACCTGGAAGCACTAGACAGACGAAAGTCCTATTGTGGGACTCCTCAGCAGTGCGCATTCACGGCTTAGCCTCACGAGATTCGAAACCAGGACCTACCAGTCTCGCGCGCGAGCACTTAACTACTAGACCACTGATCCGGCATCCAACGGTGTTAATGTCTAACTTTAACCAATCCACGAAGTTGAGCAACCACTTCACCAATGTCTTCAGTGAGTTGATATCTCCCAACAGACCTGGTTTTGCTACTAAAACGTTTCTCTTTTCAAGTACACAGATCATTGTATATTTTTGAGTAGTATAGTTGGATTACAGTTGGCGATGTTATTTAGGATATGAGTTTGGTTTTTATTTGTGAATTATCAGCTGGATGTATCTGGATCCCAGTGTTAATGATATTATAAAACATAAAACGTTTATGAAAATAATCAGCATAAACATGTTAACAAAAACCAAATGTAACTGAACTCTGATTATTAAGTGCACGATGATACAAATCCTTGTGAATAAAAAAATTAATGTGTTCTACAAGCAAACGTGAATTGGTTGGTTTTTAATGTCTGAAAGAAGAAATTTACACAACACAATCACTAATTAATAATCATTATCACATTCACTCTTCCCTATTGTTGATCCACCTTAAACAACTCTTTTTATTTTGTTCAACGTTAGTTAACTGAAGACATTAACAGTTCTAAAAATTGGTAGTAGGCTTGACATCTCAGAAGTAATACCTCCTAGTGCAGCACTTAGTGGTACGGGTAAAAATATCTGCTTCCATACAAATATATGCTTCATGTAAAAGAAAATTCAACATTGATTGTGACTGGAGTTCAGAGGGCCAGAAACAACTGATTACATAACGAGTAAATACTGATAAGAATAAAATGAGTAAAGCTCAGTTAATAAAATAAGGTTAATAATCTGGAAGATAGTCGAAATGAAAAGAACTCAATGATGTTATAAATGCAAGACAAAGCTTTTTGAAAAATGGTTTAATATGCAATGAAGGATCATTTGTCATCAAGGTAAAGGAAGATTGATAACCATCTCCTTCTGAACACAGAAATAGCGTCTCTGATGCCTGGTAGCAACGGTTTCAGCAGACTTTAGAAGACTTGAGTTCGGCTGTTTATTAATCACATTGAAAAATTGCAAATATTGACCTGATGTCCTGTATCAAGCCTATATAATATATCATGATGTGTTAGTACAACTCTGTTTAAAACAAAACAATAGACCAATATCTTATGACAGTCTGTCTAATATTTGTTCTTAATTATTAGACTGAGCAGAAGTGTTAGGCATACCAGTTTCTAATAACACAATCAGTTAACTAAGTTTGGATAGTCATTACTGCACTAAAATAAAACAAAAAACTCTCATCATCCAGTAATTATTCTTATTTTTCAATAATAAAGTCAGTTTAAAAAAGATGTGCTCACCACTTATATATGCTGGTAGATCAAATAAATTTAACGATCCTGATCTGACAAGTTGTTGATTCGTTGCTTCATATAAAAATTTCAATATCGATTCATCTAATAAATGAGCAAATGCATTTGCAACCAAATTTATATCAGTTCCACTTTGATCTGAAATTTGTCCAATATCGATTGGATCACTGACAAGATTGATTGAAGTTTCTTGATCATTCCCATTATGATCATCATCGATATTTTGTGTTTCAGGTGTAGATTTCTTAGCTGTATTTGCTTTATTAGATAGTGCTATCTAAACAAATAATTATAAATATTGAATATGAAAAGTCATTGTTAATGGCTTAGTCCATTTTTTCTAACAAAACGAATATATATAACAAGTAAGGAAAAAATTTACTCATTAGTTCCTGTAGAATAAACATGCTAGTGGAAGATTTCATAGTTGAAAGTACTCCGTGTTTAAGTAAAGAATGAATTAATACTCAACAAAAAGAGAATAAACATTTGTTTTTTCTATCCGATTAATGTGGAAAGTTATAGCTTAATCAATTACAATGAGAATGGTATACGAAATTGATTTTTTTCCTCCAATCGTATGTGACATGTAAGTTATTGAATGTATACAAATTTTACTGCTTATCTAATTGTAAATAAATCATTTAAGAAAGGACTTATTCATAAATCATTCAAGAGTCAAATAAATCCTTCTTCACAAATCTTTGGTTTTTGCATTTTCAAGCTTTTTCTGTTGTGTTCAATTTGTCATGTCATTAGAAGCAGCTATGAAATCGGATCAAGAGTTCAATTTGTAAACTTAATATTGAATGCAATAATTTTCATCAATCAAAAACCAATAAGCGAAAATATTAGGTTTGATTACAAGAGTCTCTCAAGTTTTTAGTCCAGGTTAGTAAGGAAAATACATTATAAACTATCCAAACTTCGATAGTGTAATAAGAAGACGAAGATTATCAGAACTATGTGTTAGATTAGCACAATACATTTCGAACAATCTGATCACACATATACTTGTTAAGAATATTTATGTATAAAAATATAGAATGTCAACTAGACTAGAAATGGGGGGTAAGAGTATACAAGGATAATAATAATAAAAATAATGTGAAAACAATTTGACATCTAATCACACTGGATAATAAACTAATATTACCAGGGTAAGTTTAAGGAGAGAAGAAACTGTTTTTGAATACACAAAGGGGGTTTGAATTTTCGTATGGCTAAGGCTTCAATAAACCTTAGTATACGACCTTTTATACTTTTATACAAAAAACAACATATAAGTATATACTATAAAGCAATTTGAACTTAAAACTTGTGATACATATATACTACTTACAAATGATATATCATTGATTACTTTTTTAAATTTATTAATATAATCATTGAGGATATTCAACATATTAAATTATTTTAATTGTATGATAATAAGGTAACTTGAGTGTGTTTTTTTTGTATTTTCATCTTCCATTAAAAAAAAAGACAACGAATAGAACCAACTGACAAGAGAGCCAGTGCAAAGAGTTTTAGTAAGAATGTAATGACCAATCAACTTTATCCATGTACAACACATGATTAAGAATACGTTTCTAATCATTTAATTAAGCATGGGAATATGTACACATTTCATAAGAGTATGGTATCAGAAACAAAAACAATCGATAATTACCAAAAAGTTAATTTATCAAAATTGGCTAATTAATCAATCATATTACGTGTATTGTTGTCATAAACACAATACTATTTTATGTTAAACTTCTAGCGTACGTCCATTTCCCCAGTCTTGAATAGGGATAGCGAATAGTAGCACGCAACTAAAAAATTAGATGGAAACCTAGTACGGAATCGGTGGAAAGTGGACTGAGTAAATGAATCATTTAGCTGAATTTACAAATAAACAGCCATTTTGCTACCAAAATGTATGCAGAAAATAAACATTGAGATTACGTAATTTCAATAAATTATAAGTAAATTATCCATCTAGAGTAAAATCTACCTGATGGGCAATTATTCCATAACCTTGATATAATGGTAGATTTGCAAATCGAGATTGATAACCTTGTACAATTCCATCATCATTTCTTGAATAAATATTTATTTCGTTGTTTGACTTTGAACCACGTGATTGTGAAACTTTATCTGACGTTAATGTTTGATTTGATGCGAACATTGATTTAGCTTCAGAAAACATACGTTCTGATTCCTGAGAAAGATTAGATAAATGAAGGTTAAATGTTATTGACCTTGGTAAATAAAATGATGTGATACACTATAATAAATAAATAAATTTATATAGTTGAAATCATGAGTCATTTGAAGCTAGACCACCGTGGAAAACCTGGAAGCACTAGACAACCGTTTCGTCCTATAATGGAACTCCTCAGCAGTGCGCATCCACGATCCCGCCCCACGAGATTCAAACCCAGGACCTACCAGTCTCGCGCGCGAGCACTTAACCACTAGAGCACTGAGCTGACCGGCATCCAACGGTGTTAATGTCTAACTTCAACCAATCCACGATTTTGAGCAACCGTTCACCAATTGTCTTCAGTGAGTTGTTATCTCACAACAGACGTGGTTGAACTCTACTGGTCACTGCTTCCCACTAGAACACCAGGACATGTATATTGAAGTCAGTTACTAGTGAGCATATGATCATTATCAGAAGGGGGTTTTGTGAAGATTTTAGTAATTTTGATATAGTTGAAATCATGAGTCAATTTAATTTTTTCTTTTGATAGTCAACTATGGTTAAAGAAAACGCAATAAGCAGTTTTTCAAAGGTGGACGTCATAAAGAATAATCTGTAATATTTGACTTAATGCGTTGAATTCCCAATACGAGAGATGAATGAAATGTAAAACCTTATTCAGAACAAAACTCTTACCATATTGGGAAATGTCGATTAAATGTAATAGGATATTTTAAAGCTAATATTTAATTTGCTGTGTTAACTTTCTTTCACAGTATATTTCAAGAAAACAAAACAACATGATGTACTTTGATCTGGTTTTTCTTTAACTTCCTCAATAACCTGAATGACTGATCTTTCTACAAAAAGTATATTTCTATATCACTCATTAGTGGTGTTTGTTTTGATCATGTTATCTAGATGAAAAACAAAAGCTTCACGATTAATCCATTCAGCTCAGAGAATGGAACCACACTAAAATCATGTAAATGAGTTAGAAATCTTCTCCTCCTTCTTATGTCACATAATAATATATTATAATATTTCGGTTATAATTCTGTATACGGTCATGTTTTACTGGGTAATAATTACAAAAAGGCTAGAAAATTAGCCAATGATCCTTAACCATAAGGTTAAGCGTGTTTGGTCAATCAGAATGACATAAATTATAATCTCTAATTTTACCAACTTACTTTCATTGTCATCAATGCTAACTGTTCAGTATCCACAATATCACTAAAAAGCAAAATAGTGCATAATTAGTTGTTTTTTTTTGTTTTACATTATATTATAAAATATATAAGTATATCAGAAGGGGTTTTGTAGATATGATAGTAACTTTAACAGTTGAGATAATGAATCAATTGAAGTTAGACCATCATAGAAAACGTGGGATAACTTAAAATATACTAATCAATATTTATTAAATAATGATGATATGAATTATCTAAGCTCAGTGTTAATTAACCGAACTTATCAATGTTTGTCACAAAGTTCTACATGGTAACTTTTGATTGATTTTCTATTTAACACACTTCATGTAAATATATAATGAAATAGGCTAATTTTGATTTCTTCTGTAAATATGTTCTTAAAAGTTATAATAATCACAGATAGTTCGTTAGAGTAAGAACATTATAGATTAGATCTTGTGAACAACTAGACTATATTACTTATTAAGTAATGAATAAACCATTTTTTTTCTTTAAAAAAAACACTTCGTAACAATCTGTCTTAATACTAGTTATTGTATATCGTTGTTTAATATTACAGAATAGTTATGATGGAGGTTAGTTAAAAATTCTTAATTAGTAAAGAAATGATATTAAATGTATTAACATGAGCAATCTGAAGGAAAGGATTACAAGATTAGAATAGAACTAAAGTTTACGATAATTGAACTAAATTGGTTTGTAAACTAATAAACTAATAAGCCAACAAGAGACTGACCATTTGCAGTCCTAAACATCAATGAGAAGATTTAAACAAACAATACTAAGTGAGTTTAAACTTCATTTCATTGCACAAGCAAGCGGACATCAGGACTCAGTAGCTGAGTGGATAACGCGATGGCGTTTGAAGCGAAATGTACTGGGTTCGAATCACAGAGTGAACATCAACTCTGAGATGCAGGTACACTCACCTGACGAGTACCAAATACTAAGTGAATTCTAGTTAATATTGTTGTTAAACATCACATATGAAAGTTTGCCTTGGATATTAATTTGATTTCTGACTGTTTATTTGTCCTCTTGGTTGTTATACAATCACTTCTTTTTCTATCATTATTAGGTTATTACTTCAAAACTTACCCATAAAATTTTTATTTATTTATCATTATTTCTCTTATGTAATTAGAATCTGAGTAATTGACTAGTTTGTAATTCGAAACCCATATATCTCTATCTTCATTCTTATTCAGTTAATGAAACTAATTCACTGATTCGTAAATCAAAACTTACACTTACATTATTTTGTATCTTTAGTTTTGATGTAATCTGTTTTAGTAGTCGGGATCGTGGATGCGCACTACTGAGGAGTCCCATAATAGGACGAAACGGCCATCCAGTGATTCCAGGTTTTCCATGGGTGTCTATCTTCAATTGACTCATGATTTCAACTATATAAAATGACTAAAATCTATACAAAACCCCCTTCTGATACTTATTTATCATCTGTTTTCAGATGACATGGAATAAAATTTTTCATACTGCAATAGATGTACTCATTTTATTATTTTCCTACATATTTATGAGTTTTGATATTATTTTAGATATGCATTTATCAACTATATTTGAATTTTTTAAGTGTTCTGTTCAACTAGGTTCTACTATTAGAATATTTTGACTTATCATTTTAATGTGGTAACTTTTAGAGAGTTGTGCATCTGTTCTGGACACTGTATATTACTTATGAACAGGTGACTTGTGATTTCATTTCATTAGTCAGCACCAGAGACACAAATAAATGTTACATTGTACTTAACCTCATTATAATTGATCTCGTACACTATTCTATTTCAGACGATAGAATTTTTTCGTATATTAGTTGTACATTTCATCTTGAAATAAATCCTTTATTCTCATCCAGGAATTGTTTCTTAATTAAGTGTTATAGTTCTGAGCTAAAAGGTCATATAATGTTAAACGAACTATACAACCTTACTAAGTTATCATTAATTTATCGATAACATATTTATTTAACCTTCAATATAAATCGATCTTAATAGTTAAATTCATGATTCAATCTAGGATAGACCACCATTGAAAACCTGGAAGTACTGAACGGTCGTTACATCCTAGTATGAAACTTGAATCGACTCATTAATTACGCTAATAAAATTACTACAATCGCTACAAATCCCTATTCTGATAATAAATAAATTTATCGATATGCTTTTTGTTATCATTTGAAATCATAATTTTACAGTGTAAGAATTTCACAAATAAATGCAATTGTAATGTTCCAAATAAATCATAGAATTCATGGATAATTTGTTACCTATTTGTTTAAGTTTCAAGTTTGTTTCTGATAGTAAGGAAAAAATGTACAGCCTTTGATTGAGAACATGAATCGATTGATGTTGGACCACCATTGAAAACCTAGGAGCAGTGGACGGCCATCTCGTCCTAATATGAGACTCGTCGGTAGTGCGCACCCACAATCCTGTACGCAGGATTCGAAGCCAGGACTTTCGGTCTTTCACGCGAATGCCTAAACTCTAGACCACTGAGCCGGTCAGTATCCAACGATGTTTTAATGTCTAACTTCAACCAATCAACGAAATCGTACGACCATCTTCCAGGTTTTCAATAGTGGTCTAACATCAATCAATTCATGATCTCAATCAAAAAATGTAACAATCTTCACAACTCCATATTGAAAATAAACAGTCATACGTTTTCTAACCGATATTTATTATAAATTTAAGAAAATATTCTTTATTCACTTGGTATTGTTTGTTTGGATCTTCCCATCGATGTGTTTCGGACTGCAACTGGTCAGTCTCTAATTGGCATATGTGCATACTGTGCGTATTGCCTCGATATACCTTAATTCACAAGCATGGTAAGCAGAGATGGATTCCACTGCTAGCCACTATCCATCTCTGCTTAAATATTCTTTATGTTGTGATGTTTAAAATGAAGGTTTATATTTAATGAATGCACTTTTACATGTCAATATTAGTAAATTTGTTCTAAGTTAAACATGAAAATCAATCATTCATTACATTTTCACAATTTTTATTTTGACTGTTGACTATTAGAATGATAGTATGTTATTTAAAAATGATTTTTCATAACTCCTGTTAAGTTTTTCATGGAATGGTATTAACAGCTGTTATGTAATAATTTAGTTTTCAAATGTAAATATATGAAATCCTTTAGTATGGTATTTTGATTTAGTATCTTTTACAAGATAAATCAAGTCGGACAGTAAGTAGTTACTCATCGATCACCTACTTACGCTTGTTACCCCTCGTTGAGGAGCATAGGCATCCCATCAGCACTCTTTATTAAACTCTGTCCTACTCAATCTTTTCCGGTTGTTATTCATCCTTTTCATGTTTGCTTCCGATTCTCAACGCAGTGTGTTCTTCGGCCTTCCACTTTTCCGTTTCCCTTCAAGATTCCAAGTTAGAGATGTTGAGTAGACGACTATTTATGAATACTTGTACCTTCTTGATGATAGTTGTAATAGTTTTCCACTTTTCAGTTCCGTACAGTAGAATTGTCTTGATGTTCTTATTGAAGATTGTGACTTTAATATTTGTTGACAGTTGATTTGAGTTCCATATGTTCTTCAGTTATGGGAATGCAGTTTTTGCTTTGCCAATCCTTGCCTTTAGGTCTGTATCAGATCTCCCACGTTCATTGATGATGTTACTTTTCAGGTATATGAAAGATTCCATATCTTCCATAGTTTCACACCAAATGTGATTGGGTCAGTGTTCTCTGTGTTGTATTTGACGATCTTCCTTTTTCTTTTGTGCATGTTGAGGTCTACTGATGCAGAGGTTGCTACTACACTAGTTGTCTTCATCTTCATTTGTTGATGTGTATAGGATAGAAGGGCCAGATCATCTGCGAAGTCCAAATCTTCTAATTAATTCCGAGCTGTCCGTTGTATTCCGTGCTTCCCCTCAGATACCGAGGTCTTCATAATCCAGTAGGTACAGTTACAATATCTGTATTATCTGCTAAATAACGTCTAGGATTTATTAATCTATTTTCGGAAAATTAACATTCCTACATTTAGTTACGCAATACCTAGACATTATATTAATGTAAGCTCAAAAATTTTTTATCATCGCCTTTCCTAGAAATAAACTTCACTCTCCTTAGATAAATGATTCATAAAACGAATTTATTTTCGTAAATATCATACTGATATCGATTGATTCATCTGTTTATAGCTTGAAATATGTACACTGTCATAATAGCAAGTCCATCTTATAACTACAAGTATAGCACTAAATACTTATTAGTAGAGGTTTCACTAAGATCATTATTACTTAAAGATGATAAGCATTGGAAAAACTCGATAAGAAGTTATGATATTTCATTAGTAAATTAAATTTCATTCACCAATTGCAAGCTGAAGAAAACTTTTATCACTACTCATTGAATTAAATTGTCTCAATAATTATTAGAGGTGGTAGGAGGTAGTGAACAGAAAACCCTCGACCTAAGTTTCGTGCAACTTGGCACTCGTCAGTAAGGTGTAACTGTAATCTTAAGGAAACTGATTCTCCCTGACTAATTCGATCCCGTGTCATCCAGCTTCAAAGGATTCAATCTGCACTAAGAAGGACCTAACATACATGGCATTGATCACCACCCAGTGACCAATCAATTATTTCAATAATTTGATCATTTAATTATTGTATTATTCTCTTTAAATTGTACATAAATCATCACAGAAAATTTGTTATTTTCTCTAAGTTCAATCATAAAACTTAAATTAGATGTTTTTGGCATTGAATACAATGTTCATTTGTGGAATAGTCAAGTGTAATCGAATCAAGAAATGTATTATTTTATAATGATAATTTTCGAAAGTTAATCACTTCAGTTTAATTCAAGCATAAATAGTTTTTTTCAGTTGAGATTTTGGTTTTAAATAAGCAGTATATTTAGTTGTTTTAGATAAAATTGGAGGAAAATTATACACTTTTTATATCTCTCAATATTTAGGCATTTTATATGGTTATGATCATGAATCAATTGAAGCTAGATCACCGTGGAAAACCTGGAAGCACTGGACGGCCGTTTCATCCTATTGTGGGACTTCTCAGCAGTGCGCATCCACGATCCCGCCTCGCGGGATTCAAACCCAAGACCTACCAGTCCTGTACCAGAGGAAGAATATACACTTTTTATATATTTCAATATTTAAGCATTTTGTTGGAAGATGGTTGTTACAAGGAGATTACATAAAGACATTCTTCTTTCTACAGTGATTGTCGATACATTTTTTTCGCTTTTAAAGAGACGAGCAAAATAAGTAATTATGTATATATGGATAACCAGCTAAGTGATAAGTGCTTTTTCAAGTAAATTTATGGAATCACTCATTCTGACTACTACTTTTAGGGTAATAAGTAGTATAAGTAAGTAAATGCATTAATGTTCTCATATGTAGGTGTTTCTACAGGGTAGCAGAAATCTATATGCAATGAATTACTGATGGATCAATTTCCCTCCTTTGTATTAATAGACTTGGTATTTCTCTATCAAATTTCATTTACAAGATTCATTAGACGATGGTATACTTGTAACAGTAGAATTTTATAATGTTCATAAATCTCTATCGGAATGTACTAAGCCAATACTCCTAACTTCACTGAGAATAACATTGGAAAATGATTGAAATCTAGCTAGATAACAAATTTCAAACCAAGCCATCTAAGATTTATGATTGTCTAGAAGAGTTTATTCAGATGTATACATCCTCATAAAAATGTTGTCATATTACAGTATACTCTCATCGCCCCTAGTCATTTGTGTGATCAAAGTTCGAAAAATCTATTATTATTATTATTATTATTTGCATATGACTTACGTTTTGTTCAAATCAGTATTTTGATTAGTTTGACCATCTTCAATAGCTGTTCGAATATCTTTACTAAATAAACTGAATGGCTTCTTAAATGTGACTGAAAAGAAATGCGAAAACGAATAAACAGGTCATTAGGGCAAAAAGTTGCCTAACTAATCAAAGAATCAAGAACATTTACTGTCAACCGTCATTGAATCCTTTTGTTTATTCTATAGATACTAGTTACCCAATGTATAGGATATTCAAATTATGGTATATGAAACTATTGTTCTACACATTTAACCATACTTCAGTAATTAAATATCTTATTTATACTTCATTCTGATTTGTAAGTAGCCTTTTGACAGTATAGTGTTTGGAAACCATGTTGACCAGTTTGGACCATCTATCCGTTTAGCTAAGTATTCTGTGCAAATTATAACTTTTATAGATACAATGGTATAGATAAATGATATGTTTTTTAGACAAAACTTACAATCAGTAAATGAAATGAAATCCATTCATTCAATTAACCATTGTTTACTTAGTTCCTTGTGTATCATGCTGATGAACAGATAAACAGTTTTTTCTCGTCTAGACTAATAGCATCAATAAATAAAATTGAAAGTATGTTTTTGCAGAACATAATACGCTGATAAGCAAAGATGGATAGTGGCTAGAAATGGAATCCAGGACGCGCGTTTCGTCAGTTGGATATAACTGCATCTGGGTTTATGTTCACTCTGGGACTCGAACTCAGTACCTTTCGCTTCAGACTCCATCGTGTTATCCACTCAGCTACTGAGTCCTGATATCCACTTGTTTGTGCGATGGAGTGAAGTTTAAATTCATTTATCATTGAATAATTGCATATTCCCATTGATTTTTGGGATTGCATTTGACCAGTCTCTTATTGGCGAACTGGCTGTCCAGTACTTCCAGGTCTCAACGGTAGTCCTGGATTCCACTGCTAGCCACCATCCATCTTTGCTTATAATGCTTGTGAATTAAGGCTATATCGAGGCAATACGCACAGCATGTACATATGCCAATAAGAGACTGACCAGTTGCAGTCCTAAACATCAATGGGAAGATTCAAACAAACAATACCAAATGAATTCATACTACATTGAGTTTAGCAGCTTATCATCCGTATGGAGATTTTATCCTTCTAAATGAATTAAACTAATACTTTTGAAGTACATTTTTCAATCACATGTAAACTAGTGATTCCAATTAAATCACTTGTAAAATTAACATATCTCAATAGGAACCATTTTGTTGGGGATGTTAGATCCCCGGAACTCACTTGGTACATACCTTATTTTTGTAATTTTATTTTGAAATTTTGAACTTTTTGTTTTTGCTCCAAAAGCTCTCTTTTCACCTTCATGTCGTATTTCCCACTAGGGAAAATCTTAAACGCTATTAATCCGTTGTGTCTTTTAGTATGCTATTTTGTTACGCTTCTCAATGACAGTTTTATGTTGTATACATACGTTTAATTTGTGCCTGTTGGATCGCTTGTGTTTCTGGCTGCTTACGCAATATATCTTCCCTACTTCCAACTTGGACTTCTCACTCTACCTAGCGGGACTGGGACGCGTAAGAATAACTAGCTTATTGGTTTCTGATCACAAATCTTTGTTCCGTTAGCAGACTAGGTGAACTCGTAATCGCTTCAAATATAGCACTTTTAGATAAATAAAAGCTATTTTCTTCAAAACAATCTGTGGTCAATCATTATTATACATATTTATGACGTGAGGTGATAAGCATTTTAACATTTTATAAATACATTCTACGTTGACTACAGTTTACAAGATCAAATCCTGTTTTGAATTTATTATAATCTCATTTCTATGTGATTATTACGTAATGGACCTTCTTAAGTAACTAAAACAAAAGGAACTCTTGAAATAGATTACTTTATTCTATCAAACTTTTCTACAGTTTTAGTTTAAATTCCTAAGATAAAATCATTTGAATGTTATTCATTTTAGAACAGTTTATATTGGTCATTTCATTAACATAAGTATTACTACCATTTTCTAATCACTATATTTCTACGTCAATCTAAATAGACATTAAAGCAAATATGTATATAGTGTTATTGAAGTATGTTTCTCCTCTTTCCTACTTCTTTTTTATGAAACAGTTGTTCATTCAAATGAAATTTAATTGTGATAATAGGTTATATGTGATTTTATTTCATATAAAAATATTTCATCAAAATGGGGATTTGTAGAGATTGTAGTAATTTTAATAGTTTAATTCATGAGTCGATCTAAGCTAGACAACCAAAGAAAATCTGGAAGTACTGGGCGGTCGTTTAATCCTCGTGTGGGACTCTTCAGTAGTGTGCATCCACAAACCCGCACGCAGGACTCGAACCCAGGATCTTCAGTCTCGTGCATGAACACTTAACCTCTAGACCACTGAGCTGGCATCCAACGGTGTTAAAGTTAAACATTACCAGTGGGTTCGAGTTCCGCGTGCGGTATCGTAGATGCGCACTGCTGAGGGGTCCTATAATAGGACAAAACAGCTATCCAAGGCTTTCAGTGGTGGTCTAGCTTAGGTCGTTTTATAACTATAATTTAGTTTTTTATTCTGTGTATTCATAGTTTCTTTGTTAAACATACAATTGTGAACATTTCATTTATTTCATTATTATATAATGTCTAATTCCCGCGAAACACCTAAATCACTTTGAAATTTGAAGACAGCACATAACGTCTAGTAGATTGTTTTTTATACGTTGAAAATACTATCAAGTTACTTTTACAACCTAGCAGACCTAAAAAATAGGATCTTCAATTGTTACCGTCAGAGATGTTTTAACTTAATTATGTAAACTGTAACTGATATTTTTGTGACAGGTTTCATTCTGATACTACCTTTATTTATTGTGCATCCACTTGAATACAAACAGAGTCCATGTACTCTTTACACCACACTTCGATTAAAAGAAAAAACTCCCATCCATGTCTACACAGAACTGAGTCTACAAATTAGGCTGTGTCGATTGTGATGCCCTCTATATTGGGGAGTCATCTCGTGAAACCTAATAATCCTGTAGAACTGGATAGGCTTCAAATTAAATCAGCAATAGCAGTTCACGCCATTTTCAACAATCATCAAATTGATCTCAAGAATACCGAAATACTACAAGAAGGCTTTTCCAATCACAAAGAAAGGAGATTAGCTGAACCGTTCCATATAATGCTTGATCCTACTGTTCTCAATAGAAAGTAAGGCTTTACCATACATCCTACTTGGACTATCTATCCTAGTCACCTAGCCTGATGTTATTTACAATTCACACCATTACATTACAAATTAAACTCTAGTTACCTCGGATATTAAACTCTATCCTTTGTCATTATAAAGGTCACACATTTTTCATCATTAAAACTGCACACAAACACACACAAATTTACTTACATGTCGCTTATGAATCAACTTGACCGAAATGACATGACATTAATTTATTCAGACCTGTTTTTTGATTGATCGCACCTAATATTCGTGTTGTTCCGTTGTACTATTTAAACTTGGATTAATGTTAATGTTAATTTGGTTATTTATTCTTTGAAGAAGTGACTTACACTGAGTCACGAAACGTCAGAAAGTCTAATTTTTCTACTCATTGGGATATTACAAATATATTGTTTATTTATAACTATGTGGTTGTTTACAGTGATCTAATTCTATGTAATTAATTATTTGGTCAGTTTGTAATTCTAGTAACTTAAATTAAGTAGTTTGCATGCAACAACTAAGTTATTAGTAGAACTATCACAGTTTGTTATACCCAATATTATTACTAAAACGTTTTTAGAATTTTGCCAGAATAAACGATGTTAACTTTAACAAACTAACATTTTTATTTTCATAGTTGAAATTTTGAGTCAATTGATGCTAGACCACCATCGAAAACCTGGAAGCACTAGACGGCCGTTTCGTCCTATTATGGGACTCCTCGGCAGTGCGCATCCACGATCCTGCCTCGCGAGATTTAAACCCAGGACCTACCAGTGCTCTGGCGCGGTCTAGCTTCAACTGACTCATGATTTCGACTATGAAAATACTGAAATCTCCACAAAACCCCTTCTGATTATAACATTTTTATGTAAAATTTCTCAGTTAGGCAGTTTGTTTAGGTTTTAAGCACATCGTATCAAGTTGACTTGTGAAATTTCGACCTAAACTCTTGGGATTTTGATAACAAGATAATATCGCTCAACCATAAAGGATGGTATTTACAGCTATACATAAGATACGCTAAATAGAAGCTCATATGACTTTGTTCTTCACATAATCAATGACGTAAATATGTGTTTATAACAACAAAATTGAAAACAATCTATGTTCATATGTTTTGATAAGAGAATAAATAATTTTAGTACCTCAGAAAAGTTCTTATTCAGAATAATTCAACTATTTTTAAAACATGTTTTACAGTTATAAGCATTATATTATCGGAGACCAATTGTTTCACGATTCCTCAAATTTTTCAATGTATTCGATATTAACAAACGATTAAGTCGGAAGACAAGGGATAAATGTATTGTGATCTAAGGTTGTAGAAAAAAATTTCATACTGTTATGTATAGAGAGTGTTATGTAATACGTAGTTGAAATACAATTAGAAATGAATCTTCATAAGAAAATCTACACCTGATTTTCACCTTCTAAGTGCAAATTATTTTTAAAAGACTAATAGAACTCTGAACCTACACTCGCCCTGTGTGGGGAGCAGAGAGAAGTCGAGTTCGTGTATCTGGGTAGGTGCGTAAGTGCTGGTGGTAACGTGAGTGATGAAATCAATTCACATATAGTGAAAGCCAGGGAGGCTTATGCCAATCTGGGTCATGTTTAGCGCCATTGTGATGTTAGCCTGGCCGTAAAAGGTCGGAACTACAATGTGTCGGTGAGAGCGGTTTTGTTCTATGCTTATGAAACCTGACCTTTCCAAACTGAGGATGTTAGACAACTCTGTGTGTTTGATTATCGTTGTCTTCAAAGGATTGCTGAGATCCAGTGGCTACACCATGTTAGTAATGCAGGGGGTCAACATTGTGTGTTTGAGTGCAGCGACGATAATTCACGTAGTGTTACTAACTTGAAACATCGACTTCGGTGGCTTGGACATGTACTATGAATGTCGTCCCAGAGAATGCCACGTCGTGTATTATTTGCCGACTCTAGAACCGTTTGGAAAAAGCAGAGAGGTAGTCAGTGCATGACATGATGTTGTAGTATTAAAAAAATCTTTGCAAGACTGGCTTGTATTGGTCCTTCAAGACTCTTTGGTTGGGGTCGTAGAGATGATGGAGCACAGTGGTCAGAGACGTTATCAGACATGTCTCGGAATAGAAGCCAGTGGATATCCTACTGTAACTTTCTTCATAAAAATGAACGTAACTTCTTTAACTGAAAGAATTCTTCCTGGTTGTATTTTTACTGACTAAACTGTTCCTCCCAATATCATTATTATTTTTCTTTCACTCTCATACACTAATTTCTGTTCGTTGTTGTTCCTTTTATTATATGTACTTTACATTCTATCTCTTCATAACCTCATTGTTATTGTGTGGCGAATATGTATTTGGCACGCCCTTGTACTAATTTACATGTGTTCAAACAAATAATGAAAATCTACATTAGTAATACCCATCTCGGAATAATGAGTATGGTTTGGTTGGTTTTTCGAAATTCAGTCGGTTAATCTTTAGAACCAAACTTAATGATCTACCTAATTATTTTTCTGTAGGCTATTTGCTAAATCTGTTTTTTGATATTTAGTTATTTTGGAGTAACATAAATTGACAAGAAGTAATCGGAATACGTTCTCAAGATCATCACAGAAAAGTTTCACTGATCAGCAAATTATCGAATAGAAATAATCCGTCATCATAACGACAGTCATAAGTCAATAGTTTATTTAAAATTTGACGACTAAATAAAATATTACTATGTACATCTAACTGTGCTATTTTTACTAAGTTTAACGAAGTCTTAATTTAATAAATTTATTATTGTGGCATTTAACACTTATTTCGATATAATGGGCAGAGGTCAGAGTAAAAAAGTGTTCTCGAAATGACTCTAACTCAGCTTGAGAATGAACTTCATCTACTGAAGATGACGTTCTTTAGTAATTGAAAAGTGAAACAGTATATTTACAGCTGAAATCAAGAACCAGAATAAATTAGTAAACACTGAAAACCAGGAGGCATTGTGTAGTTATTTTATCATAATTGTAGGGTACCATAGTACTATGCATCGAAGACTCTATCTATGATCAGGTCCAGTACATTCACATCTAACGGGACAGACCAAAGCCTTTGAAGACTGAGACGGCAACCAACAAGATAAACATCTATCTGCAATCAGTTTAGGGCATTACTTACCTGACATCTACTGTTTTTGGTAATTAGCTGCTCCAATTTCGATAATATTAAACTCCAATAGCCGCAGCGATATCGCGGATAGATAGAAGTCGTGAACAATGGATTTCAACATATTCAAGTATGAGGCAGTTGCCCGCCGAAAACAGCAAATGATGATTATTGTTTTCGATTAAATCCTCATCAGGTTTTACTCTAATTTACAGTAATGTTTATATGCATATACGAAATTATTAAGTCAATCAAGGCAGTTTATAAGTCAATGATAACAGTGGAATAGATTATATAACTAAACTTAGTAAGTGAAAAGTACAAATTGGTTGTGTGATGATAGGTGTACTAGTTGTGATAACAATATTAAAGGCTTGAATCAATGTTACATGATGGGAAATAGGTCAATGATTAGAAAAATATAGACACGTAATAAGAAGTGTTCAGATAATTGGACCGTGAAACGTATACTTGAGTAAAAAGAAAATGGTGGGTGGACGTGATGGAAATTAAGCGAAGAAAGAGAATGGAAAATATTAATAAACAAAATCATTTATTTAATATCAGAAGGGGTTTTGTGGAGATTTTAGTAATTTTATAGAGTTGAGATCATGAGTCAATTGAAGCTAGACCACCATGGTAGGTCCTGGGTTCGAATCCCGCGAGAGTGGGTTCGTGGATGCGCATTTATTTAATAGTTGAATTCATGAGTTAATTGAAGCTAGACCATCATCATTTATTAAGGCCAATATAGAGATAAAGGTGGTACAAATATCTTATGAACACAAAGACTTGGATTGCTGGCTCGAATTCTTATATCTTCTGCTATGTGTAAGAGACGAGATCGAACCTAATAAGGAAAATTAGTGGGAATACGATAAATAACTTTAAATGAATTTTTTCTGTCTACTATATGACCACTGTCGATCAAGTGTGAAAGGACAGAGCTACGTATTATCTTGACAGTACCTTTTCCCAACCACGAAGGGAGGTTGTTTGGTAGTGTGCCCAATATAGCTTTCTCCACATCAGCAGCAGAATTCTTAGATACACATAGAAGTAGCATAACCAGGTAACTTATCCTTTAGTTGAGGAATCACGGTAAATCGAGTCGAGTACGATAGACAGGTTGGCTGCATGAAACGTCCTCTTCACTGCTCTAGTCAGTCTATCACGTAGTACATTACCAGCTACATCTCCGTTGTATTGTAGCTTCAGGATGAGAGGTTTTTTACTACCCGTCGATGTCGCTATTTCCTTATTTGTTACATGCATGTATTTCTTCAGAAAACCTTATGTATAAACCATTTCGATCAGCATATTATGTAGGATCTCTAATTCCTTGTTTATTGTATCGACTGGGCATATCTTCCTAGATCTGCTTGCAAGATATTTGACTAAGTTTCTCTTATCGATAATCGCTTTGAAAGGTCCCTTTTGTAGTTCCGCAAGAAAACAAGTCTCTGTGTTCATAAGATATTTGTACCACCTTTATCTCTATATTGGCCTTAATAAATGATGATGGTCTAGCTTCAATTAATCATGAATTCAACTATTAAATAAATGATTTTGTTTATTAATATTTTCCATTCTCTTTCTTCGCTTAATTTCCATCACGCCCACCCACCATTTTCTTTTTACTCAAGTATACGTTTCACGGTCCAATTATCTGAACACTTCTTATTACGTGTCTATATTTTTCTAATCATTGACCTATTTCCTATCATGTAACATTGATTCAAGCCTTTAATATTGTTATCACAACTAGTACACCTATCATCACACAACCAATTTGTACTTTTCACTTACTAAGTTTAGTTATATAATCTATTCCACTGTTATCATTGACTTATAAACTGCCTTGATTGACTTAATAATTTCGTATATGCATATAAACATTAGTATAAATTAGAGTAAAACCTGATGAGGATTTAATCGAAAACAATATTGTTCACTTATATATGTTGTTCTAAATCACAATATGGAAAGTTTTCAAATGATGATTACACGAAATCACAAATTAAGGTATTTACATTATTGGATGCTGGTTCACTAGCTAACCAGGGTACCTGAAGTTAAGTGGTTCGATCCGCCATAGGGTTAGTTATGATCAATGTTGTTAAGTTCCACACTAGCAAAAAACAAATATCAATTGCCTCATGGTTTTTAATGGCTACTTGACTTTGGCTTAATCTGAATAACATTCAACAAACTCTACAAAGGCTAATATTAATATATTTATAGACTCCCATATTTACATAAGGCTTTTGAACTGTAAGTCGTACGATCGATATGTATGAATAATAGATGATGTATAAGGAGTGCTTTCGGTACGTTTCTCTGATGAAAAACTAGTAGTTTAGATTAACTGTTAAAAGAAAAAAACGCAAATTAATCCATTTTCATCAGTTATGTATTATAGGCAGTAGTAAAATAATCCTTTGGCAATAAAAATAAGAAACTTCTGCAATCATATGAAAACTAAAGACAGTTTTGTTGAAATTTATGAAATAGTTCATAAATGTGTATAGTATAAGGTAAGACTAGTTGATTTCCCTGTCTAACACTGGTGTCCATTACCCATCAAATGTTATTTGAAGTGTTTTAACTATCAAATATGTGACTTTGACGCCTCTAGTTTTTTAGTTATTTGATGTTAGAGATGTGAAGGTAATCCATTGGAAACCTCTAAGCTTATATTTTTTTTTAGTTTTTTAGCATTTATTATCGCATTGTATCAAACATATTGAGTGAGCTGATGTTTCTCCCAGTAGTGTGTTCGTGAATCGGTACTGGTCTCATTATATGATCAGTTACGTTTATCTTATATTCTCAAACAATGTATTCCATAAAAAAAGTGTCTAAAACATTTAATAGCGATATTTTCGAATAATCTCTGTTATCACAAGCCAGAAGATGAATAAAAGGTCGTGCATAAATAACCTTTTATGTATTGTAAATAGATAAAGGTGTTATTAATAGTATCCCTATTGACTGTCTGGAATAAGACTGTTTCCCATTGAGAACGTTGAATGGTAATCATATGAAAGTAGTATTGAACTGAATTACGAAATACCATATATTCCTTAATGACTCACTAATCTAAAAGAGTCGAACTAGCTATCAGAATTGTATATCTTTGGGGACTTTCTACTTTTTATTGTTTTTAAATGTCAGCATTATAAACACTATATTCAGTCAACTATGTTAACCGGACAATAATTTATGAATAGTGATAATGTTATTCTAGTAAATTTCTTTTTCTTCGTAAAAAAGTTGGTTTATCGAAATGTCACTCTTTTAAACATGGATTTGTATTGAAAATATCAATGAAGTTCCTGTTTTGCTTAAAATGTCATTTAAATCTTCTATAGGTCTTATACATTGATCACCTTGCTTACATTTAGGGTCTGAGTAGTCCCACAATAGGACGAAACGGCCGTCCAGTGCTTCCAGATTTTCCAAGGTGGTCTAGCTTCAATTGACTCATGATTTCAACTATAAAATTACTAAAATCTCCACAAACACCCTTTCTGAGAATTTCATCTTGTCAATTGAGACAACAATCATAAGTAGTAATAATAATATTGTTGTGTGAATATAATACGTGATAAGAGGGGTGTTTTCAAGGTAATTACGATAAACGAATTGGGAATGATGGATGTGAAGAGTAAGATAGAGGTAGTCAAAAAAGAAAAAAAGGGGGGTAAGAGGCTTATAATATTCAGTTTAGGTATCCAGTGATCCAGTGACCCAGTGGTAGGCCAAGGTAAACATAGAGGCTAAATATACTTTTTCTGGATACATTAGTTCGGTTTCCTGGAGTTGATCCAGATGTCTTCGGCTGTGTAGAGTAACCGTAATCTAGCTCCTTGAGTAGATTTTTGAAACTTGATATAAAACAGAGAAAGCTTCGTCTATTTTGATATGATGTTCGTCCAAATACTGTTCATTTTTGGATATTCCTGTTATAACTTGTATGTCTGAATGCCTTGTTTATATATGATGTGACGATACCGCCAATTAGAATACAGTAATTCTGTCGAACGGACCAATGATACACGAAACCCGTACAAGCAGTCTAGAGTACTTTTCGATCCTGCTATCTGCCGAGCCCAGCCAGTTAAGTCCAGAACACCAATAACAGCCTCTCCAATATGAATCATTATTCTCAAACATACTGGGTTTATATACCAAACAAACAGACCACATCGTACCATAAAATAGAAAATAACATTTGTACAAGACACAGCCCAAAGTGGTTGTGAATGTGGGAGGCAGTAATCAACAAAGTGTTGATAACTCAAGAACGGCGAATCGTATAATAATAGTTCATAGATCAAAACAAAGCTTATAATGAGAGGAACATGAACATGGATAGTTTAGTTACTTAACAATTATACAATATTAAATATACCTATCGTATTGGTCCATTAATAGTACTCAAAAGTTACCATTTATAATTCTCTTCGGGATATAACAATTCTATAGGGATCTTTAAACTTGATTTCAGTCTTAAGTTCAATTCATATATATATATATATAAACCAAAGTTTAATTTGTTTACTTTTTTTTATTTGTTATTTTCTAATCACACGATATATAATAAAAAAAGAAAAAAGAGAAGAACAACCTAAATAAATAGCCAAACAAACAAACTATTTACCCAAAAAACAAACTATTTTATTATTTAAATAATTAGCATTTGTTTATTTATAATAAATGAAAACAATTTATTTTAGTAAATACTTGTGAACAATGTCACAAATAATAAAAAAAAATTAAAAAAATAATAAAAAATTTAAAAAATAATTAAAAAAAGAAAAAAATAATAAAAAAGAAAAAATAATAAAAAAAATAGAAAAAATTAGGTAAAATCAAGTTGAACTTACAAAAGAATCTATCCATGATTGCAGATTAATTTATATTTCATATAAACAATTAATTAGAATAACCAATTTATTCAATAAATATCCAATATGATTTATTTTCACAACATTTGTTCCCATTGATAACAATTGATCACAAATTGGAATGGTATTAGTAATATCCATGTATTCATTATTGATTAATTGTATTTTATGGGATGAATAAAAAAAAACAAAATTAATAAGAAATGTAAACAAGTAAATAATAAATAAAATAAAATTAGAATTTAAAAAAAATCTATTTTTGTAAGTACACAAGAATTCATTTATGTATAATACTGAATAATTAAAAGTCAATTAACATTAATCAAATAATTACTTCAAACTAGTTTTTGAATAAACAATCAGGTCTGTTGTAAGATATCAACTCACTGAAGACAATGGTGAACGGTTGCTCAACTTCGTCGATCGGTTGAAGTTAGACATTAACACTGTTGGATGCCGGCTCAGTGATCTAGTGGTTAAGCGCTCATGCACGAGACTGATAAGTGCTGGGTTCGAAACTCGCTCGCGTGACGGGATCGTGGATGCTCACTGCTGAGGATACCCATACTAGGGCGAAACGGCTGTCCAGTGCTTCCAGGTTTTTCATAGTGATCTAGCTTCAATTGACTCATGATTTAAACAATACAATTACTGAAATCTCCACAAAAGCCCCTTATGATATCCTATATGAGATTGAATGAAAGATATTTAGATCTTGAACTAATCCTGACCTTTTTCAGCTTCATTGGTTATGTTTCCTTTTTCATTATACTCATTTTTTTTTACTTTTATCTATTTTATAGATTCTGTAGGTTCATAACTAATATGACTTTTATAAATCACGAAACTGAAGATATCAATGGATTTGAATATTGTGGTTCTTATTACTTAACACACAATGTCTTTAAATTATGTGTATACATTCTGTTAGTCAGAGATGAAATATTACTATGTAATGATGATACTATTGTGTAATAATAATAATAATATGACTAACTCAAAACTATACTATTAATGAAACACTGATCAGCAGTTATGCAAAATCTATTCTTAACTAATCTGTAACATTTACGTGTGATCAACGTAGGGATATATATATATATATATATATATATATATATATGATTATGCGAAAACATACTACTGACAAATGAATGAATTACTGGTGATATATATATATTTAACATGTAATATACTACATTACTGATATTTTATTCAATAGTGAGTTATTGCATTAGGTATGTATACATGTATACTGTTTGTACTACTCAAACAACAGCTTCTATCATTATAAACTTTTATAATGGTAAAGGTTAGATTAAAGTTTATATTCTGTAAGTCTATAACTGATATGACTTTTATAAACCACGAAACTGAAGATATCAATGGATTTGAACGTTGTGAACAATAGCTATTAAGTGATAATTTATTTATGATATAAAATCTAATAGCAGGAATACCAATTTTTTTCAACACTACCTTTATGATTGCTACTGAAACAGTCCAGATCTAATAATAATCTATAGGATACAGTTTAAAATAAAACTCAACTACTGTTATATACAAAATATTTCATTATGTAATATTAATCATTTCGATGTAACTAAATGTGTGAAAATTATCTTTTTTTTTAAAAAAAACATACAAATAAGTTTTATAGTAAGCTCATTTTTTTCTTCCCCCCCCGAAAAAAAACTCATCAAAATGTGTATTAATAACTTTTAAATAAGAAAACAGGAAGGCAACTAGGAACACTTCAGAAAAAAAAGAAAAAAATTAAATTCATTGTTGATGTTTTATTTTAATTCCAATTTGAATAAATAAATAACATTTTCAGAATTGGTTCTCATCATCAACAACATGAATCAGTCCACTTTTTTTTTAAAAAAAATGTGATTACGTCTTTTTCTCATTAAAAGATGCCGACAAATTTTCTTAGAAACTAGACATTAGTCTATTGTTAGTCTGTTAAACTGTAACGATTCCCTTCGATTATCATTTTTTTTTTAAAAAATGGATTCACACGCACGCTATTCTTAATGTTTTTTATATATTGTATGAAGTACTTTTTAGTAAATAATGAAAGAGTAGATAGTAATGAATAACTGAAAAGAGAAACGTTTAATATGACGTATTCCGTTTTTTTTACTGTTTCAGGTTATCTTAAGCCATTTTCATTTGTTCTTTTTCATGAGAATTCATAAATTTTCCATATATTTATTAACGGTAAAATTAAATGATACTGACTGTTAATAATAACATATCATGAATTGGGAATTACAACATAAGGTTCCGATATATCGAATGAAAGACATCGTACTTATCCAGTGATCTCAGTATTTTTGACTTGATCCTTTGGATAGTCACAGCAACATCATAGTAGATGATTTAAAACTAGAACAAAACGTCCTTTAACTACTGTTCGGTGACAAGTCATTTTCTATCTTATGATTGTTTTAAATGGAGGTTACCCTTAAGGCATGCTAATCCCTCAACAAAATACATTAGGATTAGTCTATAGATGATTATTGTGTTCCTTTTATTATTTTTGTGAAAGATATTTGCATAGTTGAAAGCATGAGTCAATTGAAGCTAGATTAACAAGGAAAAGATGGAAGCATTGGACGGCCGTTTGGTCCTATTGTGGGACTCCTCATCAGTGCGCATCCACGATCCCACCTCACGAGATTCGAACCCACGACCTACCAGTCTCGCGCCAGAACACTTAACCCCCTTCTGACAATATGAAAATGGTTGGAAAGTGATATCATTATGAAATCTTCAATAATTCCACGAATTCATCTTAGTATATATATTTTGTGTATCTCCTTATCTTGATGACGCCATATTTTTTTAAACTTGAATTAACCATAGATTATTTTTTGTTTTCATGAGAGTTCGATTTTATGTATAACTTAATTTAAAAGAAGAAAAAAAAAATTAGATTTCGTTATTATTTTTTTTTTACAAATGAATTATATATCACGAATTTGTTGTGATTATTTCATTTTATTTTTTTATTTTTTTATTTTTTTTTATATTTTTTTAAAGTTTTTTCGGTGAGAAATCTAATCCAATTAAAATTTCAACTTTAAATTAGGGTAACTTTTATGAAAATTAACATAAACATTTTACTCAAGTTTATAATCTGAATAAAAATGGAATATAAGTAGTATTTCTTTTTTTTTTTACAAAAATTAGTTTAGGTATATTCGTGTATTATTTTAATATTTGTTTACAACAAAACATGAAAACAGATTGGAGAAAAAAAATTTGAACGTTTTATAATGAAACTATATGTTAAATGAATTTTTATCATCATGCATCCTGATCGGTTGATAAAGTTAAATAATCAGAATAAGGATTTGTGAAGATTGTAATAATTTCAATAGTTGAATTCATGAGTTGGTATAAATTAGATCATCATTGAAAACCTAGAAGTATTGAACGGTTGTCTCATACTAGTATGGAACGCCTCAGCAGTATGCATACACGATCTTGCATGAGGGACTCGTACCCAAGAACTTCAATTTCATGCATGAACGTTTAACTTCTAGACCACTGAGCCATGACCGGTAGAGTTCAATCTGCGTCAGGTGGAAAAATTATCTATTACAAACAATGGATGAATGACTGAGCAAGATCACGGATCGATTGAAGTTGGACGTTAAAACCGTTGTATCCCGGCTCAGTGGTTTAGAGGTTAGTTGCTCGCACTTGAGGCCAAAAATCCTGGATTCGAGTCTTGTATGCAGGATCGTGTATACACACTGCTGGGGAGACTCATACTAGGACGAAACGAATATTCAGTACTTCAACCTTTTCTTTGATTGTCTGGCTTTTATCGACTGATGAGTTCAACTATTAAAATTACAATATAGCGATAAGAACAACATTTGCACAATAACATGAATTCATGATATTCTTCAAGGTTTCTCATCAGCTCCAAACGTCCAAAAATTACAATAGTATTATTATAACAATATTTTACTACACACTATGCTCAATTAAGCCCAATTTCAAACGACATAAGAAACAAGAAAAAACAACATATTCGACATAATAATTACGATTAGTGATAAAGAGTAAGTGAATAAAAATACTATTTTTATAGCCTACTTCATTATATGACTTCATCTTCAACATGCCATTACTGAACAATTCTAACTATTACGTTTAATATGTTGTTTATTCTTGCCTCTTATGTCCTTTCGAATTAAAATTCATTGATAATGTTGTGTAATAAGACAGCGTTATAATAATATAGTAGTAAACGAGAACACGGGTGTTGACGACCAATGTATTTTAATACAAAATTACAGGGTTCTTTCATAAAAAGTGAAAACCATGCGTTCAGTAATTCATTTGCGAATCCCCCATCAATTGTCTCAAACTTCATTGTTTATTCATTTCCATAATAACTACTCTCTGTTTCAGTTCTCTCCGATTCGATCATCCCAACCTTCTGCTGTCAGCCGTTCCACCTCCGGTTGGAGTCATATGCTACTTATGTCAATAGACATAAGTAGCATACACCACACTCGTCTCTCCTTCAAACAGTCACTCTTGTGGTGGTCCTGCTCACTTTTATTTCATAGATACATTACATAACCCAATCGTATTGACCATGTCAATAATAATCAAAAACTTTCCACTTAATTTGTGACATTTCACTGAAGCGTCATTTTTGGTAGGCATTATTTAAAACGTGGTCATGATGAGTTTTTTCAGGAGGAAAGTTTGCATAATCATTGTTGCTAGGTATAAATAAAATGGATGTATGTGTTATTTTTGGCTAGTTCTTTCAACTATTCATCATCTAATGATAGAGCATTGATGATACGATTATTGTTAACGTACTATATTCGTTGTATAATATTTAGCTTCCTTTATTATTGTTTAAAAAACTTATAATATGTAACTTTAGTCATCACAGTCAGCTTAAAATATAATGTTATGATAATGAAACACTGGTAATGTATTATCTTCTGCCCTTGAATTTTACCGAAAAAGTTTTGAAATCATGACCAAAAATAACAATCGTATACTGTTTCTGTAAGATACAAGACTTTGTTAACATCAGATCCAGTAACTAACTTGGTTTACTGTTTATTTCTTACAAAAACATATATGATATGATATTATTCAAGTAAGAAACTTTTACAGAAATTATATCATAATAGGAACTATAGTAGCCGTGGACAAGAAAAGAATTACACTTGAAGATCAAATGCATTTCAATTTTTTTGGAAATCATAATGCTTGATATAACTGTGTCATAGGTCAACAATTAAAAATTTACTTAAAGTTATATGATTTCATGGAATACATAAAACGTGACAAATATAAACCCTCAGAGTCGCCATTAAAATTACCAGATATGGTTCTGTTAGGGATGAAATCTATCATATGTTCTAGTAGATCAGTTATCTATGATGTTGTTGACATTTTAATGTTACAACATGTTTCCTGTGGTAAATTATCATTTTATCAGTAGTTTGGTTCAGTCAGTTTTTGTTTCTTATTATGTCTAACAACAAATCAATCTAGTTTACAGAAAATTAACGAATCAATGTAAAGTTTCTGGTCTGTTCTGGTTTTAAAATAAATTCCATATCGGTCATTTAAAGTTCCAATTATACTTATCATTTCTACAAAGAAATAAGTAGAAGAAAAGATGAATCTCATAATGAGACTAAGAATCAAATGTTCACTTAAACTGCTCATATTTCGGTCACTTTGTTTCTGTTCAGTCTAACACAAATGAGGGTTGATCAATTATGTATTTCATACAGTAGACTATACTTGCACAGAAAACATCATGAAAACCAAGGTAAAACTGTCATGTAAAACATTGGTTATGATGTAGTTTATTGTTTTTTTATTATCTGTCAAAATACATATTATTTACCTGACCTAATGAACTAAACTCTTTCCTTAAATATGGATGATAAATGAAGAAAACCTTGATTATTTTATTGCTTGAATGCATTGGATTTGTTCTTAATGTGTTAGAATAATTCCTTAAAAGAGATGTATGGAACAGAATTGAATCTGTCAGAGAGAATTACAGTTAAAGATACACCATGCTAACGAGTGCCAATAAGTACGAAACATAGATTCAAGGCTTCCTGTGGACTACCTGTAACTACATAGTATATTGATTTATACGATAAGGATCATAATATTTTATTTCTTACTGTGTCGTATGAATGTAGTCTGATTTTAGAGACATTTCTTATCTGATAGAATATCAAGATTATTCTTTTTCATTATGTACATGTGAAATACAATTTCAGACATTTCAATGATAAATCTTGGTGTACTTATTGTACAGTGAATATTTCAATGCTGTACACACCCCAGGTTGTTCTTTTAAATCCAATATTTCTATTACCATTAATTAATCTCTATTGAAGAAAAAAAGAAAATCTATCTATTGGATAATTGTGTTTATTACTTTTATTTACTATCAACTCGTGTCCATTAATTCATCTTCTTATATCTATATATACACTGATATGCATTCTACTATTCACAAAATGTTATTTTAAGACTAACCTACATATAGAAACTACAATTTCCCTTAGAAACAAAAACCTACTTTAAATACTATCAACATTGTGAAAAAGCTTTTAGTGAACAAAAAAGTAGATATTATTATGTCTATTATGTGCTTTCCGAGATTTTACAAATTGCATTCTTCATTGTGTAAAGATGAATTAGTAGTGTAATTTATCATAGAAATAAGATAAACATGTGATTTACACATACGTTATAGTTCTTAATTATTGAAACCTTTTGCTGGGTTTTTCACAATTCACAAATGGTATTATTCAATCTAATGAGTATAATTCTTTGCATAGAGTTAGAAAAATGTAAGATGATGAAATGTTGAAAGTATCTATAACTGAATTTGATGTATTGTCTTAAGTCGTAAGTAAACAATCTTCTAATATGGAATCGCTAACTTTTATTGTTGTAATGTAATACTAATCATGTGGATTTCTTGATCTACATAGAGTTTGGCTATTGAATTTAGGAGGATATACATTCTAACACTTAAAAGCTCATCGACAAACACATGAAGGAGACGAAAAAAAGAAAAGAGTATATACCGTTCCGAAGAAGGTATTGTTCCTAAAGTTACAATTCTTAAATGATGCTACGGAAGAAATCATGACACAGAGGTTAAAAAAGGCAGTACAGAAAACCTTTAATACAACCCGACTGAGTACCAGCTTCTACAACCGCCCCACAGTAAGAACGGCTAATAAAGACAGATTACCTGAATTCGCCACATCTATGTGTATTTACCAATTCAGCTGCTCCTGTGGAGCCAGTTATATAGGGCGTACAATTCGGCAAGTTCACCAACGAATAACAGAACACCATCCGTCGTGGATGAGCAAAGGACAGGTAAAGGTGATCAAGAGTTCCATTCTCGCTCACTTGGTGGACACAGGTCATCAAGTTGAATTGAATAAAGCTTTTAAGGTTATCTACCATATTTCATCAAATTTGCCACATGGTTTACGAGTTCGTCTTTTGCACATAGCTTGAGCCA
This sequence comes from Schistosoma mansoni, assembly GCF_000237925.1. Lineage (NCBI taxonomy): Eukaryota > Metazoa > Platyhelminthes > Trematoda > Strigeidida > Schistosomatidae > Schistosoma > Schistosoma mansoni. Next base: position 50,738,043 of record NC_031502.1, read on the forward strand.
TCGCAATCCATATTCACAAACCGAACCTTTGTATCCAAAAGAAGTTTGTACAACCACTCTCGCTACCTTGGCTATCGGTATAGCGGAGTTTGTAGCAGAACTTTGATAAACAATATTCGTATTTCTTCCGTTTTTTGTATTTTTGTATTTTACTTATTCTCAACATTCGTCCCTTGATTCTTATATAATTACTATACTACTGACCGTTCATCAAAATATTTTGTTAGCTCTTCTCCTTTTACATATTATGCAACGTAGCAACAGATTGATTTTCGAATAATTACTTTGATTAGTATTAATCCTCTTTCTTCCAATTAATTAATGTTAGTTTATAATCAATATGTCATTACGTAACGTATCCACTCGAGGAGCGTTATTTCATTATTGTAAATCATATAAACATATATATATATATATATATATATATATATAGAGAGAGAGAGAGAGAGAGAGAACCATGACGGAAAACTAATTGAAAAGAAATTTCTTCACTCGATTCGTTCCTTCTTATATATGAAATGTCAAAATGGGAATTTTCGCTATAACAAAAGCTTAGAGTTTGAGTCATATTCGTAATATTGTTGCTGAGTATTTGTAAAAATTCTCGTTCTAACATATATATCGATATGATATTCTGATTTTTTGATGCGAAATCATTAACTACGGACTTCAGACACATCAACAGTGAAGCATTCGTCACCAGTAAAACTGAATTATCATTAAGCTATATCTCTAGTTGATTGAAGTTCGAAATGTGTACAGTTCTATGCCGTCGTATGTGACTCTAGTGGTCGGGTGTTCATTTCGAGATGTGTAGGTTATCAATTTAATCCCTGTCATATTGTTGAGTAATCCAACACTAGAACGAAACAGCTGTTCCGTACTACCTGGTTTATTAATACTGTCCTTACCGAGACCACTCCTTGACAAATACCTTTTACTAGTTTTCTGAGTTCGTTCGTAGAAGTTCATTCATTTTTTCATATTATACATTTGTATGTCCAATACTTAACAGCTGATGTTTTTATATTTTGAACATGGGGATAGTTTTTTGAATTATTATCAAAACCAAAAGTTTTGTATCAGTTGAAAAGTATGTTATTTTAAAGCTAATTTACAGTTCTTCTGAAACAAATACAGTCAAGTAACATCATATTTCAAACAAGTGTTCATTACACATAACACTTTTTCGACCACACGAATCATATATCTAAATGTGCTTCATAACTTAATCATTATATTTGGATTAAAATTAACCGCCGACCATTCTATCTATTTATTCACTAATCTGTATAAATATTATTATAAAGTTAAAAATGTTGCCTTGAGGTTTACCAAATATGTTTGATCTGCCATTAATTTTAACCACAAAAATAGACAATATAACTTTTAAGGCTTACAGTATGATATACAGTATGATATTCCCCTTTCATTAATCTGTCAAGTAGTTAACAAATTATTGATTTTCATAACTAAAATATAAATTTATATAGTTGAGATCGTAAGTCAATTGAAGCTAGACCACCATGGAAAATCTGGAAGCATTGGATAGCCATTTCGTCCTATTATGGGACTCCTCAGAAGTACACTCGCGCGCAAGGCCGATAGGTCCTGGGTTCGAATCTTGCGAGGCGGGACCGTGAATGTGCACTGCTGATGAGTCCCACAATAGGACGAAACAGCAGTCCAATGCCTTCAGGTTTTCCATGGTTGTCTAGCTTCAATTGACTCATGATCTCAATTGTTAAAATATAATTGGTATAAGAAATTAAAAATATGATCTAAAGTAACAAGTTTATATACTCTAGTCATCTTAATTAGCAAAAAAGGATGGAGAAATAATTTCCAAAAGTTCAAATAAAGATATTTTAATAAAGTTAATAATATCATAATGTCTTATCTGAATAATCAGCCATTTTGAAAACATTATATCTTGTTAATTAATTAATATAAATACCAGTATACAAAATGAATTTTTATCTGAAGTTTTTACTGATGATGTCGTTCAAAATAATGGTGAAATCTTCACGACTAAACCATCCAACTCAGAAAACAAAACTCTACTAAAAACCATGCAGTTGAGTTACAAATCTTTTCTACCATGAACATACATAATGTAATCTTATTCAACTGTGAAATTCTTTTTACATTAATCTGATTATTTTCAATTGGTGAACACAATATATAAGCCATGACTAGAGCCCAAGTGATATTTTAACTTTACCTTTAAAAAAAAAATATTCCACTATCACTGTCTTGATACATTCTTGTAACACAAGGGAAACTTTATTCATAATTACATTTTATGCAAATAAAATTGTAAATAGTCTAAGTCATTGCTAGAAATATTAACCAATGAAAAAAAACGCTTGATTGTAAACGGAACCTCAATTAGATTATGTTCATCCATATTATATACAAATATGGTAAAACATGGTATCATGACAATCCAATAATTAATGTATGAAAGCATTAGTAAATTGAAGCTAGACCACCATGAAAAACCTGGAGGCACTCGACGGCCGTTTCGTCCCATTGTGGGACTTCTCAGCAGTGCACATTCACGGTCCTGCCTCGCGAGATTCGGTCTCGCGCACGAGTGTACTGCTGAGGAGTCCAATACTAGGACGAAACGACCGTCCAGTGCTTCCAGATTTTCCATGGTAGTCTAGCTTCAGTTGACTCATGCTTTCAACTATGAAAATACTGAAATCTCAACAAAACCCCTTCTGATAAAAATTAATGTATGCTTAGAAGATAATGATGTTATATTAGTCAAATCTACTTGTTGATTAATATAGAACTGTAATTATTGACTATAATGAATAACTTGCCCTTGAATGATCAGTATATACATGCTTTTATATGAATTCTTTTAATATAAACAATGTTGATATATAGTTCATTTATCATTAGACTAATCATTAATTACAATCAGAATAAGATCTATATTTGGTTTCTAAATACTTAAATGTATACCATGAAATATGGATGAGATATGATAATGTTCCAATTTGTGAAATATTTGACATTACTGTCATATGATTTGTGAGGAATTTCAATGATTTGCTAGAGGTAATTAGTTTAACTAAAATAATTAATTTTTTTTCAAAACCTCACATTAGATAAAAACTAATAGAATCTAGGGTATATTTGTCAGTTGTTTTGTACTAAGGCCTCTCGCCTTACTTTAGTTACTTATCTGAAATTAGTTAATGAGAAAATCTAGTTTTTGAAAAAATTGATGCTAATGAACATATCATTCGACTTTCGTAAAGAACTTCAAACAAGAGATTATGTGCTATTCATATAGCTTTGTAGTAACATCTAGGAATGTGAAATTAGTTGCCATGAATTCAAATCATGGTGGGAACATCAATTCATTCATGGTTTCAGGTATGCCTTACTGATGAATGCCAGCTAGTAAAAGCCCTACATACAGGGTTTCTTGTCGAGTAATTCTAACCGTCTAAATGTCTTCATATTCCAGTTAGAAACCGTGATCATTGAAGATAAATATAATGCAAGAACTGATAGTTTGATGAGCCACTTAACATTCCTTTGTACCATGCAACATTCGCACATTGTACCGCCTTGTGTTAGTTATTGCAGACGTATCACATAAGTTTAATTTCATGTATTTAAAGAGTGTATGTGTCTTCAGGTTTAATTCTTATTGTCCACTCTTATAGATGATGGGAATGTTCATTCGAAGGTATTTTTGATTCATTTTTTCACCCTTTTGTACAAAGTAGTGGCTATCTTAACTCAATAGCTAAGTAGATAACGCGATGGCGTTTGAATTGAACGGCACTGGGTCCGAGTCCCAAAGTTAATACCAACTATGAAACGCAAGTACATGCAGCCGACGAGTCCCAAATAGGACGAAAAGCACATCCAGGGTTTCACTACAAACCAACATCTGTCTCTGTCTACAATTGTTTAGGGTTAATTATGTTAGAACATTTGAAAAAGTGACTATCACAGTACCCTTAGATTTTAAAACCTACATCATAAGTCACGTTCACGCACACAAGCAAACATACGTATTTACCATCCATACAAATGATGACAATATTCACAGATTCAAATACCTAAAACTGATATAGTCAGAAAAAAATTACTAATCAATAAGAAACTGACCTTTTACTGGCAAAATTATTAGTAACTCGTGTAGTCTGTTGTCTCGTACTGTTATTATTATCATTATCCATAGTTGTAGTCGTGGTAGTAGTGGTTGTCGTTGCTGAACCGGAACTATGTGTTGTAGTCACAGTTCTCGTTGTTATAGTTCTTGCAAATTCACAATCATTTTTTTTCATTGACATATTATTATCATTAATTTCAATACTATTTATCTCATTTCCATTTGCAACTTGTCTACTTGATTCGTTAGAATTTGTTTTATTTTTTTCATTTGTACTTGACAAACTAAATGGCTGATTGCAATCTTTCAACTTTTTAATATTGTTACTAATTTTCGAGGTAACTTCACCGGTGGATCTAAGAAAAGCAAAAAAGCAATTTTTGTGAATTAATGCAGCAGGATTGATTTGTTGAGAAATGAACAAAAATAATACTGAAAATCTACTTTAACATCGAATCACTTTTGATGAGACGATCTAGTTATATGGATAAAGTAGTTAAGCTCTGTATTTGATTCATAGATAACTATCAGTATGGGTTTGGGAAATATTGTTGATTTATTGATTGAGATCATGAATCAATCAATGTTAGACCACCATTGGAAGCCTGAAAGCACTGAACGGCCGTTTCATCCTAGTATGGGAATCCCCAGCAGTGAACATCCACAATAACTATCTATACAGTTACACTTAAAAACGATTATTTACTGAGTCATAATAAATGTATCTGTCTCATCCCTTTAGTGGTGATCAAATTATATCGACCAACTTTCAGAAAGGCCAACAGTCTAAGTAATTAATCAAAGTATACACTATTCTGAGGTGCTAGGTGTCTGGAAGTGATTAACAAGAAATTGTAGACCTGAGTTTCGGACTATCTTACACTAGTCAGCACGGTTTACTTGTAATCATGGAGGAACTCGTGTACATAAACTAATAAAAATTCTGATTCTGTTATTAGATAAACGATTTAAATCATTGTTCTAATGGATAATTGTAATACTCACATTGTTTATACAATGTTTATGCTCTATACTTGGATTTCAATGAAACTTCCATTCTTCATTTGTCTCACAGTGCTTTATAATTTAGCTAGTTTCTTAGTATCAACAGAGTTGTCAAACTTTGAAATTGTAATACAGGATATCAAAATAGCTCACTCATTCTTTTTCAATTTTACATTCGACTTTTTAAATAAATTAATAAAGAGTTGTAATCTTAACATTAGTTATAAACTCCGCTGTTACAGACGTAATATATGAAAATTACAAGCAAACTGGATTCAGAGTTCAAAAAAGGCTCTTTCGATAATGTTTATGTCTTAACATTATAGGAAATATTCTTAGTGTGTATAAAGATCCATCACAAAGAAGAGTTTATGGGGAAACCTCGGTCTCTAACCAAATGAAAACGCAACTAAAACCAATCCATTAACTCCCTACTATTACCCTGATACAGTAGAGGCTAGAGAGAAACATCCCTTCCTGTTACAATGCTTTCATACTGTTGCGGTTTTAATGGCCTCTGGCGGTGAAATTATACCCACGCCCTTTGCGTGATAAGAGTGCTGTTTAAGAAAGTAACTGTACAAAAAACAAATTTCTGGTAGTCCATTCAAGTTGGTAGACATGGAGTGTTCACATAGGCTAATATGAAAACCCTTATACCAAACAAATGGCGCACATGGACCACAAGATTCTGAGGGGACAAATAGTGTATGAACCTATTCTCTTCATTGACTCTCAAAGGGGCGGAAACCCTTAGTTTTGCTCCACCGTCATATGGGTGAGATGTTTTGAACAAAGGCTGAAGTTATAGACTCCTAAGAAAATCAATTACTTCTGTTTTGGATCCAGAGCGGTATTGTTACAATTAGCTGATGGGAGAAAATGTCATTTGATCGCATTATGATAACTAATCAATCTGTGTTTATCAAATTAATACTTAGATAGTAAATAAATTCATTAATTATAGTGGTAGGTTTACCTTGTTAAAAAGCGCATGGAACAACTTACAGAAACCCGTGCATATATCTAATAAGTATGCTGATTCTGAACAATTGTGTGTGTCTATAATCATCAGACAACCACACACCCCAAACATTCGAACATATCTCACTCTATACGGTAGCGAATATACATAAATTGTTTTAATAGTGATTAAACGTTTGTTAGTTTCTATCAGCTACCATTCACCATGATTAATTCTAAATCTTCTAAGTAAGCAGTATATTGATTGCAACTTGTAATATGTAACTCTGTTTATAAAGTGAACATCCTACTTGACAAGAAATTAAAATACTTTATTCTTTAAGGTGTTTATGCATACCGACTGTTTGTTTTCTTTTTTCATACAAACTCGTTTACGATACGTTTGTTTGTATTTAAATGGGTTTACTTAATCTGATGAAGATTTATAGGCTTTGACACTTACCACGAGTTAACAAAATCATTAATAATGAATATGATTTATTCTCTCCAATGTTTCTTTAATCACTATCTACTGACAAAATGAGCATTTATTACAAACAATGTTAGGAAATCTTTAATTACTTACTGATTACTTGTAAAAATATTTGGATTTATCACTTCACTACCAGTTGCATAAAATGTAGCAGTAGCTGCTGTTGCACTAACTGTTTTCTTCATAGTTGTCTTTGTGATAGCTTGTTGAGATGTTACACTATCAGGAGATTGTTTTAATTGTGCTATAGTATCTGGATCTATATCACTAATAGGTTTTACATTTTCTTGATAAATCACTTCAGTTTGTGGTGGAATAATAGCTAATGTAGCTTGAGCAAGCGAATTACCATCTGATTTTTCAGAGTTAAATTTTGTAAAATTAATGATATTTTTCATATCTGGATGATTCTTTGAGTAAGATGATGACTGATTAGAATCGGAATTGGCTGACAAATTTTTCAATCTAACTTTACGTATTCTTGCTGTTGTCAAAACGGTACGCGTTGTTTTTTTCGTTGTACGCTTTAAACTACCGTCTGGATTTGTAGTAGTGGTAACTATAGTATCAACTATTTGAGTTGGTGGTATTGCTGAAGTAATGATTTCTTCCCCTTCTTCAATAGTGTCATCATCACTTTCATCAGTATCTGCACCAGTATCGCTGACTTCTTCTTTTACTTTATTCTCGGATGTGCCAGTTGCAATATTCCTCTCGAGTGACTGGTTTGATTCGAAATCTTAATTAATCAACAGAAAAGATAAGTAATAAATGAAGTACAGATATTCACTAATGAAATAATATATCAATAGTACTTACTTATTTTGTATGAAACTCTAGATTTATTGAACACATTCATGTTCTGTAGTGACTATATGAAATCGATATATAAAAATCAGTCATTTTTATAGACTAGATTGGGTTGAAACAATACCTGTATGTTTATTAAACATTTTTAGCTGACCTTTCATTACTTTTGTCAGTGTTTTTTGGATATTTTAATAAAACAGGTTATTCTTACATTTATAAGTACCATATAACTGTATATTAACTAATAACTTACAATATCATGATCTTAGCTCAGAGAGCCCAGAAGCCATGGTATGGAGCCCCCAAATGCCCTGGTACGGCCAAGAGTGGGGAGAATTCGACCTCCCTCTCCAAATGCTCTCACATGGCCACGCGTATATAGCCTCTGCCAGCGAAGTCCTACTCACTGCCTTCTCGTAAAAAAGGGTTTTGTTTACGAAAGTGAGAGGACGAAAAACGAATGTCAGACGCTTTAACCGGGTTGATGGATACGGAGGGTCCACCTAGGGGAGTTGGAAAACCAAACCAGTATCCTAAGAGAACAAATGGTGTATGAATCAATCCGTGGTCACCGGATATCATGTGACTGCATCTCCTTACGATGCTCCACTGCCTTGTGGATCAGACCTTTAGGTCAAAGGCTCCGAGAGTGGCCTCCTAAGAAAACCACCTGTTTCAGTTTGGGCACCTAGGCAGTATCACAGCCCTCACACAAAATCAAATGAGATTAGTGCGGCGCATATATATCTGATGCCCCTTTGTACCTATATTTGTGTTTAAATAAATAAATGAACTTACAAGGTTAATCTTACTAAATCAATGATACAACGTTATAGTTATCTACCTAGATAATTACCAAAACAGTACTGTGTAACTTATCGTTCAATCATAATCAGATAATCCGTAAACTTTTATTTATGTATCTGTTATATCCCGCGGTGAATTACGAATGGTAACTTTTAGGTCTATTTATGGATCAATGTAATATGCCTATTTCCTATTGTACAATTATTACGTAACTGAACTATTCATATTCGTATTTCTCTTATCATTAGCTTTATTTTGATCTTTGACTTATTATCATACGATTCTTGAGTTATAATCAGTTTATTGATTACTTTGGTTTGTATAAAAACCCAGTGTGTTTGTAAATAATGATTCATATTGCCGAGGCTGTTATTTGTGTTCTGGACTTAACTGGCTGGGCTAGGCAGAAAGCAGGGCCGATACGCAATCAAGACTGCTCGTACGATTTTATGTATCATTGGACGTTTATGTATTAAGAGGGTATACGTTATAACAGTATCAGAGTACGAAAGTAAATTACATAAGACAATTACTTAAGAAATACTTTACTGTTCTATAAAGTTAATTAAATTTGTTAAGAATGATCCTTAATAAATGTTCTAACTGTTCTAGATACGGAACGTCCTCGTTCTTATCAAATTTCTATTATGAAGGATTAAGTACAACTTCATATATGTACTAACTGTCTTGCAAAAGTTATTCTACCACTGCTTACATTTATAATTATTAGTGAGTCTATTAATGTTAGTTTTAACTGTTTTAACATAGTGCACATTCTTGACGTTATTTACAGTTGAATCCAGAACCTTCAAGCTACAGGTTAAACATGTTGACTTTAGATTAATTGGTTTAAATCTAACGAATCACGTCCCGATATTCAATCAGTATTTTAATAGCTATTTAAGTATTTATAACCCGTGACTGAATTTGTATTCTTTCAATATTTTGTATGTTTCTTCATTTGTAAAAATAGAGATGAAACAAAAACTGTACTTCAGTTAGAGATGTTACGTAATAACATATCATCATTAATTTAATCATAAATCATGAAAATACCCACTGGATGAACAAAATACCTTTATACTTAAGAGTTTGTGTTCAATCATTTTCTTCATTCCGTGTAACAAGCACAAACTGTGGCGAATTCTCAGAGACATAAATGAAAATACATAAAAATTAGTTTTAAATATTCAAATTATTTAGACCATAAAATCAAATATGTTACTATTAGTTACTGGACAGATTTATGAAAATAGTTTTTACTTGCTTTAAGTAGAATATATTCTGACAATCCATATGTAAACTCATGTTATTGTTGGTAAAAATTACTTTTAGGATTCTAAGCAAAAATGAATGGTGGTTAACAGTGAAATCTAGGACGCGCACTTCGTCCTATTTGGGACTCATCAGTCGAATGTAACTGCATCCCAGAGTTGATGTTCACTCCGGAACTCCAACCCAGTGCCATTCGCTTCAAACACCATATAGTTATCCATTCAGCCACTGAGTCCTGATAGCCAGAAAACGCACGTCCTTTATTCCATTGCTAACCACTATATATCTTTGTTTATAAAGCTTGAGGGATAAGACAAAATAGAAGCAGTCCTCACAGAATGCACATATGCCAACAAGAGACAAATCAATTTCAGTGCTCATCAACAATGGGACGATACAAGCATGCATATATATATATATATATATATATATATATATATATATATATATATATTCGAATTCAGAACCAAATTAAAGTAATTACGATAAACGTTTGCATCTGTTACGACATATATATACTTTAAAATTGTGTTATTTGTAAATTAGAAAGGTCATTTAATAAAGGTCAAAGTGATTTGTAATCAAGTGTCTAGTCACAATCAGTATTAATAGTAATTTCGAAAAAATGAAAATGCAAAAAAATTGTGTGAATAAAGTGCATAGTAGGAGAATTTCATCTTGTCAAGTGAGATAATAATGATAAATAGTAATAGTAATAATAATAAGATTGTTGTGTGAATATAATATGTAATAAAAGGGGATGTTATCAAGATAATTACGATAAAGGAATTAGGAATGATGGATGTGAAGATTAAGATAGAGGTGATCAGCAAAGAAGAAAAAAAAAAGGGGGGGAAGTTTATAATATTTAGTTTAGGAAACCGGTGATCCAGTCGTAGGCCAAGGTAAACATAGTGGCTGGATATACTTTTTTTGGATGCATAAATTTGGTTTTCTAGAGTTGATCCAGATGGCTTCGGCTATGTAAAGTAATCGTAATCTAGCTCTTTGAGGTAGAGTTTTCGGAACTTGATATAAAACAGAGAAGGCTTCTTCTATTTTGATATGATGTTTAATTATCTTCATGTTATACATGCTGTGACAGATATGATTCATATCACATATATTGCAAATTGTATGTTACGTTATAAATTCACTGATAAGAGACAATATATAATGTGAATGTAATTTTCTCCTCTCACCTCTTACGTTTTTCTATACAATATGTTAAATGAACACTCATCCCTTCACATCACATATCTCTTAAACATACCTAGTTTAGACTTTTTGTTAACGTTGATTGGATGACCTATTCAGTGTATAATGAACTCGGAGAACCATGTACCTATTTATATTCGATAATTTTGATGTTTGATTATAATTCCTTGAAAAAGCTTGGACCAGATTGCCAGGCGAAACGTTGGATTTACTACAAATTCATTCGCTGAGATTTTACAAATATATTATTCCTATTTAATGTCTTACATCAACTCGGCGCTCAAATACTGTGAAACTATTCGCTCTAATTTAGACGAGAGTTCTTATATATAGTAGATGACTATGTTTTTATTTTTCGATTCAATCGCGTTCCATATTAAAGTCACAGTATAATCACAAATGAATCGTTTTTCTAGGAGAAAACGTATGGGCGTCTATAAAAAAATTAGAAAATAGCCTCATTCTATTAAGCTTACTATTGTCTCCTGAAAACGTGAAACATTCAATTTAATACTAGCTACCGAAGTCCGTGAAATATGAGATTACTGACCTCTATGAAACAATGAGTAATACATCCGTTACCTATTACTTGGCATTAGCATTTATTTGCCCATGTTAACGCGAGAAGCGGAAAATATGGTGGAACAGTTAAAGAAAGGAGTGTAACCTCCAATTTAGCGAAACATTTTTAAGGATAAAAATGGGTTTACTTGCATTACTGTGACATGTTCGGTGAATTTTGTTCAAAGTTTTCAACCAACAGGTTTGCACATCTCAAATAAACAGTGGCTGAGTTCGTAGACTAGTTCCATCTCTGATTATAACCACCATTTTTGAGCGCACTCGTTAGTTGAATACTACAGCTTGCTAAACTATGTTACTCTTATACAGCGTAAGGAACGAGGATGAAAATCAAATCCATGAAAGCAATCATTTTTTTAAAAGAAGACTGTTAACATTCTTGGTCTAAAGTTTCACTACTATGTGATTATGTCCAAAATTATGGTTAATAATGTTACCAGGCATTCGATTGTCTATTTTAGTAAAGTAGCGAAAAAAATTAAGAGAAACGGAACTTATTCGTGCAAGTAGTGACTGTTACCAATTGAATGTTCTGTCATAAATACATTCATCTTACAGAAAAACAAAACTTTATATATATATATATATATATATATATACTCAAGTTTTACCAACATATTTTTTATCATCTAATGCCAACAAAGTATCCATTCTCATGTTTACTGTCTACAACAGTCTTAAGAACCTACTTGTGCGGATGATATTGAAACAGATCAAACGATTGCAAAATAAGAGACGATGCCATATTACGGTGCAGTTGTGACATATTTACATAAAAATGCTTACTGTGTATTTTATTCTGCGCTGAACTCGAATTATGATACAATACATTCGCTTGTGCACATCGTCTTTTCAGTCTTCGTATGCTGATCCATTCTTGATCACTAGGGTATGTATTGAACAGACCCATGAGTTACTAGTTTTAATATTACAATAGCTACTATTACTATTTTTACTCAATGCAACAGTATAACTATATTCAAATGCTTCCTTCATACAATAGGGTCATACCATTCAAGAATAATTATATCACCTGAACAAAAACCTATCAATGATCTAGTATATTCTTTTACATTAATCTCTTCATTAGTTGATAGATTTAAATATCCAGATAGCAAAACACTTTTATATACAAGAAATCGAAACAGTTATTAAAATAATCACTGAATAAGTGGACAACAGAAAAAGCTATGTTCATCGTTAGCTCAACTTTAACTTTATGACAAACATATACCACCTATTGAGTGTTAGTATTTAACAATCAGATAGCTTTGAAAGTTACCCTCAATTTAAATGATACAAATTAAGATAGAAATCCAAATTAATTATTCAATGTTCATTCAATTTGATTTCATTTAGTACTACTGAGCAGTGGTGGGCAACGAAAGCAAAAGAGATGGAAAAGGCAGCGGCTGTAGGCAACACCAGGCAACTATTCAGACTAATAAAAGAAACCGGAATTAATAAGTCAAATGTTAGTGAAACGATCTCGGAAAAAGACGGAACCCTTATCTGCTCTCTCTCTTCTTCGCTGGTGAATTGAATAGCTGGGTGGACGTTATTGAAAAAGTCTAACATCTCCTGTTTGTCAACCATTTCGTCGCATACGATTAGTGTGTCATCTATGTATCGACAGTAGTAGTCTAGCTCACTTAAGGTGTCTTTTAACGGTCCATTTTCCAGTTTGGCCAGAAAAATGTCAGCAAGGATCGGGCCTAGTGGTGATCCCATTGCTACTCCATCTACTTGTCTGTAAAATTCATTGTTAAACTTAAAGTAGAAAGACAATAGTATAGCTTTCCTCGACGTCCTACTTTCTAGAAGGAGAGATGGTTCCATCAAACGAAATACATTTAGAAAGAATACATGGACGGGTCAGTATACCCATTTCCAAAGCTTCACTCCTCTTCAGTATAAAATAAATTTGGTTAAATGTCTCAGTCACAGAATCAAGCTATTATGTTCTGAGGACACTGTTGAGAGTGAAATAGATATACTGAAAAATACATTGCGAAGGAATGGCTACCCGGATAAGTTCGTTAAGAAATACCTAGTAGAAAGTACTGTTAAAATAAGAAGAAATTGTGAAACAGTGAGTAAAAAAACCTTGTATTTGAAACTGGACTTCAAAGGTGACATAGCGAGTGATATTCTAACACGCCGACTGAAAAGATCGGTTGAAAGGACGTTTTACGCCGCTAAGCTACACGTCACTTTCTCAACTAAACCAGTACTCACACAATTAATCAAGGATAAGTTACCGAAGATGGGCTCTTCCATGTGTGTATACCAATTCAACTGCTCCTGTGGAGCTAGTTACATAGGCCGTACTCAGAGGGCTTTATCCTTGCGTATTCGTGAACATGTACCAGCATGGTTGGGAAAAGGAGTCACTAAATCCATTAACAGCGCCATCCTCTCTCACTTGGTAGACAGTGAACATCATATCAAAATAGAAGAAGCCTTCTCTGTTTTATATCAAGTTCCGAAAACTCTACCTCAAAGAGCTAGATTACGATTACTTTACATAGCCGAAGCCATCTGGATCAACTCTAGAAAACCAAATTTATGCATCCAAAAAAAGTATATCCAGCCACTATGTTTACCTTGGCCTACGACTGGATCACCGGTTTCCTAAACTAAATATTATAAACCTCCCCCTTTTTTTTGTTGATCACCTCTATCTCAATCTTCACATCCATCATTCCCAATTCCTTTATAGTAATTATCCTGATAACATCCCTTTTATTACATATTATATTCACACAACAATCTTATTACTATTACCATTACTATTTATCATTATTATCTCAATTGACAATGTGAAATTCTCCTACTATGCACTTTATTCACACAATTTTTTTGCATTTTCATTTTTTCGAAATTACTATTAAATCGATTGTGACTAGACACTTGATTACAAATCACTTTGACCTTTATTAAATGACCTTTCTAATTTACAAATAACACAATTTTAAAGTATATAAATGTCGTAACAGATGCAAACGTTTACCATTTTTAACATATAACATTGTCAAATTCATTAATACATGCCTCATTTTGGACTTTGTAAAATATCATCATAATTATGGACTTATAACTGTAGAGCCTGATGATGAAGTTATTGAAAACAATTGTTCGCTCAAATATTGTTCATTTTTGAATTATCGGAATTTGTTAAACAATTCACAGGAACATTAAAAATGACACATACATACAGTCAAAATTACGCTCTCCAAATCCCACTCTTTTATTATTTTTATTTTGTTTAATTATCTTCATTTTATACATACTGTGACAGATATGATTCATATCATATATATTACAAATTGTATGTTTCCTTATAAATTCACCGATAAGAGACAATATATAATGTGAATGTAATTTTCTCCTCTCACCTCTTACGTTTTTCTATACAATATATTATATGAACACTCATCACTTCACATCGCATATCTCTTAAACATACCTAGTTTAGACTTTTTGTTAACATTGATTGGATGACCTATTCAGTGTATAATGAACTCGGAGAACCATGTACCTATTTATATTCGATAATTTTAATGTTTGATTATAATTCCTTGAAAAAGCTTGGACCAGATTGCCAGGCGAAACGTTGGATTTACTACAAATTCATTCGCTGAGATTTTACAAATATATTATTCCTATTTAATGTCTTACATCAACTCGGCGCTCAAATACTGTGAAACTATTCGTTCTAATTTAGACGAGAGTTCTTATATATCTGAGAATAATATATTGAATTAGTCAAATTATGATCAAGAACCAGATTCAGTTTTGGTAGATGCTGATTTTTCTAATGATCCATTATTCTTTAATGAGACTCTTAATAAATTCGAGGGAATAGCAAGTTTTCCTGAAGCAATCAGAGAACCAGTTTGCCCAGACATGGAATTTGCACAGGCAGAGAATCCAAATCAAGTCCAAGATTATCCTAATGAATATGAGGCAGATGCATGTTTTCCATTCGATTGTTTCGCAGATGAATCAAGCCTAGATGCATCACATGTGTTAATTACACATATTAATGCATATCTATCTG
>NC_031502.1:50755527-50815295 GCF_000237925.1 Schistosoma mansoni
GCACTGGATGACCGTTTTGTCCCAACTGTTAAAATTACTATAATATTCACGAAACCCCTTCTGATATTACAATATTTTAATACATAGAAGGCTACTGATTTCAAATGATCACTTCACCTGACTTTATAGTCGTTAACAAAGGAGAAGAAAAAGAAGAAGAATTAGAAAAGAATAAGACAGAAAAAGACGAAGAAGAAGAAGAAGGAGAAGATGATGATGAAGGATCAATTAGTCTTGTATTTTTCATCTGTCTACTTTTAATCAACACTATGATTCATAAATAACTTTCCAGTGTTTAAGTCACGTAAGAAATGTCACAAGAAATATCATAATCTCTTAGACATTAGTTGTGAGATGTATAATCGGCTTTTAAAATGTAAACGATTAAAGACAAGTGAAATTGTGATATTTATCATTAATTAATTCAAAGATATGAATTATTAATTACTTTATTTCCAGTTAGTCTATGAAACATTTATGTTGAGCGACTATAAATAGGAATGATGTAGATGAAATGGCGAGACTATAATTTATGAACGAACCAATCAGATTTAAGATAACAGGTCTTAAACTTTGGCGCGAGATTCATCCACTTATTTGGCTAAATACCATTTTGGCATTATAGCTGATGTCAGTTCGTGATGAAAATATTAAATATAATTTCTAACACTAACGTTTAATTATAATTCGTAATCCTAGTTCCTCGCACTAATTTATAACCCTCATTTAATCCTAGTAAGTAGATGACATATTCAAGGTTATTTTAGCATTGCTCAAAGGTCGTCCATAAATTATAGTCTCACTGATAAAATTAAAAGAAATAATGAAGTTCATCTAGGAAATTATACAACAATGACTTAGATCTTAAAAATGTTAATCTTTAAGAAAATGACTTTTTTTCCAGTGCGAAATTTAAAGGACTAATTCAGAACTGTAAAAAATTTAACTTGTATAACTTGTAGGGGCCGGTACTATATGAAGTTCATATAGGTTATTTTCACCTCTGGATAGACCAATCTATTCATTATTCTCAAGCAACACTTTTACCATGTCACTTATTCGATCATCAACCTTAACTGTTTCTATGTAAGCAAATGTGTGCTAATTACTTAATCTACTCATTATATGTCTGTAAATTATTTCTCTCTTACCATAAATATTGAGTCACGTTTGGTTAAATCGATCTGACTCATTCGCTTTCTCCATTGCGTGCCATTTGGTTTCGCTTCACTTTCCGATCAACCATTATACGAACTATATGTATTCCAAAATCCATTCTTGTATTTGACTTATTTAATCTTGTTATTTACTAACGCGATTTAATCCCATGATTATATACGAGAATAGCTTACATGTATATTTTGATAATGATAATCATCCGATCAATTTAGAATCAGATATTCGAAAGTCACTAAAATCTGAGAGAAAATTTTAAATTATTGATTTTCAATATCTCATCATGTTCACCGTAAGAAAACGCCAGTCGAAAATCATAGACGTTTCATGGAAAACACTTTAGTTTCATACGATAACTATCTCTTCAGGGTTTTTTCTAAAGAATTCATCCTATTGATTAGCCTTTTTGGGTATAACTTTATTCCTAACTATTAATTTATAGAATTTATTAAAATTGCTGAATTTACTTAAAAAACATTGAAGATTCTTATTGCTTTACTCTTATAATTGAAGTTATATATGTGATAATGATGGATAAGTAGTTTACATGTTTTATTAATGACAATTTAAACCAGTGGTATATTTCCTGATTAAATATTTTCACATGCTTAAACAATTATCACCACGGGGTGAACATCAAGTACATCTAGCCGACGAGTCCTGAATAGGATGAAACGAGCGTTCTGGATGCCACCATCCATCTCTGCTTGTTAATTTGAACTATTTTACAATATTGGGCTATCGAGTTATAAAGTCACCAAATGTGCGTCAATAAATTTATTGTAATCAATACTAAAGGAAACCATTTCGAGTATCCCATTATAACAGAATAAGGGAGTAAAAGTTGGGCAGTTGCTTTTATCATAATGTTATTCTCCGTAAAAACAACAACAAACATTATTTGTTCATTTTTAGGAGAAAATAGTTGATTTGGAAGACATCGTTCATGATGGAATGACAACAGTTGAAAAACAACAGACAACTATACTATATTCCGGTCAGTTATTGATATATTGTAATGTAGCTCACTTAAGTAACTTGGTGATAACATCTAAATTAATTCAGTTATTTGTTTATTTCTAAGAGAACACAGATTACTATGTATTACATGACAGAGAGATACAAAACTTGATAATTAGATGACTTGTCGCAAGTAAAAGATATTACAAAAGCTACCTTACATGAATTTCAATGACATTTCAAGCTCATCTATGTATATCTAAAATAATCAGTTAAAAATGAATTACGTTCAAAAACAATAAGAAACCTAAGTCCCTATAGTATCTAATTATTAATGAACATTGTAGATAACTAAGGTTATCATAAGTAATATTCGATTATTCACTTTCTACTTTTAGTCTATTCCTAGTCTACAGTTTAAAATCACTTTAATAATATGCAATAACTGATTTATATCCAATCACTTTTACTTAGATTGTTTAAAAAAGAATTTGATAGAACCGGGAATTTTAAAACATTTAAAACAATAAGATGACATAACAAACTAACATTATAAAACAAACCTCGCATAGTAACAAATCGGAAAATATTCTAGAAATCATTTATCATTTCATTTAGCATATAAAGAATATTAGTTTTGTTTTCATAAAGAAGTTAAAGTACATATATGACCAAAATTGTATAGTGCAAATATATCACATTTTTTTCAGATCAATTCCATCTGATTATTGTTCTATTGAAAGTCATTGTAAGTTTAATGATATACAGAAATTTCGATAATGTAATAAGAAGACGATGATTATCAGAACTATGTGATGATATATTAGCGCAATACATTCCGAACAATCTGTTCACACATATACTTGTTAAGAACATTTATATATAAAAATATAAAAGGTCAACTAGACTAGAAATGGGGGGGGGTAAGAGTAGACAAGGATAATAATAATAATAAGAAGAAGAATAAAAACAGTTTGAAACCTAATCACTCTGGATGATGAGGTAATATTATCAGTGTAGATTTAAGGTGAGAACATACTGTCTGTTACCAAATGAAAGTATGAGTTCCTACCAGATTATGTCATTCATATATAAAAATAAATCTGGCAAATAGTATGCAGTACAGAACTGCTATCTGCTTGTCGATAACCAAATGTTATCCATCAGTCATCAGGGATTTTTTAATACAGGCAAACAAGAGAAGGAATCTTGAACTATTATGAAAATGTTCAAAAGGAAATCAAATTTAGAACGAAGTCAAATATGAATTTTATTTATGAGTAAATTCTGTTAGATCTTACTTAAAAAAAGAGGAAGGCAAAGCAGCAAAATTGAAGAAGATAAATTAAATTCAGCTGGTTGGACGATGGGCAGAATTCATTGAAGGGCAGTTTAACTGGCCTGCTGCTTTGACAACATCGATCAGATTATCCTGCCCTCCATGGCCGATGACGACTGATCCACCAAATGAGGCGGAAGTTCGCAAGGAACTCCAACTATTGAAACGCTAAAAATAACCGGGCCTAGATGACTTACCTCCGGCCATTTTTAAAGATGGTGGTGACTTTCTGGCTAAGAAATTGACTGAGTTGTTTACAAAGATCTGGGAGCTAGAGAGTGTTCTAACGTCATGGAATGACGTATGCGGACGATATTGTCTTACTGTGCGATAGTGCCCAAGCCATGCAATCCGCACTTAATCAGTTGGCAATCAGTGTCCGCAGGTACGCATGTGCTTTGCACCTTCGAAGTGCAAATTATTTTTACAAGACTAGCAGGAACCTAAACCTACACTAGCCCTAAAAGGGGAGCAGATAGAAGTCGAGTTCGTGAAAGCCAGAGCGGTTTATGCAGATCTGTGCCATGTTCGGCACCTTTGTGATGTTAGTCTGGCCGTAAAAGGTCGGATCTGCAATGCATTGGTGAGAGCAGTTTTGTTCTATGCTTGTGAAACTTGACCTTTCCGAGTTGAGGATGTTAGACAACTCTGTGTGTTTGATTATTGTTGTCTTCGAAGGATTGCTGACATCCAGTGGCACCACCATGTTAGTAATGCAGAGGTCCGGCATCGTGTGTTCGTGCGCAGAGACGACAATTCAATTAGTATCACCATCTTGAAACATCGGCTCCGGTGGCTTGAACATGTTCTACGAATGTCGTCTCAGAGAATTCCACGTCGTGTATTATTTGCCGACGCTGGGACTGGTTGGTAAAAGCGGAGAGGTAGTCAGTGCATGACTTGATGTTGTAGCACAAAATAAATCTGTACATGACTGGCTTGTGTTGGTCCTTCATGACTCCCTGGTTTGGGTTTCGGAGGTGGTGCTACACAGTGGCTAGGGACGTTATCAGATATGGCTCAGAATAGAAGCCAGTGGCAATGCTGTTGTGACCATCTTTTACTTTCTTCATAAAGAGTGGTCATAACTTCTTTAACTGAAAGAGATCTTCTGGCTGTACATTTCTGTTTCCCCCATTATTACTCTCATTATTACACTAACATAAACTCTGTGGTTCTTGTTGTTTCTTCTTATTTTTCTTTTTTTTGTTATATGCACCTTACCCCTCTGTATTCCCATTCTCATGGCTTTTTGTGGCGCATATATATCTGGTGCCCCCTTGTACCAATATTTATGTGTCTAAATAAATAAATAAATTCAGCTGGTGGGTCAGAGGTGTAGAAATTCACATTCAAATCTCTTAGTTGCTTTCCATGCAACTACACATATGACCATCATGAATTCTGGAATGCAAGTACATCTAGATAACGAGTCCTAAATAGAACGAAATACGGGCCCAGGATTCCATTACTAGACACCATCCATATCTACTTATAATACTTGTGACTTAAGGCAATATCGAGACAGTCCGCACAGGATACACATATGCCAACAAGAGACTGATCGATTGTAGTCCTAAATGACAGTGGAAAGATACAAGCAAACAATACCAAGTGAATTTAAGGTCATAAGATTAATCTTAACACGGCTTTTGTGGCGTTGTACAAAAGTGTAAAAGGGAATATACTAAGGTTTATTGAAGCCTTAACCATACGAAAATTCAAACCCGTTTGTGCATACAAAAACAGTTTGTTTTCACCCTAAACCTACAATGGTAATATTATGTTTGAAGGCGTTAATCAATTGAAGCTAGAGCACCAGGGATGCCCTAGAAGCACTGAACGGCCGTTTCGTCCTATTGTGGGACCCCTCAGAAGTGCGCATACACGACCTCGCCTCGCAAGATTCGAACCCAGGACCTCCCGGTCTCGCGCCAGAGCACCTAACCGATAGACCACTGAGCCGGTATCCAACTGTGTTAATGTTTAACTTGAACAAATCCACGATGTCTAAGCAACCGTCCTGGGTTCGAATCTCGCGAGTGCGTGATCGTGAATGTGCACTGTTGAGGAGTCCCGTAATAGGACGAAACGGCCATCCAGTGCTTCCAGGTTTTCCATTGTGGTCTAGCTTCCATTGACTCATGATTTCAACTATGAAAATACTAAAATCTCCACAAAACTCCTTATTTATTAATTTGCCAGATTCAATCTCACACCTTTGAGTCATATGATCAGAAAGCCCGTTGAAAAGAAAAAAACAAAACAAACAGATGTTCTCCCTTATTATATATTTCGGTAAATCCTGTATATGTAATAATCATTTAACACAAATAGGCAATTCAGTAACTAACATATTTTTGGAGGGACTTATCTTTAGAATTTCAGTATATCATCCATTTAAAGATACATTGAGATGATTATTGGGAATTATATCACATGCAACTCGTATATATATATATATATGGTAAATAGCTCAGAAGGAACCCAAATACTTACCGAAAACATATGGTATATAGTTATAAAATTGTTTATTTCCATGTGTCAACAAAACGGAATTATTTAAAAGCAAAAAAGGTAACAGATTTTGTCAGAAATAATGAAGGAACAACTGGAAACAATTTGGTATGAATAATTGATAAACAGAATGTTTTTTTTTATGTTGATTGAAGATGTACCTTGATTGATATGATACGAAATAGCCTGTTCAAATACTTATTCTTAGACATACTGTAGTGTGGTCTACTTATATCCTCATAAGTAGTATATGGTGATGGTCAGACATAGAATGTATTTTGGCAGAAGACCGATAAGGAAACAACTGAAATGAAGCGCAATTGATGGAAAAATGCATGAACAATGGAATTAGAGAAGATGATCTAATATTTACAGAAGGAACAGTGAAGATTGAGACAATGCGTTGTTAATTTGCAAATTAATTGTTTGCTGTATGGTTAACAGAATTTAGTGAGATAGTCTGTAATTTGTGCCTATATACACTCGATTGTCCCCACTTGTGTTTTTTCACTACAATACTACTTAATCTTCTCGTATTCATGCTAAGAAGTAATAGTATCACTTTATGAAAATAATAAACTGAATATTAACCATTATGAATATAATGTGAATAGATTATTTATGTTTGAATGGATTGATCTTTTAATATTCTAGTAGATTTTTCTTGTCTATATTAAAACCTATTGTCTTTCTAGTAGTACATATAAAGGAAATCAAATATCTTCCTTACTTACGCCTATTGCTCCCAATGGAGTATAGGCGGCAAAATCAAATATCTAATTTCATATAAATCATTAATAATTTTGTATGCGTTAACCAGATTACCTTAACTTAAGGAATTAGAATAAAATAGAAACTTATGATGTTATAAAAAACAATATTGTACCACTCCTTGATTAAGACTATAGGTAAGGTTCTATAAAACTAATTTAATCAATAATATATATTCTTTCAGAACAATAGTAAATTTATGATGTAAATTACAAGATATGGTCATCTCAAAGTAAGATAAAAGTTCAGTTATTACTTTCAAGAGTGATGCTTCATTTGCTAATATATGTTGTATAACATAATGAATCTAATGATACACTATTTGAAATAACAGCAATACAAATAAGTCAAGTAATTTACAAACAGTCTCGTCTAGAAATGTGTACTTTAAACTCCTAAATTTTTAATAGTTTAATTCATTAACCGAATAAAGCTAGACCACCATGGGAAACCTGGATGCAGTGGACGACAGTTTCGTTCCAGCATGGGACTCCTCAACAACGTGTATTCGCGAACCCACATGTGGGATTCGAACCCGAGATATTCGGTTTTGCTCACTACTGACTAGCTTCAAGATGAATTTCCTAGAGTTCTAGTGAGAAGTTATAATATGCGGAGTACAACCGGGTCTGTTTTGAGACAGTAACTCACTGAAGACAATGGCGGACAGTTGCACAATTTTGTGGATTGGTTAAAGTTAGACATTAACACAGTTGGATTCCCCCTCAGTGGTCTAGTGTTCATGGGTTCGAATCTCGCGTGGCGGGATCATGGATTCGCACTGCTGAGGAGTCCCATAATGGGACGAAACGGTTATCCAGTGATTCTAGGTCTTCCATGATGGTTTAGCTTCAATCGACTCATGAATTCAACTATTAAATTACTACAATCTCCACAAAACCCCCTTTCTTAAATATTTTTTAGAATAAGTTAAGAGTATGCATTACTTCAAAATCAATATAAACGAATATTGTATTAAATTTTTTACCTTGACTAATAATATCGTTTGAATTTGTATTTCCAGTTGCCTGATAAATCGAACTTGCAGACTTCATATTTAACTCATCTACCATATAATTTATAAATGAATATATTCCAACAATTATTTCCAATAGTTAGTTTTATTCCAGATTTAAAGTATATCCAGGAAAAAATTGCTATTTTTGAATACTTTCGAAATGGTTAATTACAGTGTTAGATATGTTTGAGTACAATACAGATCGCGATAAAGGATCTTTGGAAAGCAATAATTTGCGTACATATAACTGATAATAATAATAATAATACTAATAATGATCTTAAAGTACCAAGTTAGTTTAAAGAATTCATCATACACAATCATTTCATTGGTCAGAAATTCTACCAATCAGTTAGTCAATCACTTCAATTAATGATTGGATAGAATGATAAGGTAAAAAATGTGAAATAATTTTCTTGATTTATTCACAATCTTGAAAAAAAAAGTTATTCCAATCAGTAAAATGTGTTATATTACTGAAGTCTCACATACCTTAATTAACCAAGAGTAGATATTTGCTGATAAGTGATCATTACATTGCTAGTTTTCAGGAACAATGTATTTTTGTTTACCACGATGAATGGTGGCTGGTAGCGGACGCGCGTTTCGTCCTGTAGTGAATATCAACACTGAGATGCATGTATATCCAGTTGACGAATCCCAAATAGGATGAAATGCGCGTCCTGGATTCCACTGCTAGCCACCATCTATCTTTGATTATAATGCTTGTGGCGTAAGATAAAATCTAGGCAATCTGCACAGGTTGCACATATACCGATAAGGGAACAATCAATTGCGATCCTAACCATCAGTGAAAAGATTTAAACAAACAGTTCGAAATGAATTTTGTTGGTTTAAAAAATGATTAGAGGTTGAAAATGGAAACCTTCAATCAACATTTCTCTTAATTATCAAGACAATAATCATATGAGTTGTTTTGATTATATTTATTTATTCATTATTTATTTATTTAAACACTTAAATATTGGTACAAAGGGGCACCAGATATATATACGCCACACGAAAAATCGTCATCTCATTTAATTGTGTGAAGGCTGTGATATTGCCCGGGTGCCCAGACCGAAACAGGTGGTATTTTAAGGGAGCCACATCCGGAGACTTTGACCTAAAGGTCTAATCCACAAGGCAGTGGAGCATCGTGAGGAGATGCAGTCCCATGGTAGCCGTTGAAAAACGATTGATTCATACGCCATTTGTTCCCTCAGGATACTGGAACCCATGTACACCATTGGTTTGGAATGAGGATTTTCCAACTCCCTTAGGTGTATCCTCCGTATTCACCAACCTGGTTAAACATCCGGACATTCGCTCTTCGTTCTTTCAATTTCGTAAACAACAGTAATGCCACAAGAAGGCAGTGAGTACGACTATATACGCGTAGCCATATGAGAACATTTCGAGAGGGAGAGCGGACTCTCCTCACTCTGGGGGGACTTATATGCTAAAGCAATTATTAATCAAAATACATCAAATACAATGTTATATCATTTTCCGAATTCTTCTTTATAACATTACCATATTTCTTATAGAGATACATTTACTAAAATACATACTAATTAAGTATCATTCGTAAAAGAGACTAGAATAAAATCATCAATTACATTTTGCATTTACTATAGGATATACATGATTTAGGGACAAAACTATGTATCAGCCAATTTACAACACGATGTTAATGATTTATTTACCGTATTTTGTTTTCATAATTCTCTAAGTATTTTTATAAAAAACATTAATTAATCATTATGCTGATAGAATACTTCCTGTGATAAACAAATATATTCATCATTTATTATTGTACAAAATAATGATTTCATCTTAATGTAATGCCAGGTTAGAAAAAACAATTAATTTGGTTCTTCCTTTGGCATACACTTACTTACTTACTTACTTACTTACTTACCTATGCCTGTTACCCCTCGTTGAGGAGCATGGAACGCCAATCAGCACTCTCCATCCAACCCTGTCTCAAGCAATCCTATCCAGTTCTTTCCGGCTATTATTCATCCTTTTCATGTCTGCTTCCAAAACCCGACGCAATGTGTTCTTTGGCCTTCCTCTTTACCGTTTCTCTTCAGGATTCCAAGTTAGCACTTATGTCGTGATTCAGTTCGGTGATTTTCTCAACGTATGTCCGATCCACTTCCAACGTCTTTTCCTAATTTCCTCTTCAACTGGAAGCTAGTTTGTCCTCTCCCACAGTAGGCTGTTGCTGATGGTATCCGGTCAATAGGTGTTGAATATATTGAGTAGACAACTATTTATGAATACTTCTACCCTCTTGATGATAGTTGTAGTAGTTTTCCACGTTTCAGTTCCGTACAGTAGAGTTGTCTTGGCGTTCTTATTGAAGATTGTGACTTTGATATTGGTTGACAATTGATTTGAGTTCCATATATCCTTCAATTGTAGGGATGCAGCCCTTGCTTCGCCAATCCTTGCCCTTACATCTGCATCAGATCCTTCTTGTTCATCGATGGTGCTGCTATCCAGGTACTTGAAAGATTCTACATCTTCCAGAGCTTCTCTATAAGGTTTGGCATACGATGTTAAATAAAATGAAGTAGAAACTTTTACTAACAGTATGATTTGAACCGATATCCTCTAATTTATAATTTAAGTTCACTCACTTAGTATTATACTTGTTTGCGAGATAGATAAGAAGTAGTTTACTAATCACACTTTATCACACTAGCTACCCTCATCAAAATCGAAACCTATTTCATTTAGATATAAAAAGAGATTTAATACGTTCTTAACAGTCAAGACATTCAACTATATAATATAAAATCAATTTATGGAAGAATTTTTAATTTGCAATATTATTAACACTTAGGTAAGAAAAGCTCAATCTACATATACTCACCCACCGGTTAGTTAGTGAGATTCTGCTTTATTTAATACATATTGTCTGATCAACTGTTAAATATCATAAAAGAATAACATAATTGTTCTTTGTCATATTTATACTGGTAAAATAACAACCATAGTGAAAAATGAATCTGCCCAAATTATTCACAAATAAATAAATACTTACTTACTTACGCCTGTTATTCCCAATGGAGCATAGGCCGCCAACCAGCATTCTCCAACCCACTCTGTCCTGGAACTTCCTTTCTAGTTCTATCCAATATTCGTTCATTTTTCTCATATCTGTCTCCATTTTTCGGAGTAGTATATTCTTTGGTCTCCTTCTTCTCCTTTGGCCTTGAAGACTCCAGGTGAGCGCTTGCGTTGTGAGGTAGTTGGGTGATTTCCTCAATTGTGTCCTATCCACTTCCAGCGTCTCTCCCTGATTTCTTCCTCCACCGGATGGAATCTGGTTTGTTCTCTCTCACAGTAGAATGTTGCCGATAATGTCTGGTCAACGGATCCGAAGTATTTTGCATAGACAACTGTTAATAAACACTTGTATCTTCTGGTTGATGGCTTCCATGGTTCTCCAAGTTTCCGCCCCATACAGTAGAACTGTCTTGACATTTGTATTGAAAATTCTGATCTTGGTGTTGGTTGAAAGACAGTTGTTTTGTGTTCCAGATGTTCTCTAGTTGTAAATTTGCTCCTCTTGCTTTGCCGATCCTCTACGTCACATGTGCATCAGATCCACCGTGTTCATCAATGATGCTGCCCAGATATGTAAACGTTTTCACATCCTCCAAAGCTTCTCCGTCAATAAATAGATAAGTAACCAGTAATTCCTCGAAGCTATTAGAAATGATTTTTACAACATATAAAGTCATCTGACCATTATGTAATTGAAGTACTAACTCATGGGATGATACAAACCACAATGCTGACATTTTAAATATTTATTCAATTTCAAGTTTCTGAGGTCGTATAAAATCCAGTACAGAATTCAAAGTCTATGATGTTTACTGACTGTTTTATGTACGTTTTAAGTATAAAGCAATTCATCTTTAATTGTATCAAGAATCTAGAAAATATGATGGTCATGATTAAAAATGATTATTCTCTATATTAATTAGGAATGGTTCAGATTTAGTTTAGTTACTTTATTTAATAAATTTATACTACTATATTTGTCACTTTCAACTATCGGCATAATACTGAGATTTATTCAGATGTATTAGGAAAACTGGCTCATCAAATTACCTTCCTTAAAAACTAAATTTTTCCTTATAATAAGCAAATATTCTATTGAAAAACTAAACGAGAAATCTAGCTTGGATGAATAGTTTTATTAGTGTAACCTAGATGATTTCATTTTAGCCCCAACAACATTATCAGGCCCTGCTCTAAATAAAAAGATTTTTTCTATCGACCAAACGGATTCTTCGTTAATACTAATTAGCAAGTCAGTATTATACACAGAAAGTATTGATTGCTACCTGACCCAAAAATTCTGATTAATTACATTGTTAAGCAAATAAATTAAATCTAAGGTTATAGTTTTAACATGAAAGCTTTTCAAAATACTGTCAATGTTAAAAAAATCTAAATCATATGAGAATAAAGCATATACAGAAGTGTCTGGTTCCAAAACTAATACCGAAAATATTAGAAAAGCTCAATCAGACAGAAATATACACCTTGACGCCATGTTTGACCCTAATAATCGTAGGGGTGGTTATATGGCCACAGAGACAAGAACTGACCGATCCACCATTTCATCATCTCAGATGAACCTAAATCAACAGCTATACTTTCAGCAAGTGATGCACAAAATGTCTACTGCAACCCTGATGTACATAGGCTTAGAATTAGACAGTTTTCAAGGAACAAACGTGGTCCATGGTTGCACCCGAAAAACTCTTTGTATACTGAATCACTTTTCCGACAGGCGAGATAGACTGTCAGGTTGAGCACCAATAACTCAACCCCAACAAACAATAACTTTCCTAACTGTCCGCCAAGTCAGTTTCAGCAATTAAGTTCACCATATCAAAATAATGACATTTTGTTCTTCAGAAATCCCTGCTTCCTCTAGTACTACAGCTTCTTCATGCCATATTAAACCATGGTCCAGTCACCTTCAAAACACATAACATCAGTAAGTACGTTCTCAGTTTTTTACATTCCATACTTTCTTTTTAATTTTATTACTTATTAATGCACGTTTACTCCTAAATTTCGGACTTAAGAACAATCACTTTACAAGCCAAACCTTACTTCACACTTGTCACAGAAACATGGTGCTCTCCCGTAGTGTCTGATATAGAATTAAATATCCAGAACTATCGGTTCTGTCAGTATAACAGAGAAACTAAATGTGAGGGTGGCTGTCTTATATAGGCTTTGGATTCTCTAACAACTAATAAAGTTGAAGACAATGTATTGAGTAGTTTACCTGAATCGTTCTGGATATCAGTCAACACTCCACATCATAGTCTACTACTAGTATGTATATAAAAAGCCCCTGATACTTCTGCTAATGTGAATGATCTTATTAATAACGCATTTATACATGCATTTGCTCTAAACTTCAATGTTAAGACTATTACAAGAGATTTCAATTACCTTGAAATAAACTGGAAACCAGTAGTCGTCAGTCATGTAACGATGGATGTCTACTTAAAGTGAATTAAAAGTTCTTGGCTGACGCCTTTCATTATTGTAATACGTGTGGAAAATGTACAACGTAAACAATTTTTTCAACTATACCACGAAACAGTCTGATATGCCATATGCCCTCTACATTTAATATTACTATTCATATTAGGCTGATCATGCTTGTAAACTGCCATGAGTTCCGTAACGCTTATTTTCATAATAAATTATTATTATCATATGAGTTATACGTGTTTATTTATTTTTATTTAAACACATAAAAATTGGTACAAAGCGGCACCAAATATATATATATGCGCCACACAAATCTCATTTAATTTGTGTGAGGGCTGTGATACTGCCCAGGACCCAAACTGAAACAGGTGGTTTTCTAAGGGGACCACTATTGAAGCCTTTGACCTAAAGAACTGATCCACAAGGCAGTGGAGCATCGTGAGGAGATGCAGTCCCATGGTAGACGGTGACCAATGATTGATTCCTACGCCATTTGTTCCCTTAGGATACTGGAGCCCATGTGTACCATTGGTTTGGAATCAGGGTTTTTCAACCCCCCTAGGTGGACACTCCGCATCCACCAACCTGGTTAAAGCGTCGGACATTCGCTATACGTCCTCTCAATTTCGTAAACAACAGTAATGCCACAAGAAGGCAGTGAGTAGGACTTCCCTGGCAGAGGCTACATACGAGTGGCCATATGAGAGCATTTGGAGAGGGAGAGCGGACTCTCCCCACTCTCAGCCGTACCAGGGCATTTGGAGGCACAGTTATACGTGTAAACATTTATAAACAATTTGAAATAGAATTTCCGAGATGGATACCGAATTTTTTTTATTTGAACATAACATAATGATTGAACTATTATAAAAAAACAAAAAAAATAATTTTGGTCGAATGTTTGTCAATTCTGATTGACTAGATACACATAGACATACAAAAAAATCTAATGTCCTGAATTACTTGTAGGTCATACACATTCCTGAAGTTTTTTATGTAAACTTACGTGATGATTACCATAATCCAGTGAATTAAAAGTTCGATTTGTTTAGTATAATATAAATATGATAAATAAAACTTTATACACACTACGGTAATATGATCATAAAATGAATTTCAGAATCCTTTATAAACACTCACGTTAGGTATCTTTAATCAAACTCCCAAATGGATTACTCCAGTTGGGTTATTTCAAATACGATTTGAATAGAAAAAAAATGTGGTGAGTTTATAATGAATGGACGACCTTTGAGCGACACTAATGTGACCTTGAGAATGTCCACCTACTAAGACCAAATAAGGGTTATAAATCGGGGTGAGGAACTGGAATCAGGATTTACAGTTGACGATTAGGGTTAGGAATTAGATTTATGGTTTTCATCATGAACTGACATCAGCATTATATGCCAAAATCATATTTTACCAAATGTATGGATAAATTTCGCGCCTAAATCCAAGACTCATTATCTTAGATCTGATTGTTTCGTCCATGAATTATAATCTTGTCAGAAACATTTTTCCTTCAAGACTAACGATAATGATGATAATAAAAGCTTTTCATTAAAACCATTCTGGTAGATGAACTTAGCACAATAAAATAACTTATGCAAATTTATAAACTTTTTATGCTTCAACTAGAGTGAGGGATTTTCTAATTCATTTTATGACAACGTTTTGGTCATGTAACATCAAACTCACTTATCTAAACACACTGTTAAGTATTCTGATAGGATATTGATTGATTAGTATCGGTTACTATGATGGACAGAGTATAGTAGGGAGGAATTTTGTTGTTCAGTCACTATTGTTGATAATAAATGCTGATAAGCAGAGAAAATGTTTTCTATTGTATTAACAAAACTTACAGAACCTTATTTCGTCAATTGGACTTATTTGTTTCAGCACACATACAGAGAAGTAGTTCGAAGGCACTGTTGTTAAAAAATGTGCTAAAAGAGATTTTATACAAATGAATTTATATTTTCTCCGAATTATCTACTCACTTTTTGTTTGATATGGTGCTGACTTCCTAGACCTGTTAATCAGTTGTATATCTTTGTAAGTATGTCAGTAGTAAGGTAGTGAACAGGAACACGACTGGGGACAACCGAATGTATTTAAGCACAAATTAAAGACTATCTCACTAAATTCTGATAACCGTACAATGAACAGTTTATTTGCAAAGTAGCAATCAATTGTCTCAAACTTAACTGTTCCTTCTGCAAATATCAGTCCTTCTTCTCTGATTTCGTTGTTCATGCATTTTCGTACCGACTGCGCTTCATTCCTGTTCGTTCCTTATCGATCTTCTGCAAAATACATTCTATGTCCGACGCTCACCATACACTACTTATATGGATATAAGTAGACCACACCACAGTAACACTGAAGAATACTATAAAATTCTATTTTTATAATTAAGATAATGATTGGAGATCAGAAACTAACAAGTAGTTACATTTTATTACATCACTCTCAGAATAATCAAATATGAATCGAGTACAATGTAAGCTACATACTATTATGTGATTTTAATACGTCATAATTCGAATCTAATGCTTTATTCATATTCATAAATATTGACTTTCATAAAAACCAATATAAATGATACTAATCATATTTATTAGCTGTCAATTTGAGGAGTCAAATTTAATTACTGCATTCTCAACAATATCAACAATATTATCATTAGTTTTACTTTAAAACTATTAAGTTTCTTTATCGTTAACCCAATGCTCAACTTTTACCTTGTTAGTTACAAAAGATGACACCTTGCCAATATCTCATATGGCCAGTCGGTAGGAAAAAGTCTTCACCATGACCACTCACTAGTGAAATGTAGTTCAAGTGTTTTAGGACATGATGTTTCTCATAGGGTTTAAACTAGGATTACTAAACACTATAAGTAAACTTGTCAATATATAGACCATTCGTTCGAAGACCTACTGTCTAGGCTAAAAGATGAAGTTCCGTTATGTATTGCTGTCAGTTACATGAATCTCTTGAAAACTGAGAAGGAGTTACTGTTGAAATTTCACCATGCTTGTAAGAAGAAAATTAAAATGCTACACTCTGAAATATTCTACATGTAAAATCAACCCAGTTAACATAGATGAATTTATTCATTGTCTTGACTTGAAATTTGAATTCTCTGTTTGTAGAGGGATTCACTTTTTCCCCTACTTTTGTGTACCACATAAACTGGCTTCACTTCATTATGATTTTCTGTTCTTATAGTTTTTATTTTAATCTTCGTTTCGCAAAGAAAACTTCAAACCTATCTCTATAGCACCAAATATCCAGTCTAAAAATACGAAGTTCAGCGAAGGGATCTCTTTTCAACGAATTTATTATCAAACTATACAATCATATATGTATGGAGTTTGTTTTGCTAGAGTACTGTTTCCGTGAGGAAATATGAACACGAATAACCAAGATGATGTAATAGAAAGATTACAACACTAGATTACGTAACACGAATAATAACAATAGACTTAATAAGTTAGTAATGAATTATAACATGAATGTAGTAAGATGATTAAAATGTTTTCGTTACAATAATTAAAGGTCATTAAAAGTAATGGAGGTGTAAAACAAAAATAAAGTGCTATGAGCAATTATAAATAAAATAATGCGAATATGAAACATAAATAAAGGGAGAAATGCAGTAATAATAATAGTAATAATAATAATTATGGCTAAGGTAACGATAATGATAGGATGTACTTCTTTTGTACGCATAGTTCTGACTTGAGCTCATGGATGGTAAGAGCTTCTGATATTTTTAGGGAGTTGGATACAAAGAAGTCTAGGTAGATTTGGACGAATAGTATATAAAACCTTAAAATCAAACTATGGATCGGTATAATGAATACAGTTGATTAGATATTCAAGTATAGAACTCCTAAATGCTTTACTCTCACCCTTGTAGAACTACAATGAGATATGTTCCCGTATCCGAGTTGAAAGCGAGCGCTGGCTACGGCCAATATACCTTGCTCCACAAGAGCAAGTGAACTGGTAGATGCAGATGGAAGTGACCAGACGGGGAAGCTTATCTTCTATGAATACAGAAAACAATTACCTGCTAGTTTTGCCACATAGAATGTTCTTTCTATCACTGTCGTTAAACGTTTTTTGATTACATCAGATGCTCGATAACCTTTAAGTTCCAAACTTATATAAGGGATTTTCTTTGGAACGGAACAACCATATTCCTTGTAAAACTACTTTTTATATTCCTATCTATGAAGCGGTCTGGATAGCCATATTTTGTCAGTTTTCTGGGGAATGAGAGTTCCTCGTCAATGCATTCTGTACTACATATCCGATGTATTCGCTAATATAAAGAGTGAAAAAGTTTTCTCTTTCTGCTTAAAGGGACCCAATTATAGAAGTTTGTCAGTTGGCCATTCCATGTTCGTTTTCTAGATATGGATCTTTTTAAGGAACCGTCACACCTCATCAGACGCAAATCGAGAAAAGAGATTGATCGGTTTCGCTTACTTTCTAATGTGAAGCCTATGGAAGAGTGGCATGTGTTGAATGAGTGTAAGATATCTTCTAATCCAATATTATCATCACAAATGACAAATGTGTCGTCCATGTATCTTACGTATAGATGAAATCGATTAATCATCGAAATAAGTTGGTCGTTTTCCAGTGTTTCCATAAAGCAGAATTATTAAATAACACTCTCATTCTAAAAAAATAGAATAGAGGATTCCTTACGGTAACTTAAGGTAAATATAACCGATTAATAATTTCTATTTTTTTAGCAAAATTTGTTTTATGTGAGAAATAATGGTGTCATGGAACTGTTGTTCTAGATATAATGCTAATCTTATAAATTGATGATATTTCTAAAAAAAAACGTGACTTTGAATATAAGCCAAAAATAAGTAGAAAATGACAAAGCTTAGAACCACTGAAATTAATTGTTTCTGTCAACTATTCCATAATGATAGATGTAATGTAAATAGAATATAAATGTAGTTCAGTAGGGAAGTTATGAACATAACTGACTGAATTATTGCTTAACAATAAAGTAATCGAAGTTTGTGTTTGTGGATTAGTTTCGATGTTTATGTAAAATTGGTGAGTAAAACAATACAATCATGTGTTAACTAAGATCAAATTTGGAAAGTCGTTTAAACGATTCACATTTAAATTCTTTTCGATCACCACAAACATTAGGGTAACCTATCATCCATCTCTATATTTTATTAATTAAACTTACTACACTTTAAAGTAAAAATGAACAAATTTTGATTAAAAACGTATTATATGAATGTAAAATGAATTTGTATGTGAGATTTAATGGTTGAAAACATCCTCAGAAATTCAGTAAGCAATTCAAAGATGTCCTATCACTTTAATCAAGTTAATGGATTCACCCAAGGATATGTATGATTGATTTAGAAGGTTCCTCATGAGTTATGCTCTATGAATCTTCATTTCATATATACCTAGCCAATGAAAGTGAAACAAGTTAACCCATTGACTTAAAAATTGTTCTCTGACAATTATTTCACTACAAACAAAAATGTGCTTACTAGCACGGTATATCATTTCAGTTAGATTCTCTTCATAAGATCTCAATAATAAGCAGTAGTTATATAAATTTTTAATCATCAGCAAATGATAAAGATCTTAGCCTTCATAATCTATTGCTTTGAAATGTTTAATTTTTTTCAGTATGAAGTTGTGGAGATTACTAAGTTTTTGGTTGAGATCATGAACCGACTGATGTTAGACAACTACTGAAAACCTAGAAGCACTGGACGGCCGTTTCGTCCTGTTGCGGGATCCCTAAGCAGTGCGCATCCACTACCCCGCTCGCGGGATTCTGACCAAGGATTTAAGGTCTCGCGTGCAAACGCTTAACCTCAGTATAATTAGCATGTGCTCACTGGTGACTAGCTTCGTTTATGTAATTCTCGGAGTTCTGGTGAGAAGCCGTGAACAGTGGAGCTAATCCATGTCAGGCAGAAACAGGTATCTACCTTAGTACAATGGAACATGGTCGAGCAATTTTGTGGGTCGGTTGTCATTAAACAATAACATTGTCGGATGCCGACTCAGTGGTCTAGAGGTTAAGCGTTCACACGCTGGACCGAAGGTCCTGGGTTCGAATCGCCCAAGTGAGGTCGTGTATGCGCACTGCTGAGGAGCCCCACAATAGGACGAAATGGCCGTCCAGTGCTTCTAGGTTTTCAGTGGTGGTCTAACATCAGTCGGTTCATGATCCCAATCAAATACTTAACGATCTCCACAACCCCATACTGGTAATTACCATGTTCATTTTTTCTTTATATTGGTAAAGTGGTCTAATTAATCTACCTTCATTCAAATTAAGGTTTACAATCACCCTTGTAATAATTTATACTGATAGGTAAACTTCTACATTTGTCGAACATAATAAATTGAGTCATATTTTGATTTGTTACATGTGTAAAATATAATTTATTTTGCAATTCTAGTAATATCAGTCGTTTACATTATTGTAAGAACGTAATTTATGCAACATATGAGGTAAAAACGTGTATTTCATGTATATCAGTTGTAATTGTAAACTAATGTCCTGGGATAACCTGTCATGTTATTGGAGCTGCTATTATTTGAAATTAATGTATATATCTGCAAGCACAAAACGCTATTTTTTATGAATGAATATCTGTTAATTTAGTTTAAATGTAACCGGGAATTCATGGAATAGCATGTTTACAACTCTTTTTCAACAAATTAATCAATCATAAGCATAACAGTTGAGCATAACAACTGGACTTTGAATTAGAAAGTAGATAAACAATTATTATTATTATAATTGAGTTCATGAGTTAATTGAAGCTAGACCACCATGGAAAACTTGGAAGTACTGGACGACCGTTTCGTCCCAGTATGGAACTCCTCAGCAGTGCGAATCCATGATCCCGTCTCAAGAGACTGGAACCCAGGATCTATTGGTCCCACGTGCGAGTACTTAACCTCCAAACCACTGAGTTTTACTGGTCGCTGCTTCTCACTAGAACCCCAGGAAATACAAAGTGATGAGAGATGGTGATCAACACTAATTTTACTCATATACTAACCGAAACGAGTAATTAATGTTCCTTATATCTGAACAATATAAACAAAGTATATTACTTAGTATGTGGCTACTTGATGTTTATTTATGCCAATTTCTTCAGTATAGATTGTAGTGGCTGGTACTATGTCAAGATCAAATGAGTTATCCTAGGTTCCTAAAAGACTTATTTATTCATTCTTTTCAAGTTACATTTTGATATTGTTAATTATT
The DNA here is from genome assembly GCF_000237925.1 of Schistosoma mansoni. Lineage (NCBI taxonomy): Eukaryota > Metazoa > Platyhelminthes > Trematoda > Strigeidida > Schistosomatidae > Schistosoma > Schistosoma mansoni. Next base: position 50,776,153 of record NC_031502.1, read on the forward strand.
CGCCTATTAACGTTGACCGTTTTTATATGAGCGTATTTGTATGCATTGGTTATCCTACCCATCGCTAATCTGTAGCCTATTTTTATCTGACTATGAATATTGAGTTACTGTTGTTCAAATCTAGTTGTCTCACTCTCTCTCTCTCTCTCTCCGCTTTGTTTCGTTTTGCCCTTTTCACTTCGTTTCTTTGGTTGTCTATCCAGAACAACGAGTGTACGATATATACGTGTTCAAGACTTATTCTCATATTTGAATTATTTTATTCTGTTATTCTTCAACGCAAATTAAGTCGGTAATTATGTACAAGAGTAACCGGGATGTATATTTCTATAACGTCAACATGCGATCTAATTGGAGCTAATTGGAGCACCTACGAATTGCACAAAAATATTTCTCAACTATATGGGGGTTTGTATTGTTCATATTACATAACAGTATTCATATCAACACTTATACTGACAAATAATAATTAAAAATATATTACTGTTATATCTAGAGCTTTGGATTCTTGCTATGCCGCATACTACTAGACTACTTGAACGGTTGAACCCGCAACGTCACAAGAGAGAAGACAGATGACTAGTAAGTAGGAATTTTATTACCCAAACAGTGTCAAATATAGTACAAAAATCTCATGTATTTACAGTTTTTGGCTGAAAGTAAATCATCATTTCGGACAGCCAATAGGCACATAGGGGGTAATTCTTATTCATCCAATAGGGAAGCTACACGTCGACATTCTAGAATGTTCCCCTAGTGGTGATTGGATGGAATGTCTTCGGCTCTTTCTGGGCTTCTTGAGTTACCAACGAGCCATCTTTACAATTATCCATAAGGTAAATAATAGCGTATCATATGTGATTATATAAGCAAATATTTTTGTATGGGTAAATACAGTAGTGAATCTCGTCAAAGTACCTATGTTTAGTGGTATAATAGGAGGAATACAAACGAGAAAAGTAATGTGAAGAATACGAGAAATTGTTAAAGGGATATGTAATTTACTTTCTCAAAGGAAATGTTAACAACCCAGGTAGAGAAGATCAAAATGCACAAACATACAGTGGTTTAGTAAAATGTGAAAACCATACATTAAATACATCATTTACACATCTTTCAGTTGTCCTCTACATCCTTTATGATCCTTTCAATTCTGTTTCTATTCCACTTTCTTTCTGTTCTTTCCAGTTTACGCTTCTCTTGTCAAGTATTTCACTTCCGATTGGTGTTACATACTACTTACATCTATCAACATAATTATCATATCCCGCAATATGATTAATGTTTACTCTTTCATAATTTATACCATTTCATTCTTATAAAGATCCATGTGGTGGAAAATAGTTGCATTATTTGTTTACTCAATAGTACCTTTTCCCATGTTCATAGTGCTAATCGAAATCTATCAACCAACTTACAACATTCTCACTAGTCCAGCTGATTTGACACTGGATACAGTATACTTTGTTATTAGTTGGAAGTAATCGTCAAAAGTCCTGGAAATAGGTTATCTAGCACTCGTCAATATAGTGTACATGAACTCTTGAAGAAGCTGGTGTTCTCTGTGTGAGTCGAATCCTCATCTCTAAACTTTACAGAAAGTTGTCAGCCGATCACTTTCAAATAGATCATACAGTAGCTTGTGTATATTTATTTTCTGAATGTTTCACATAATATCTGTCGTAATTACCATAAAAGCAACCAAAAAATTGATTTCATCCATATTTTTAATCATACAAAATGAAAAAAACAAAAAATGGTAACAAATTGAACAAAGATACTTAGAAAATCGAAATAATTCAATACTGAAAATGTTAAATTGGCGAAGTTACTTTTGAAAAGAAGATGAAAATGAAAACGGAATTGACGAAAAAAAGGACGCTTAAAAATAGAATAGTAGAATAATTGTTTTCCTGGATTATTGTAAAACAATCAATTGAATGAATTATTATTGAAGCTCTTTGAATATTTATATGTAAGACATGAATGTTGAAATGAGAACGTTGAAAAATTGAGTTTAAATTTGAATGGTTCTTTTAATTTTTTTTTAATAAATTTGTAATGAGACTTACATTTAAGAATCAACTTATACTTTGCACATATGATATGTATACCAACATACAAAACTTGCTCATCATATTAATTACGTTAGATTAATACGATTGTACGGCATTTTTGTTAGTCAAAAGAAAAAGCAATTTGTTCACTTAAATATGTTTTTTTAAAGAAAGTAGTTATGAATTGATTCGTGCTATTTTGTAACTATGCCAAATTACCACTACTTACTTACTAACGCTTGTTACCCCCAATAGAGCATAAGCCGGCGACCAGCATTCTCCAACCCATTCTGTCCTGGACCTTCCTTTATAATTCTATCCAAATTTTGTTCATTCTTTTCATATCTATCTTCATTTCTAGGAGTAATGTGTTCTTTGGTCGTCCTCTTCTCCTTTGGCCTTCAGGATTCCATGTGAGGGCTTGTCTTATGACGCAGTTGGCTGCTATCCTCAATGTGAGTCTTATCTCCTTCCAGTGTTTCTTCCTGATTTCTTGCTCCACCGAATGGAATCTGGTTTTTTTATATATAGTTGAAACCATGAGTCAATTGAAGCTAGACCATCATGGAAACGTCCGTCCAGTGCTTCCAGGTTTTCCATGGTGGTCTAGCTTCAATTGACTCATGATTTCAACTATATATAAAAAAATTACTAAAAATCTCCACAAACAACCCACTTAAGAACCATTTCAGTTTAGATTATACAATAATTATGTGTATTACTAAGATGAAGCGATAAAAATCATGATTATTAGATATTCATTCAATATACAGTTAATATACCTCAACATTAAATAACACTTTAGTTAGATAAGATTTACTTGTGCTTATTGCTGAAAAATTCCCATTATATTAAAACACAATTATATGAACTTAATAATCCATAAAATTGGTCAGGTTTAAGGCAGAGTACATCATTTAAAACTGTAATATGTGAATCATGGTTTGTTATATGTCATATAAAATCAAATCAAATCGGTAATGTTGGAGCTGACTATTATGAAGTGTTAACTTGAATCAGTTTATATGGTAAATGAAATTGACAGATAAGTGATCAGAATAACTATGGTTAACATGGGTTGATAGAGAGAATAATATAATTACAAATCAAAAATTACGTAATATGTAGAATAATAGGAATTAGGGAAGAATTAATGGATAGGGCTAGATGCTGGATAAATTTCCCAAAAAGGTTAGCAAGTGTGATAATAATAACAATATAATGATAATAATAATGACAATGGTAAGATTTGTGGATAAGTTTATGATATAAAAATGAACATCAATTAAATTACGTCACCATATCATGAAATTGATTATTAACTGTTTGGGCCCGTAGTTGGCCAGGGTAAAAGGAGCGGCTAAACATATTTCTTTTGGATGCAAAACTCTGTCTTTTTGATCCGAATCTCTAGTATATCAGCCATGTGCAGGATTCTTAGTCTGACAGAATTACGTAGAATGTTATTAATGCGATATATTATTGTGAAAGATTGCTTTATAATACTTATCTTAACATTACCGATTTGATTTGAAAAGACAAACAACAATCCGTAATTCACATATTACAATTTTAAATGATGTACTCTGTCTTAAACCTGACCAATTTTATAGATTATTAAGTTGGATATGATAATCGTGTTCGTTGTACTGGGCGCCCAAATACTGTGAAACTATTCGCTCTAACTTCGACAAAAGTTCTTATATCTTATTGGGTCAGTCGATTTTATTTGTGTGTGCAACTATTTTGGTACATGTTCACACACCCTAATTTTAAGATCACGATTGCTCCTCACACACATTTAAATCGGTAAACACAGTTGGATGTTACACAATCGTTTTCTTGTCTTTTAGGTTTTCAGGTTTTCAGGTTTTCGATGGTAGTCTAGCTGCAATTGACTCATGATTTCAACTATATAAAATTACTAAAATCTTCACCAAACCCCTTTCCTGAAAGTAATGAATAACCTACAAATAACTTAAATTATCAAACTATGTTTTAATAATTTAAGAACTTTCGTCTAAATTTAATCGAATAATTTCACAATATTTGCAGGACCGAGTAAATATGTGTTATATCTCGGACTTAGATTCTTAGTCTGTCGCGTAATACTTGAACTTTCGAATGCTAGAACCCTCCCAAGTCATAAATCAGAAGACAGAAGACAAGTAGAAGGAACATTATTCCAAACAGTGTCGATTATGGTACAAAACTGTCAGGTATTTATAGTTTTTAGTAGAAACGAAATCATCATTTTAGTTATCCAATCCGCACACAGGGAGTTATCAGCATTGTCCTATAATGAAGCTACACGTAGTGATTCTAGAATATTCTTCTAAAAGCTGATTGGATGGAATATGTCCGGCTCCTTCTGGGCTTCTTAAAGCTTCCTCAACTTTACCTGTGGACCATCCTCACAGTATGAAACATTAAAGAAGAATGTTATTCAGTAATTCTAATGTTTGGTTATATTTCCTTGAAAAAAACCGAAAAAAAACGAACTTCAATTAGATTGCCAAGTGAAACATTGGATTAACTTTCAATTTATTCTTTGAGATATTACAAATACATTCTATCTTCTTAAGATTTATTTCTCAAAATAGATCACAAATGAAATAAACACACATTCAATTTAATGTTACTGAACATTTTGCACAAATCATTAAATTGTAAAAAAAGTACCCTATAAATTGAAGTTTAAATCAATTCCATTTTGAAATAGACGGCAACATGAAACAAAAATATAAAAGAGGTTATAATGAAGCAACTTCCATTTAAGCGTCTTTATGGAAGTTTTATATAACTAAGTTGTTAAAAGTGCATATATATATAACAGTTGTATAAAATATCTTTCTATTCAAAAGAATTATCCACTAATTAGATCATAATGAGAGAGAAAGAGAGAAAACACATTATTGACCATAACTTTTTCACTTAAATACGCAAATAATAAATATTCACATTCAATAGAGGAATGTATTCGTAAACAGATGTACAATATAATGCATTTATTCCTTTAACATCTAGAAAATAATAAACAGGGAATAACTAACAATTCAAATTAAATATGACTAAACACAAAAGTTTAAACTGTTTAGTTGAATAGACTATTCATTTTGTAATAATATATTCTGTAGTTGAAATCATGAGTTGATTGAAGCTAGAACACTACAGAAAACCTGAAAGTACTAGATAACGTTTCATCCCATTGTGAGACCCTTCATCAGTGCCCGGTCCCACCTCGCGAGATTCGAACCCAGGAACTATTGGTCTCGTGCGCGGGTACACTGCTGAGGAGTCTCGTAATGGGACGATACGGTCGTCTAGTGCTTCCAGGTTTTCCATGGTGGTTTAGCTTTAATCAACTTATGAATTCAACTATTAAATTACTAAAATCTCCACCAAACCTCTTCTGATAATAATATATTCATCAATTGTTCAATATTAAACGAAAAATCATTGAAAGTGTAATGGGTAATTAGAACAACATATATTAGCAAATAATATTGTTTCCATTTATATCCTCATTAGCCTTCAATCTAGTTTACAGTAATATTTATATACATAGATGAAAATATTGAACAAGGCAGGATGGTTTGTGAATTGGCAATATCAGTGGGATAGATCTTATAAACGAACATTCATTACAAAATAAACTCAGTGTTGTGAAAGTAGAGCTAGGAAGATATGCTCAGATAACACAATAAAAAAGGAGCTTGAGCATTTTTAAAGTATGTTTATTGAAATTGGTTATTCACATGGTTTACTGAGGAAACACTTATAGACGATGAACAGGAGAATAGTGACATACTGATAGTTATTAAAAAAAACACTCTTTTTCTGATGTTACAACTTAACCTAAATTTAGCTAGAGTACTATGAAAAAGGCCGACTAAACCAAACGAAGAGGACGTTTAAACGCAGCTAACTAATAACCCAAGTTTTGTATTCATAAGAATTCTAGAACACTTTTCTTTTACTAAATTAGCCTGAATAAACGATTCCACTTATTTTGGATACAAAGCTCTGGCTTTTTGATCCGAATGGCAATTGCCTCAGCCGTCTGTATACTCGGGCTCGTGAACACCTCCCAGTGTGTCTAAGCAAAGGTGTAGTCAAAACGGTTAACAGCTATATTTTAGCCCATTTAGTTCAGACGGGACATAGAGCCAACATCGAGCAATCTTTCACAATAATATATCGTGTTAATAGCAGTCCACCTAATTCCGTCAGACTGAGAATTCTGCAGACGGCTGAGGCAATTGCTATTCGGATTCCACTTATTATGAATTTCCATACTGTCTGTTTGTTTATTTTTCTTTACACCTTTTTTCAAATATACGCTTCAATGTTTAACTAATTGGACACATCTTTGTAATTTTATTAATTTATAACAGACGTTATTTCAGTGTATATTTTTTCAGGTCATAAACTTATTTCCCATTATGTAACATTGATCCAAGCCTTTATTATTCTTATCGCAACAAATACATTTGTCATCGTACAATCGATTTATCCTTTTTACTTATTGTTTATTGATGTAATCTATTCTGTTGTTATTTAAGACTTACAAACTGCCTTGATTGATTTAATATTTTCATCTATGAATATAAATATCATTGTATATTACCATTAACCTGATGATGATCTAACTGGAAACAATATTGTTTGCTTATATTTTAATAGGTAGCTTTTTTATCTTTGTTTATGATATTAAAACAATCATTATCAATAAACCCATATGGACTGTAGTTTACCAGGATGACCATTGGTTTGAACTATATAACTCTACAATTACAAATTCGGTTAATTTCAAAATTAAGATAACTTAAAATTAATTTTGAATAGCTCTTTCATATTCTATATGCTTTACTAGTTGCTATCAGCCTTCGCAATAGCATAATATTAAAAGTTTAGTATATGACGTCATATTAACTCCTTTAAACATATTCAACATGTAACTATGGAACAATTTCAACATAAAGTTATTTAGCAAAGATGGATAGTGGATAGCAGTGGAATACAGGACGAGCGTTTCGTTCTATTCAGGACTCGTCAGCTGGATTCACATGCATCCTAGAGTTGATGTTCATTCTGGGAGTCCAACCCAGTACCGTTCGCTTCAAACGCCATCGCGTTATCCACTCAGCGACTGAGTCCTGATAGCCGCTTGCTTGTGCAATGAGGCAAAGTTTAAATTCACTTGTTATTGTTTGTTTGAATCTTCCTATTGATGTTTAAGACTGCAATTGATCAGTTTCTTATTAGCATATGTGCATACTGTATGTATTGCCTCGATATAGCCTTAATTCACAAGTATTCTAAGCAAGGATGGATAGTGGCTATCAGTGGAATCCAGGACTACCGTTGAGACCTGGAAGTACTGGACAGCCAGTTCGTCCTAATGTGTTGCATCTCAACAGCGCTCATTCAGAGTCCTTCAAGTGACTATCGAACCCAGGACCTTCGCTCTTGCGCGCGTAAGTTTAACCTTCCGACTACTGAACCGTTATCCATAGGAGTTAATGTCTAACCTCAATCGGAGCGCGACATTATGCGATCTTCTTTCATCGCCTTGGGTGGATAACCATAGGACACTCGATATGGATTCAGTCAGTCAGCTACAACGTAGGATCAGGAACACATATGCATCCATCCAAGTTGCCACACTTCATTAGCACAAGAAGGTGAACACCAAATTCATACAAGTAGTTACTTCAGTGGTAGTAATATACAAAACAATATAGTACAGGAAGAAAGAAAGATATGAAGCAATTTTAATCTTAAGGTTTAAGGGAAGAAAAAGTGTGCATACACCTACGCCATTGTGATAGATTCTGAACCATGTCACTCAGGGTCTCCAACAATCGGTTACGATAGTCACGCGGACCCCAACCAAGTAGTCTGCATCCACCGACATGGCTCAGACTAGAAGTTAGCGACTTCAAGCAATTATGCCACGTTTTGGTTTGGCCGACCCTAACTCTCTTCCAACCATCCCCTACACTAGTCAACATTGCGCGTCGTGGTAATCGGTGTTCAGGCGTACGTAACACGTGACCCAACCATCTCAGTCGATGAAGATTCACAACTTCATCAACTGATTTGTCATAATTCCCTTATACCCTGTGTCTAACATCACTATCACTTACGCGGATGAGCTCCAAATGATCACGGCTTCTCACTAGCACTTCGAAAATTTCCATTCGAAGCTAATTACTTGCAACCACAATTGTTAACAGTATCCATAAATAAATGAAACCAAATTCAAAATGATTGTAAAAAGAAATTTTCCAGCGAGTAGTACATAGATTTCAATTCTTATGGCTCAAACCTGTAAATAATGTAACTTATCTCTCAAGTACTTGTTATTGTACTCTATATAAGTCACATTTATATGTAAGAATAAGTTATTCAGTTTTTACAATGTCATATTAATTGAATAGTGACAAAAATGTTCCATACTTTTCAATTTATTAACTAAAAGCATTACTTCGTCCTTATTTAAGTGAAAACTGTTCTATCCTATCTCAATAATTTTGTAGTTTTGAATTTTTCATTCCTCCCCTTTTCGTAGTAATAATATTCACCGATCACGTTATGTCAATATTCAAGTTATTTTCAACCATTAAAATTGATATTTTATTTCTTTAAAATCTTAATAAAGAATATAAAGGTATAGATATAACTAAACTTTATCTGAATCTGTTGTGTAATTTACCGTCTCACATTCCAACCCCACTAATCTGAAATTGTTTATTTATCTTATTTTGATAAAAAGTATTTAAAGTATCTTTACTAATTAATAAATATATCCAAAAATTATAGTACACAAATCGAGAACTGTAAAACTGATCTCAGGTTGTTCAGTATTTGAACTGAATATTTTATAAACAATACGTACCTGTGAACAAATTACAATGATTATTGTTATACAATCAGACACAAGTGCAAATATTAAAAAAAAAGGATACCTTATTAGGTGTTATAATCAATTCGAACTTATTTATGGTGCCATTCCTATAAGGTATGGACACGAAACAATTTATGTAACAATAATAGAATGGTTCATACCTGTTTGTACATAGAATTGAATTGACTAGTGTTTATAAATTTGCTCCATAAATAACAAGATCACGAATCGATTGTAGTTAGACTTTAACACTGTTGGATGCCGGCTCATCGGTCTAAAGGGTTAAGTGTTCACGTGGGAGATCGTTGATGAGTACTTGTGAGGAGCCCTATACTAGAGCGAAACGGCCATACAGTGCTTCCAGGTTTTCAAATATCATCTAGCTTAGATCAACTCGTAAATTAAACTTTCGAAAAACAATCAGAGGGTTGATAGAAACAAAAAAACAATTATTTGGCTAGTTTAGTGCATGTATATGTATTATGACATTGAAATTGGTATTTATGATTTATTTTTTATTTATTTGAACACATAAATATTGGTACAAAGGGGCACCAAATATATATATATGCGCCGCACAAATCTTATATGATTTGTGTGAGGGCTGTGATACTGCACTGGTGCCCAAACTGAAGCAGGTGGTTTTCTTAGGGGGCCACACCCGGAGTCTTTGACCTAAAGGTCTGATCCACAAGTCAGTGGAACATCGTGAGGAGATGCAGTTACATGGTAGACGGTGACCAACAATTGGTTCATACTCCATTTGTTCCTTCAGGATACTGGAGCCCATGTGTACCATTGGTTTGGAATCAGGGTTTTCCAACTCCCCTAGGTGGACATTCCGTGTCCACAACCCGGTTAATGAGCCGGACATTCGCTTTTCGTCCTCTCAATTTCATAAACAACAGTAATGACACGAGAAGGCATTGAGTAAGACTTCCCTGAGAGAGGCTATATACGAGTGGCCATGTGAGAGCATTTGGAGAGGGTGAGCGGACTCTCCCCACTCTCGGCCGTACTAGGGGATTTGGGGTATTTATGAACGCATAAATTGATTTAAATGCATCTTTTGTGCAATCACTTGGACATTGAAATATACCATTCACATATATTCACATAAAATATATTCAATTTTAAGAATATCTCTAAAGAATTTTTCAATATTATTTTATTATATACTATAATCCATTCATTTCTAGTTGAGATAAGAAATATCAATTTCGTTTGAAGTCAGTATCAGTTGAAATAACAAAACTTTACTGTAATAAATTGTTTGACCTGCTGAAGAAATACATTTTATGACGTAACTTAGGATCCAACGTAATTAAAAGGTGTATAACTAATTATTTTGTTACTATGTTTTTTCATTTTGTTAACATAATCGATCACTTTTGTCTATATATTGAAGAGTTATGGTTACATAATGATTCAAATGATAGAAAGAATACAATAGGAACAAATAGTTATCAATTAAATTAAATGAAAGGCATTACAAGGTAGTTAGTATATTCTTTCACTGATGTTTTATTATAAATTCACTTGGTATTGTTTACTTGAATCTTCCCATGGATGTTTAGGACTGCAATTGATCAGTCTCTTGTTGGTATATATTCATACTGTGTGTATTGCCTCGACATTGCCTTAATTCACAAGCATTCTAAGCAAAAATGAATAGTGGCTAGCAGAGGAATCCAGGACGCGTGTTTAGTCCATTATTCAATTGTAGTCCTAAACATCGATGGAAAGATTCAAACAAACAATATCAAATGAATTTAAACTTCACCGCGTTGAACAAGCACTAGATATAAGGACTCAGTAGCTAAGTGGATAAGACGATGGAGTTTGGAGCGAACAGTACTGGGTTCGAGTCCCAGAGTGAACATCAACTCCGAGATGCAGGTGAATCGAGCTGACGAGTCTCGAATAGGACAAAACATGGGTTGTGGATTCCACTGCTAGCCACTATCCATCTTTACTTAGAATGTTTTGTGATATTTAAGAAGACAGAAATACTTTAACACACTTTACAAAATGATTTAAAATATTCCATTTAATCTATTTTGTTTATCAATGACTAGATCGATCTGTTGATAATCTTATTTAGAAGTATGTAGCGAAAAAATATTCCACTTTTATGCTATGAAACTTCTGCCAAATAGCATCTATTTGTATTTTGATGATTCAAGATTTAATTCATACTCGTAATTTGATAAATATCAATCATCATTAATAAGTATACTATGCAAACTGTATAAAGCTTTCTATGAAGGATCATTGAAATAAACTAAAAGAAACTTTGCATCATTCACATGACTTTTGTTAAGAATTCGTAGCTTTAAACATTAGGAAACAAGGATATATAATTGATTAAGAATATAAGAAGTGAGCAAAAAGATTCTTTTTTTGTTGAATTTCAGCAGCAATCCTTTTGATAAATCCAAAGATTTATTTACAAGTTATTATAATTCACTTCAATTAGTCTTAAAGCTTTTCTTTGTTTCATGTTTAGACAAATCCCTTTAAACTTCCCTCTGTCAAGTCAAATTGTTTTTTTTACGTCTCTCTGTACTAAATGGTGTTCATTTTCACATCTCGTTCAATATGATTAGTTTGTGAAACTCTCACTTACAAATTATTAGATTAATATGGATTTCTTGTTACACTTAAGCTTAGATTTTTTAAGGTTACTATTTAACCTGACCTACTTTAGATTTTATCTTAATTCAGTACTATTAATATTAACATTTTATTCCTCACTGAAAACATTTAAACAAAAAAAGATATCAGAAAGGGGTTCTGTGAAGATTGTAGTAATTTTATGGTTGAATTCATGAGTCAATTGAAAAGAGACCACCATGGAAAACCTGGGAGCACTGGACGACCGTTTCGTCCTATTGTGGGACTCCTCAGAAGTGCTCATCTAACCCAAGATCTTCTATCTCGCAATTCGAATCCCGCCAGTTGGATCGTCGATGCTCACTACTGATTTCCATACTTGGAAGAAACGGCCGTCCAGTGCTTCCAGGTTTAACATGGTGGTCTAGGTTTAATTGACTCATGAATTCATCTATTCAAAACAAAATATATGTATTCAAAAATTAATAAACGTTGTTTTTTATATCGCTGTGATTTCTTAAACTATTTACTGTTACCAAATACAATCGAAATTTCATTAACAAATGTAGTAAAATATTATAATTAGGACGAAATTATTGCATGACCATATGATTTTGTGTGATAAACAAATCAGTAATATTATATAGTAAAAATCATGAATCAATAGAAGTTAGATCACCATGGAAAACCTGGAAACACTGGACAGCCGCTTCGTCCTATTGTGGATTTCCTCGACAGTGCGCATTTACGTTCGAATCTCGCGAGGCGGGACCGTGGATGCGCCGTCCAGTGCTTCCAGGTTTTCCATAGTGATCTAGCTTTAATTGACTCATGATTTCAACTATATAATATTACTAAAATCTACACAAACCTCCCTTCTGAAAATTAGTAATATCTTTAATTTAAACATTAAATAAACTTAATTACTTTTTTCTTTTCATTATCTTCATTATTTGATATTAAATCAGAAGATAAAAGAAATAGAAAGAGTTAGGATAACATAAAATTGTTAGATTCTTTTTTGAATGAATATCAGACAAAACAATTAGAGATTAATGAAATAAAGATGTTTTTATTGTATATTTCATCTCCCTTAGTACTGTTTTTTCATTTCTCATTTAAATTAGTTGGATTAATTAAACAATTAAATTTTTATTTCTTCCAGATATTACTATATGCTAATTTGTGAATAGATAAATTAGTAGTATCTGTCTGTGATTACTCTTTAAAATATCTGAAATCAATAATGATATACTATGTATTGTGCTGTAAAATGTTCGATATGATTACTGAATGTGAAGTAATGTAAATTTATAAAATTCCTGTTACAATACCGTTACAGAAAGTGCATACTGTATGTGTTTCTGAATATATGACCAACATTTCAATCTTGCACATTGTTTGAGTTAATATTACTTGTTATAGCTCATTTATGAAAACAAAATGAATGTCAACCAGTAGATACCAATTTCTTTCTTTTAGTTGTAGGAATACGGCTACTTCATTGCCAATCCTTGCTTTCACATACGCATCAGATCCTCTTTGCTCATCGATGTTACTGTCCAGGCACGTGAAGGATCTTACATCTTCCAGAGTTTTGCCAACAGGTGTGACTGGGTTGGTGTTCTCCGTATTGTATTTGAGGATGCTGCCTTTTCCTTTGCGTATGTTGAAGCCTATTGATACAGAGGCTGTTGCTACATTAGTTGTTTTCATCCGTATTTGTTCGTGCGTATGGGATAGGTGGGCTAGGTCATCTGTGAAGTCCAAATCGTCCAATTGATTCTGAGATGTCCATTGGATTCCGTGCTTCCCCTCAGATGTCGAAGTCTTCATTATCCAGTCAATCACCAGAAGAAAGAGGAATGGGGAGAGTAGACAGCCTTGTCTGACTCCGGTCCCTACTGGAAATGCATATGTCAGCTGTCCTCCATGCACTGTTGAAAACTTTTCCGGAAACTAACAACAAACTAATACCTCTGTAATTCTCACATTTGATCAGATATCCTTTCATTGGTATCTTGATGAGGTATCCTTCTTTCCAGTCCGTCGGCACTTGCTCGTCTTCCCAAATCTTCTTGAATGGAAGGTGAAGCATGTTTGCAGTTACTTCTCTGTCTAACTTCAGTTGTTCAGCTGGTCTAATCCAGTTGCGACCCAGCACCACCTGACACGTTGACGTTAGTTCTTTTTTTGGTCTCTTTCTAATTGTTCTCCACCGTAGTTTCTTGTTCTTTCAGTAGATCCTATAAAGCTTGGAACGTATTGTCGAGAGTTATCTTGAACTCATTGAGTTTGTTAGCGTATCGAAGTAAGGCTGTATTGAACCTTTGTAGTGCTGTTTGTCAAGTTGTTTGGTGCTTCTTCAGCTTCGGTTTCGTCTTGGTCACAACCAGGTGGTAATCTAAAGCTATGTCAGTTCCTCTCCGGGATCTCACACCTTCCATTGTCCTTCGGAATTTTTTGTTGATACAAATATGATCTATCTGATTCTCTGTGGTGTGGTCCGGTGACATCCATGTAGCTTTGTGTATGCGTTTGTGGGGAATATTTTGCCACCTATAACCAATTTGCAAATCCCTCACCACTTTCATTTCTCTCTCCTAGTCCATGTTGCCTCATTATATCTTCATACCCGGTGTTGTCCACTCCGACTTTAGCATTCAGATCTCCCATCAGGATGGTGAGGTCCTTCGCTGAGCACTTAGCTATAATTGATTGCAGCCTTCCATAGAACTGATCTTTGTCGTCGTCGTTGCCATCATTGGTGGGTGCATAACACTGGATAGCATTCATTGTGATTCCCTGCTTCTTTGTTTTCAATGATGCTTTGATGATTCCGGTTCCGTGAGATTCCGATCCTACAAGTGCATTTCGTGCTTCTCTGGACAGCATCAAAGTAACTCCCTGAGTGACTGGAGCCTTTTCCTCCTCATGACCAGAGTACAGAAGCACCCCCACCGTACCTAATCTTTTCCATTTAGCTTGCGTCCAACGGGTTTCGCTGATTCTGTGGCCCGTCAATTTGTATCTCCACATTTCTGCAGCTACTTGTTTGGCCTTCTCCGTCCCTCACATTATCGGGACATTCTATGTACCTATATTAATTGTTTCTCCGATTGTCAGGAGGAACATCGGCCTTGTGATTTCCAAAGCATGTCGTATTTCTTTATGAGACGTCATAATGACACTTAATGAAAATCCTTCGACCCAGAGGGCAGAATTTAAATGGTTTGATATTTCTTTTATTTTGGTTAGCGTCTTTTTAGCAAGGTTGTTTTCTACATGATGGGATTGCTGACGTCATACCCAACCCTCCTCTATTTTAACTGCTCTTGAGACCGCTGCTTTTCCCAGGTAGGCTACAAGCAAAGTTCATACTGTATGAGTGAATGGAAAATCATTCCATTTCAACTAGAAAATCTCTTAATTTATATCACTTGAGAATAAGTATAAGAGCATCAGTGTAAATAAACTATGATATTCAATTGAAAAGAATTTAAATTATGTACATTAAACCTGAATACTGACAAATCTGAAGTTAGTCATTAAAAACTTTTTTTATCACATTGTTTCAATGATAAGAGATCTTTAAATAATATTTGCACTTTATGATCTCTTTATTTAAACACATTGAGATAATAAAATTATTTGGGACATTTTTCTTTTCATTCTTATGTAACTAAAACCATGTCTTCCAAATACATTTATCAGTAGTGCACAATGCATCATATAGCACATTTTCTGTGGGTAAAATATTTTGTTCACTTTTTTCTAGAATCTACACCTGAAGTGTTTCCTAATTCCTATTTGTCTTCATTCTAGTCTTCATCCTTTATCTGAAAATGAAAAAAGAAAAAAACTGAACAAATTCACACTGTGGTTTTTTTAAAAAATCATTTTCCGACAGATGGATTACAAGAGCAAACTGATAGATAAAAATAAAATAATTGCATTTTTCAATGTACATACACATATTATGCAAAAAGTATTTGATTGTGCTATTTTTCTATGGCGATTATTTAGTAATAAACAATAAGATATCTATCGCCTAGTTTTTTATGAATTAATATACAGGGTTTGTAGAGATTAGTGAATTTTATAGTTCACATGTTAAACTGGTCAAAGTTAAACAAACAGTGAAAACTAGGGAGTACTGGACAGTGTTCTAGTATGGAAGTTTTCAGTAGTATATCTTCACGACCCCACCAAGGACTAATCTCGGTATATTCAGGTCCTGAGATGAGCACTTGTCTTTTGACTACTGAACCAGCATCTATTGGTGGATATATTTTAATTCAATAACATCGTGACATTGTGCAGTCTTAATAAAATGATATTGGTGGGTGATTCCTTTACGTACGACATGGATGAACTCCAGTGATTACGACTTATCATAAAAAACTTGAGAATTCCCCCTCAAAATGTTTCGCTAATGATCACATGGCTTATATTAGTAAAGAGCATTTGAGGATATTATTGAATTTTACGGCTGACCTAACAGACTAACTCCGGCTAAACAATCAGTGCACTCAGTGTATCATGAAGGTTCTGGGTTCTATTCCTAATGAAGTCATGGAATCCCACTGCTAAGAAGACTCAAACTAAGACAAAAGCCCTATTCAGTGCTTTCTGATTTTCAAAAATTGTCTAACAAGTATCAATCAGCAGAGTAATCTGTAGAATAATTTGTGATTCGACTATTACTCTAGGTGGCTCAAGATCGTATGATACTCAGAGGTATATGTACACCTATCAACTGCTTTTACATTCCTGGACATATGTTAATATATATATATATATATTAGTTAGCAAGACTAAAAGGTAAACAAGGAATTCTTGTTTATTAACATCCACAGAAAAATATAAAAGAACATTGACATGTGATTGTTGCCAAAATATCATTTATCAACGATCCTTTATTAACATTAACATTCAATTGAAATGAAATAGGGGATGTAACACAGATATCAATGTAAAACCCAACGAAAAGTTTAGATAAAATGTTGCCATCTGCCAGAAATTTATAAAATAAACATAAATAATTGAACGTTTACTTCCAGAGAGTATCAGTGAATAAATTTTATCGTAATATGAATACCAAACTCCCAATTTTCTATTTACCTTGAATCAATGGTAACTATTCAGTTGATATTTTGTTAAATATCATAATTTCAGTCATAATTTTAGATTAAAAAAAATATTATTTAATTAGTTAAAATTCATAGTTAAAAGCGTGAGTCAATTGAAGTTAGACCACCATAAAAAACGTGGAAGCACTGGAAGGCCGTTTCGTCCTATTGTGGGACTCTTCGCCTCGTGAGATTCTAACCCATCATCATATTCATATGCCTTTTTTATTGGATAATTTAAATTACCTCCAAGATTACCCACGAGAATAATAATAATAATAACAATAGTAATAGTAATAATGATAGTACTAATAATAATAGTAATAATAATAATGATAAAACGGATCTAAGGGAGAGAGAAAAAAACTGGTTTACAAAAATAAAAATATATCATACTATATGATCAATAAATACCATAAAAGAACAAATAGGTAAACTGGGTTTTAAGTTCATTATACTTAATATATACAAGTTTATTCTTTATTTTTGTTTTTAGTTTGTTTTAACTAATTATAACAATAATAATAATAATAATAATAAATCTTTATTGATCTGTGGTTGCAAATGTCAGATAGAATGAATATTATAATGGTATTATATTGGTAATTATAGATCTATATCGATAATACATTGTAGTATTGGATAGTATAAGAGTTAATCATAACAATAATAATGATAATGATAATAATAATAATGATAAAAATAGTAATAATAATAATAGTAATAGTAATATCGTTAGTGATTATGTTAAGAATCGAATGACCGAATAACTGTACAAACGATATGAATAGGAAAAAAGTATATACATATATAGTATTCATGCTGTTTTCCAAAATATTCTTATCATTGTAATGACTGATTGTTTGACCTAAAAATTTGCAATAAAAAACTAAACAAAAAAGGTCACTTTTTCAATAAAAAAAAAACAAAAAAAATAAACAAACAGGCAAACAAACAATCGAATCCTGCTTAGTAACTATAAATTACATATTATTCCATTTGTTTATAAGATAGATACTAAATAGAAAAATCCATCTATTTATATGTATATTTTATAACATTAAAACAAATTATATCGATTGTCTAATATTGTTATTATTACTAATTGATGAACATGAAATAGTAAATAAAGATAAGTTAGTTTTGTCCTTTAATTAGATAACCTTTTATCATAAAATGTATAACCTTTTCTATATAGAAGAAATATATTACTAATATATACAAGAAATGAGGATTACTCGGTTGTATTATGAGGAGTCCCACAATAGGACAAAACGGCCATCCAGTGCTTCCAGATTTTCCATGGTGATCTAGCATCAATTAACTCATGATATCAACTATATAAAATTACTAAAATCTCCATAAAACCCCCCTTCTGATAACATTCTTTTATAGTTGTTACATAGTAATTAAAATATATCGATAATATAAATGGATAGTGGCTAGCAGTGGAATTCAGGACGCGCGTTACGTCCTATTCAGGACTCGTCAGCTGGATTTACCTTCATCTCAGAGTAAGTGTGCACTCTGGGACTCAAAACCGGTACCGTTCGCGAACGCGAACGTTATCACGTTATCCATTAAGCTACTGAGTCCTGATAGCCACATGCTTGTGCAATGAGGTAAAGTTTAAATTCACTTATTATTGTTTATTTGAATGTCCCCATTGATGTTTAGGACTGCAATTGATCAGTCTCTTATTGGCATATGTGCAAACTGTGCGTATTACCTCTATGTAGCCTTAATTCACAAGCATTATAAGCAAAGATGGGAACATCAAAAGGAAGATTCAAACAAACAATATAAAGTGAATTTTATTCTTAATAACTTTCATGGAAAAGAGTAGAAAATTAGTGATTTTAAAAATTGACTAATGTTGTATACAATATATCTTCTTGTTAAATAATGAAAAAAGATTAATTCTGAATTGTAAGTTAACTACGTTTAAAGTGTTGAAAAATGTTGAAATATCCATTTCGTAGTGCATTAAAGTTATAGGTCAATTTAAATTGCAATGTTATTACTCTGGATAGATAAGATAGTATTTAAGAGACAACTATATAATTTGCAACTGAATCTATATTGATGTTCAATCCAATGCCTTTCGATCCACATACCTAACACGCCATCTACTTAAGAACTGATTTCAAGTCACTACTAAATGATCAACCAATGTGAATAGCTTAGTCACACATTTCACAACATGAACATCTCACTGATAAATTCACGTAGTGTGAAACTGGATAACATGGATTTAAACATAGTAAACAATCAGATTTCTCAGTTCTAGGTGTACCTCAGTGATAAGTGTCAACCATCTAAAATTAGTAACCATATCAATTGATTACTTAATAGTTATGCATAGCTTAATACAATATGAATTAAGCGAGAAAAATTTGAAAAATTATTTGATTACAAATGAAATTTTTAAACTGTCAAAACCAAAATAACAGGGTCGAATAAATTACACTTTTAAGAACATAGAATTGAAGCAAATATGTAACTTGGGTGTTTTTGGGTTAGTCTGTTATATAATTGGTTATTGATATATTAAAATTAGGCAAAATTGAATTACTGATTTGCTAGGATCTACATCTATATCTAAATAAATTACGATGATTCATTTTATTTCAAACAAACGGTCTAAAAATACATCTCTCATCAAACGGAATAAAACCCCTGAATTCCATAGAGTGTAAGATCGCTGATGGGAATTGCTGAAGTGGTCCAAGCCAGAATAAAACAACCTACTTAAAAAAAGAAAACTTTTACAAACTACCAATCACAATGAAATGAAAAAAAATTTAATATTTTTTAGTTACAAATGTGTTCTTCAACAGCATAACACTCACTGGTGAATATCATATCTAGATAAGCTATAAATTATTGGTCAATACATTTAACTTGCAACCAACCAACCTCAGACTCAAACCCAAATCAACCTACCTATTTTCGGTTAACTGAGTAATGTCACTTACCCCATACATGTAAATACCATGGCCCAGAAATAAAATTCACGTAATAAATGAGTTAGTTTTTTTTTTAGTAAAATAAGACAAACACAGTAAAGTCAAGTTATACGTAGTAAATATTTTGGTTTGTGTTGGGGATGTCAAATCCCCAGAACTTACTTGGTAAATGGCTTAATCTTGTAGTTTTATTTTGAAAATTTGAATTTAGCTGTTTTCGCGCCAAACGCGCTCTTTTTACCTTCGCGTCATATTTCCCACCTGTAAACTATCTTAACCGCTATTGGTCCTTTGTTTCTTTATGTGTGCTATTTACTAATGATGCTCAAGGACAATTTGTTACTGTATAAATGCGCTTGACTTTTTCCCTTATTTGATTGCTTGTACTCGGCTGCTTACGGAATACATATATATTCCCCTACTTGCCTTGGACTTCTTCATCTAGTTAGCGGGGCCTGGGACTAACCGATTAGAATAGCTTATCGTGTCATTGTGTCATTGGCTTTCGTTCGTTACCGCGGAATCGATTTAGTTCAGGCATAACAGTTTGTAAATCACTTTATAGGTTGTTCCATTTTTAATTTTATTCTCTGAAGAAGTGGTTCAGATTGAGTCACGAAACGTCAAAAAAATTTAATTTTTCTACTCATTGGGATATTACAAATCTTTTAGTTTTAAATTTATTTATTTATTTTCTTTTTTAAAGAAACCCTATAAGTAATTGTTGTTGTTTTCTTCTCTAATTGTTTATATTGAATGATATACATAAGCTATAAATTGTAAACTTAATACTTACAAATATCTAAAAAAAGAACTAACGTTAAGGTGACTTAACCGTTTGGTATTATCTATGGAGTTTATTTTCAAATTTATTTACTAAAATATTAATATTTATGACAAAAAGAGAATAAAGTTGAGTGAAGAGGGAGAGAGCAATAAAAAAGGGATGAAATCATTTATCAAAATTTTATGAAAGGGAAAAGAAAGTCATTGACATTTATTATATCAATCCAATGATAATAATAATTTACGGTCAAAAGTTATTTATATATAGTTTTGCCATAAAATATCCATTCAATAATTTGACTTTATTCTTTTAATAATGATAAAGTCATAGACAGATCTCGTGTATATCACCAACCAAAAAAGAACTAAATCTATATTAACGGTTGAATAAATATTATAATTTCTGATTGTTTAATAGTGAACTAATGTGAAAATTTCACACCATGTATATATACATACGAATAACCTAGTTATTTCAGTTTATGTGTGGGAATTTTTTCTGTTTGAATAATTGTTATGGTTGAAAAGATGGATTAATGTGTATTTATTGTAAAGTATATATATATTTGTATCGGCCTATGCTACTCCACGAGGGGGAACAGGCGTAAATAATAATAAATCATAAATATTTGTATACTATTTTATACATCAGTTGAAAAGGTTATTTATTAAGTTGATTTTTATAAAGTTCTGAAGTGTTCACATAGTGACAAACTACTGATAAAGATCATTGAAATAAAAGTTCCACAATAGGACAAAAAGGTTGTCCAGTGCTTCCAGGTTTTCCTTGATGGTCTAGCTTCAATTGACTAATGATTTCAACTATGAAAATTAAAGTGAATATAAAAACAGAATGTTTAAGATTTGTAATATGTACAATAATAACAAAACTTTTTTTAAAAATTAAGATTCAATATACTGAATTTTGTTGCATTGAAATCATAATCATTATAATTATCGTCCCAAATAGGGCGAAACACGCGTCCTGGATTCCACTGCTAGCCTCTATCCATCTTTGATTATCAAATTTTGTTTTAAGATTTAGCAAGAAAGTAGTATCCTGTAAAATTTTAAAAAATTCATTTTTAGCATCAATAATATATTTGCAGTAAACTAAGTTGTTTTAATAAAGCATTCGAGATGACATCAAATGATCATTCAATATATGGATATATCAATGAAAATTAAGTGAAATTGCTTAAATATCCTTGAGACTAGAATTATAAATCATAAATCATAAACTTTGATTTCTTATTTATTTCAGTATTGTATTTAGTGGCCCCCAAACGCCCTGGTACGGACGAGAATGGGGAGGGCCCTCCCTCTTTCTCGAAATGCTCTCACATGGCCACGTGTATACAGCCTCTGCCACGCAAATCCTACTCATTACCTTCTCGTAAAGGAGGTGTTTTAACGAAATTGAGAGGACGAAAAGCGAATGTCCGGCGCTTTAACCAGGTTGATGGACACGAAAAGTCCACCTAGGGGAGTTGAAAAACCCTGATTCCAAACCAATGGTGCACATGGGCTCCAGTATCTTGAGGAAACAAATGTCGTATGAATCGATCGTTGGTCACCGTCTACCATGGGACTGCATCTCCTCACGATGTTCCACTGCCTTATGGATCGGACCTTCAGGTCGATAGCTCCGGGTGTGGCCCCTTAATAAAACCACCTGCTTCGATCTGAGCACCCGCGCAGTATCACAGCCCTCACACAATTAAAAGAAATGACAATATTTTGTGTGGTGCATTCATATCTGCTGCCCCCTTGTACCAATATTTATGTGTTCAAATAAATTAATAAGTAAATTGTATTTAGTTGAACGAATAATGTGATGTAATAAAGCAACTGTATATTCAAATCTGATATAATAGTCGAATGAAATATATTGTAATTTGAAGTACAACTGAAATTTCATTTTCCATTACCGCTTGTAATTCACTTAATGTATTGATTTTTAAATCATACGGATTTGGAATGATCAAAGTTAAAATCCATCAACATTATCTTCAAATGTAATACTTTAATTATCTAATAAATAGGAATTATGTTAGATTTTACAATACAGAATTTTCCATCGATAAGTAGAAGCATATTTACAACTGAAGAACAACTGGAACTCAAAACAACTATCTGTCAACCAACACCACAGTCTGAATTTTCAATACAAATGTCAAGACAGTTCTACTATATGAGACGGAAACTTGGAGAACTATGAAAGCCGTCATCCAGAAGATACAAGTGTTTATTAACTGTTGTCTATGTAAAAGACTTCGGATCCGTTGACCAGACACTGTCAGGAACAGCCTTCTGTGGGTGAGAACAAACCAGATTCCATTCAGTGGAGGAAGAAGCACTGGAAGTGGATAGGACACACATTGAGGAAATCATCCAACTGCATCACAAGACAAGCCCTCACATGGAATCTTGAAGGCCGAAGGAGAAGAGGAATACCAAAGAACACATTACGCCGAGAAATAGAAACAGACATGAGAAGAATGAACAAAAAAATGGATAGAACTAGAAAGGAAGGCTCAGGACAGAGTGAGTTGGAGAATACTGGTCGGTGGCCTATGCTCTATTAGGAGTAATAGGCGTAAGTAAGTAAGTATGTATGTAAGTAAGTAGGAATAAAGTAGTATAACACTGAAACAAAATGACAAAACTAATATGATCCTGTGTGTACTTTTTCAATGAATTAAAATTTTCTATCTAGTTTTTATCCAGAAAATAACTAAACATTCATGACAGAATAAGACTGTCAGATGTCAAGTTACTTGAAAACTAAGAATAGAAGTCAAAAATCCATATCTAAACTTACTTTTTTTCTTCAATTGTTTGGCATTCAGATTTTAAATAAACCATAACATAACTAATCATTACCATAACTTATAGTATAAAACTAATTTATTAATGTCCTAAGATTAAAAATAGTAAGTAATGTAATTATACATCTATCACTTTTTCTTCTCAATAAAACTTTTACATATTCAAATGAAAAAAAAAAATTTGCGTAAAATTAATCAAAAAAATAACTTAGTTTAATAAAACAAACTTTAACAAAAAACTTAAACAAAATAAATTAAATTAAACTTTTAACTATAAAAAAAATGTTTATTTTTAGAATTTACAAATTGAAGAGATGAATATATATAGATATGATTCGAGTGGGAATATGTGAAGATGATAATAGTGTTAATGTCTAACTTCAATCAATCCACGAAATTAAGCAACCATTCACCAATGTCTTCAGTGAGTTTCTATCTCACAACAGACCTGGTTGAACTCTGTTGGATGCCGGCTCAATGGTCTATCGGTTAATTGTTCTGGCGTGAGACTGGTAGGTCCTAGGTTCGAATCTCGTGAGGCGAGATCGTGGATGTACACTGGTAACGAGTCTCACAATAGGATAAAACAGCCGTCCAGTGCTTCCAGGTTTTTCATGGTGGTCTAACTTCAATTGACTCATAATCTCTACCATATAAAATTACTGAAATCTCTGCAAAATCCCCTTTTGAAAATGGTAATAGTTTTAACAGTTGAATTCATGAATTGATTTAAGCTAGATCAACATTAAAAACCTGGATGGCCTAGCTTGGATCGATTCATGAATTCAACTGTTATCATATACATCTGAGTTTATAAGTGGCTAAGCCACAAATAATTGAAGTCCATTAAATTCGTTAGATAAAATAATACCACTTAAGTTGTTTCACATGAATATATTTGTGTAGAATTGATTGTTGTTTTAACTTTTTAGATGATATAAACTGGCACAATACCATGCTAGATCGTATTACCATAAATCAATTAGTTTAAGTGTTTTTTATTTTTCCTAAAGTTTTATCACATTCTAATAGTTATGTTAAAAGCCATAATTGAATGATTTATTCATATGTATACAATCACGGTATTTCACCTGATTATAATAACTAAATATATAGCCAGTATTGATAAGTATTGATAACCGCGTTAACATAACGAATATCCAAATAAAAAATTTTGATTTTCCTTGGTCAGTGCTGGATATTTTGATAAACCTGAATTATGTATCAAATGTCACAATACAGTTTCATGAATGAGACTTAAGTTAGTTAATTACAGAAATGTTGGAAGCATTACTCACGTTCTTTGAAAACACTGTTAAGGTAATGCTGAGGTACTGAGAAATTATGAAAAATTGGTTTGTAAGTATGTGAATCTTCATCTAATAAGCGGTCTGAAACATACAGTATTCAATATCGACGACCCTAAAAATACAAAAATGCCTAGTATTTTAGTAGATTAGAAGAACAGTATAGATAACAATAAGAAAACAGATCATCAGTCTACGTACTTAATAACCAATGAAATAAATTATGTCTAAAGGTGTAGATATGGTGGCCAGGATTGGCAAATCAAGGGCTTCATTAATACAATTGAAGAACATATGGAACTCAAAACAACTGCCAACTTATTTTAAAATCAGAATCTTCAATACGAACGTCAAGACAGTCAGTCCTACTGTACGGAACTGAAACTTCGAGAACTACTACATCCATCGTCAAGAAGGTACAAGTATTTATAAAAAGTTGACTACGCAAAATACTCAACATTCACTGGCCGGATACTATCAACAACAGCATTTTATGAGAAAGGACAAACTAGCTTCAAGCTGGAGAGGAAATTAGGAAAAGATGGTGGAAGTGGATCAGACATAAATTGAGGAAATCACCAAACTGCATCACGAGGCAATCCCTAACTTGGAATGGTGAAGGGAAGCGGAAAAGAGGAAGGCCAAAGAACACATTACGTCGGGAAATAGAAGCTCCTCCACGAGGGGTAACAGGCGTAAGTAAGTAGATATGATAGATAATGTCTAAGTAATCTAAGATTATAGAAACTAAAAACTTAAAAAAAGTACATTTGACTCAATTACTACAATGTTTATGACCAACTTTTTAATTAATCTGTTCACAATTAGCTGATTATAATCACTTACTTAGAAAAAAACTATAAAAACTTGTTTTAATTTCCCTCTATTTTGAAGTGAACAAACAAAAACAATCAGTTCATCAAAGCTGAAGTAACTTTTCTACCATCATTTAAAACCATAATTTTATGATACCTACTATGAATACTGGCAAGACATGAAAAAGAAATCTAACATTATCATAACACTTATGTTTAGTTATTAAAAATTGTATCCAATTAAACTTGATTGAAACCATTAGCTGTCTGCTATTTTACAATGGGTAACAAAACAAATAGCATAATGATGTAACTGTAAAACTATAAAAGTATTCAAAACATAAAATTTAATTATATGAAATAATACTAGAAAAAAGTGAATGGTATTTTATGACTTCACTTTTGATGAATTAATCATTAGTTATTAGTAGTATTTTTTGTTACTATGTAAATTGTTAGTAATCGCATAGAGATGTTAAGTGATTGAAAGTGGTCAGGAGGAAACTTTAAACATTGGTTTCGTATTGGTTGGTACTCATCAGCAACCTGAATCTACAACATTGAGAGTGATACACCCTAACGGATTCGAGCCTGAATCATTTGATTTTGCAGTCTGAGATGTGCTAGTATGACATTAATTCCAGGGTCTCTTATCGACTGCCTCCGTCCCACTGACATCTCAACACAGTGCATGAGATGTAGAGTCAAATCGACTCAATATTGCTTAACTCAGTTTTAGACTTGTTCCGAGAGACTGTTTAATAGGTTCACCGAATTAGAACATTCTATGAATTGTGATAAATGTATGTGTCCTGTTTAAACGTCCTAAACCAGTACGAAACAACTCTGCAAAAGTCCTTATTATCATATTGTTTTTTGGTTGAAGCCAATTTAGATCTAAGCCATCTCCTACAAACCATTAATTAGAAATGGTCTTTTGATGGCTTGGTTCAACATAACTTTAATGTTTATGTCACTCAGTACCGGTTATCTTGAGTTGACTTCCAAAAAGTCTAAATAACATTACTATTTTCATAAACAAGAAAAATCTTAAATAAAGCGAAATGCTGTACAAGTCGAACTTTTTATTGAAAAGCACTATCGATCTACAAATACCATAAAATTGATACTTTAACCGAGTAGATAGTAACACCTAGGCATAAAACTAGTTACATCGGCACTATCTCTGTTCATATTAATAAAACTGGTATCATTAGTGAGAAATTGTGATCTCAGTAAATTATAACATAAAAGCATTCTGGTTTAAAGTCAAGGAAGAGCGATGAATATCATGATTACAATTTTACTGAACCTATTTTGATTATCTTTCATTGAAAAAAAGATGAGAATCCGAATCGAGACTTTAATCTGATTTTCTAAAATTCATTAGGCACATTAAATATAATTATTGTCTACCAGTGATATACAGGATACGCTTCTTACTCTAGCTGAATAAGACGAAGCACAGATTATGGATTCAACCATTATTCACTATTCAACTTCAGTTAAAATACTTATAACTATATGACAATATGTAATAAAATCTACTCAATATGTACATATACCAAAAAGAAAAAAACACTAATCAATTGCAGTTGTTAACACGAACGATAGGAAAATGTAAACCCTTACAGATTGACCAAATATAGTTTACAGTAATACAGTAGTAAAATTTACTTTATAAATTGCTTTAAGTTATTTTTATAAAAAAAATAGTTATGTAATGGGCATTTCCATGATGAAACTAGAAATCTCTAAATACATCTGTAGTGTCGGTTAGTATGTTAAGCTCATATGCCTTATTCTAGCTTCTGGGCAAGCCAATTCACCTGTCCATCATGAATCATAATTTCACCTTGTTAATTATTCATTTATTAACCCCGACCATTTTTATATGAGCGTAGGTGTGTGTACACATCTTATCCTATTTATCACATGTCTGTCATTTATTTCTATCTGACTATAAATATTGATTAACGTTTGATTAAAGTGTGTTGGCTTATCTGCCATCTCCAATGCGTGTCATTTTTGTTTCACTCGCTGATATTTACTCATGCGCTTATAACTTTCTGGCCTGAGTCATTTGTCAATAAAACTGTAGCTGCCGCTTCTCTTTGCCTTCTGAGTTTATGTATCGTTAAGATTGGCATGATAACGGTTAAACGAGGTGAACGATTAACAAAGCACGGGATTACAAATCAATGAAATAATACTTATCATGTCATAAATAAATTTTTAAAAAAATGAATAGCATTGTTTCAATGATTTCAAATAATTTCCATGCAGATTTTCATTGTATCTAAGACCAAAAAGAAAAAAAAACTACCCAAAGATGACAATGTCAACATTTCAATCATGTGATCTTGATTCTTAAGATTAATGAAAACAAAATCAAGTGGATATAAGAAGAAAAAGATTAGAAAAGAAAGACATTCAACAAATGTTTCCCCTTTGCAATAATCAACCTATCAAAAATGAACTATACAGATTG
Source organism: Schistosoma mansoni (assembly GCF_000237925.1). NCBI lineage: Eukaryota > Metazoa > Platyhelminthes > Trematoda > Strigeidida > Schistosomatidae > Schistosoma > Schistosoma mansoni. The sequence continues at coordinate 50,804,070 of NC_031502.1, forward strand.
AAATAAATGAAACTAGAATAATGAATTGTCTATTTTGATTTCTTTATTTGAATATTGTTTATTAAATTGAATAGGTTGAATAGAATTTAGTCATGAAATTAAATTGTATAAAAAGAAATTCTTCTTTTATTGCTATGAGGAGACTTGATTTTTTTGTTTCTGTATTGTTAGTTATTGTTTGGGAAAAAGATAAAAAGTTGAATAGACTGTATCAGTCCTGGAGACAGAAGTTTATCAGTTGAATAAAGTATTTTTAATGAAATGAAGTTTTAAATATGTGTTGTAGTAAGGAGTTTAGAGAGTTGGTTATTCTATGAGAGATTCAGTAGTCAGCTGATGAGTAATTGATTCTGGGCTTACGAACCTTTTTAAAGTGTACCTATAAATTCTGTGTTTTGAAAGTCAAGAGAAAAGAGGATAGTTCTGATGAGAAATCATTATTAAGTAATTTTAAGAACAAGGTAATCCCACTTGTAGTGCCTCTGAATGACACAATGAATATGTTTCATTTGACCAGTCTCTTGTCATTCGTGAACGTTTAGATCTCAGGAACCAACTATGTTGTAGTTCTTTGAACCTCTTTCAAAAGTTCAGTATTTTTCCAGACAAGGGACAACTGCATGTATGCAGTACTCAAGTTAGTTGAATGTATATGAATGTTTTCAAAGTCAAAAATGTCCTAACATTTACATAACTGAAGGTTCTACGTATTGACCAGAAGATTGTAAAACGTTTAGCGGCTGTTCTACATTAACATTCACTAGTTTTCAAGTCTTGTCTGGTAATGACTCCTAAATAGTCGCGTTTCGGGACAACTGGTGGTTCAAAATTTTTTGTCATGTATTTGTTTGTACCTTGATAAATTATTTTTTTATGTATCATAGTGTATATGGAAGAATTAATCAGCGACTGCCAAATTTCAGATCATTCTGATACTAATTTCGAAATCTTCAGCAATATATACCAAAAATTTAACTGTTAGAACAGGATAAAATACGAGATCTTATTTTAGTTCAGCAATATATTTATTTATGTGGTAACCGGTAGTAAAACATATGTTCTACTTGATTGTGGTAAATATTTATTATAATATCAGTATAGGGTTGTGGAGATTATTGAGTTTTCATTGAGATCATGAATTGATTAACGCTAAACCACCATTGAAAACCTTGAAGCATTGGACGGTTGTATGGGACTTCTCAGCAGTGCGCATCTGCAATCCCTCACGCCGGATTCCAACCCAGGACCTTCGGTCTCGCTTACTAGTGACTCGCTCCAAGATGGATTTCCTAGAATTCTAGTGAGAAACCGTGACAAGTGGAGTTCAACCATGAGGCCGTTACTCACTGAAGACAGTAGAGGACTGTCTCACAATATTGTGGATTGGTTAAAGTTAGACATTAACACCGTCAGTTGCAGAACCAGTGGTCTCAGGCGGCATCTAACTTTGTTAATGTCTAACTTCAACCAATCCCATACCGGGACAGTATGGTTGTCCAGTGCTTCCACGTTTTCAATGATGCTCTAACATTTATCCATTCATGATCTCAATTTATTATAATATTTATTCACTGAAATATTTATATTTCACCAAATCAGTTCATTGACGAATAATAACTTTTGAGCAAAATCTGTATGTAAATAAGTACATTTGGCTACTAAGTTGTCGTCATGTTTCAATAAAAGCAAATAAGATTTTCACCTATGATCAAATTTTCATCTTCATTCTTTACGTTGTATAAACGGCAGTCTTTCATAATTTACACATCAGTTTTCACACTTAAAAAATAAACCATGAATCCTCAATTATGACGGAGAGATCAATAGGACGTGGTTGAAAACCATTGCTTTTATCTTTCCTCACGTTTACTGATTCTTTACTAACAATACTGGTTTTTAATACCTATCAAACCCTTCAAATATCCTAGTTACTACTCGAATTTTTTGTCTACTAAAAAATGGCCCAATTTTCGATTTTTTTTGTTTCGTTTTTTTACTTACATTACTTACAATTATCCACATAAATTTGTTCTATTGAGTGAAAAACTATTCCGTTACAATTGGTCAATACTCTTTTTGTATGAAACAAACTTTGATTGGAATTCCAAAAATTTATTTAAAAATTTTTTTCTAAATTATAAACACTTTAAAATCAAATTATTTGATATATTTGAAGCTATTGTGAGTTCATCTTACTCGGTACACGGAGCGAAGGTCACGATACAGTGACAAGATAGGCTATTCTAATCCGTTGTCCCCGGTCCTGCTAACTAGATCAGGAAGTCTTGATGAGGCGTAGAGAATGTATCCTACAAGCACCCAGAAAACACGAGGTCACTTAGCACACAAATCAAGCTTATTTATACAATGATAGAAACGCATTTGAGGGAGCTATAAAAATTCGTCAACCAATAACAGTCAAAGAATTCCGAGTGGGAAATGTAAGCTGTAGGTTAACTAGGCCTCTCTTGACGCGAAAACATAAATTCCAAATTTTAAGAATGAAATTACAAAATTAGGACCTTTTCCAAGTGAGTCCTGGGGATCTAAATTTTTATCTTTTTTACAATAATATATTTAAATTAATAAACTAAACACAGTGACCAGATAAAAGATAAATTGATAGGATGTCAATTTAGGATATGTTAATATTGAAATGACTAAAACACAGTGTTAACTTGAATCAGTTTACATGTTAAATGAAAATCAGAATAAATAATTGGTGAGGATAACCAATTTATTGTTTAATGTAAAGTTAAACGGGGACTTAATGAAAAATATGGAAATCATACATTAAATACATCATTTGCATATCTTTGCGTTGTCGTTTATATGATCCATTATTCCTCCAATACTGTTGTTATCTTGATTGCTTGGCGATTTCTTTTCTGTTTTCTTCATATTAGTCTTCTGATGCCAGGTATTCGATTTCCGATTAGTACTACATACTACCTATATCTGTCAGCATAAGTAGTATACACCACAATAGTATATTACATTGTTAGTTTGTAAATAAAACTTAGTACATACTTTATCTACGCACTTCCATGCAAACGTTAGTGGACATAAATCTATATTTTGCCAACCCAATCATCGTCTGATACCCTCCATATGCATCTCACAGTTCACTTATTCTTGTGGAGCAAGGTACATGGATGTAGTTTGAATTAGCTTCCAACTTAGATACGAAAACATGTCTTAGTGTTGTTTTACAAGAGTGAGAGGAAAGCAGTTAGAAGTTCCATTCTCGAACATTTAATCAATTCTAACTAGTTCATTGATCTACGTGTTGTTTTTAAGGTTGTATATACAATTCTTTCAAATTTATCTAGATGTCTTTATATCCAACTTTTTAAAAGAGCAAAAGCTTTCGCTATCTATGAGATGAAACCACAACTGTGTGTACAAACGAAGTACGTTTTACACTTATATTCATCATGACCTTAAACTATCATTATTATTCTAATTCCGTATCTGAAGATATACCTTTCCCTCTTTAACTATAATCCAACCCATGTAACTAAACACTTAAATGATTGGTACTGATCAAACGGATCATTTTCTCACAAAATCAACCGCTGATTCATAAACGAACAATATGTAACTTATAAAACTATTATTGGCTAATGATTGTTTAAGAATTAAATTCACGACTCATTTAACAATCCTCTATTTCTACCTATCATACTAAATATGTGCTTCATGACAGTCTAAATAAATAATTTATCACACCTAACTATACTAGAAAAAAACGTGGATAGACCATATATTTCCTCTAATAAAGAAAATGTTCAAATGCTGACCTTTAGGCGTAAACAACTCTCTTCTTTTAACAGTTGTACTAATTTGCATCAATTAGGATCCATAATCCAGAGAGTGCTATGTTCAAAGAGAGTTGTATGTTATATGCATCCAATCCCTCCCCCATTATTGTTCTATGTTTCAGAGACCTAGAATGACAAATTAGGTAATTATTTCCGGAATATAATTTATTTAATTAGTCAAGTCTCAAATGTTTACATACACAGTTTCGTTTATATAGTGTATTATAATAGAGATAACATTGCCATATATAATTTATCCTCAATTCTCATGTAGTCAAAATCAAGAGCCATTCAAATACTCAACATTATACTGCCTAAAATATTATCTAAACAAGGAAGAATGCAAACAAAAAAAACTGTGATCGTTATACATTTCTTGTTACAGGTATACAGGAAATGTTTTGTTTAGTTGAATATAGTAACTAAAACAAACGTTTGTTATATATACATATGTTCTACACATGTACAATATGAATTGTTATATACACTGGATTACGGTAAATAGACAGTTAAATAACATGTAAACAAACGATATAACAATATAAGCCATTAGATAAGTAAGTAGTTAGTACGTGTAATAATAAATCTTTTTACAAACATTTAGATGATAAATGATTGTTTTACTGCAATTGAAAAAAAAACATTGTATTAACCAATAATGGTATGAACTGTAGTTAAGAGAAATACAAAACATTGGATATAGGCCATAGAATATAAAGAGTCAAAAAGTAAAAGAAAAAAAATACTTTAGAACACCTTTATTTAGATGTACTGACGGAATATTTAGTGTGATGTTTTGTTATTTTATTCCATTGTGTTCGTACCAAAATAAATATGTTTATTATCAGAAGGGGTTTTTGTGGATATTATAGTAATTTTATTAGCTGAGATCATGAATCGATTGAAGTTAGACCACCATGGAAAACCTGGAAGTACTGGACGGCCGTTTTGTCCCATTATGGGACTCCTTAGTGGCAGTGCACATCCACGATCCCACCTCGCGAGATTTGAACCCAAGACCTATCAGTTCTGCGCTTGAGCTCTTAACCTCTAGACCAATGAGCCGGCATCCAACGGTGTTAATGTCTAACTTCAACTAATCCACGAAATTATGCGACACATTCACCAATGTCTTCAGCGACTTACTATCTCACCACAGACCTGGTTGAACCCCATTGATCACTGTTTCTCACTAGAACTCCAGGAAATACCTCATGGAGCCAGTCACTAGCGAGCATATGTTGATCATTATCAGAAGGGGTTTTTGTGGTTATTATAGTATATTATAGTTGGAAGCCGGCTCAGTGTCTAGTGGTCAAGCGCTCGCGCGCGCAACCGAGAGGTCCTGTGTTTGAATCTCGTGAGGCGGGATCGTGGCTTCGCACTGCTGAGGAGTTCCACAATAGGACGAAATGGCCGTCCAGTGCTTCCAGGTTTTTCATGGTGGTTTAGCTTCAATTGATTCATGATCTCAGCTATTAAATATGTTTTGTTTACTATTGACATAGATTACCAATTCACTGTACATTTTCATCAGGTTTATTTCAATACGAAGTTACAAGCGATATCAAAATAAATTTCAACACAAGTAAATTATTGTGTAGTTAAATAATGAGATAAAAGTGCTTGTGACATTCATTTCATGCTTTTTAGTTATGAGAGACTGCTAAATGCTTGCGATAAAGAAATCATTAGGATTTCTACACAACCTAAAGGTAGAAGACAAGAACTATTAAGAATAGAAAAGTTGATTGATCCTTTAAAATAGTAACAAATTGAAACAAAAATATGTTCATTTATATATTGATTTTAACCATCAGTCAACAAATATCATATGCAAGAGTAATGTACAGGATTGCTACAGATGTGCAGTGAACAAGAAGACGAGTGGAGGCAATCGAATGTATTATGGCACAACATTACAGAATATCTCATTAAAATATGAGAACCATATAGTGAACAATTAATTTGCGAGATGACAATCGATTGTCTCAATTTGACTGTTCCTTCTACAAATAACCGTCCATAGTCTCCGATTATAATTGTTCATTCATTTTCGTACCAATTGCGTGCCGTTCCCGTTCTCTCCTTATCGATCTTCTACTGAAATACATTCAATGCCCGACCATCACCATATACTGCTTATGTGAATATCAGTAACCCACATTACAGATGCATGCTAGATGTCAAGACCAACGAAGTTCTCACTAAAATTATACGAAGAACGTCGTCTTGAATAAACTTCAGCGTCGAATGAAATCAATGGTATAATAAACAAAATATCACAATAAATGTGAACAAATATTGTACTGTACAACATAAAACACTGAAGATTAGTAAATATGATACTGAGAGTATGTAAGTAAGCCTAGAATATATACAATTTATTATTAAGCCCAGTACTAATATCTTTGACTATCATGGTATTTGATAACAATAATTAAGTAAGCATGGATTTACTAACATGTTTTATTGAAATTTTTAATAAAGATGACTCAAAGGTGTAGGAAACTATTGAAAACTATACCCTGACTATTTTATGATTCCAATTAAATCCTTAAACTTACCTAAATCTTTCTTAATGATTAGAAGAAAGTAAAATGAATGATTCAAACAAACGATACTAAGCTGAATTTAAACTTCACCCCATTGCACAAGCAAGTGGCTAACAGGACTCAATGGCCGAGTGGATAACGCGATGGCGTTTGAAGCGAAAGGTACTGGGTTCGAGTCCCAGAGTAGGCATTAACTCTGAGATGCAGGTACATCCAGCTGACGAGTCCCAAATAGGACGAAAAGCGCGTCCTGGATTCCACTGCTAGCCACTATCCATCTTTGCTTACAATTAATGATATTTTAATGTAAAACGCCTTATTCATTCGCTCGAATAGATCTGACAATTTAAAAAAATGAACTAATTTACACTTCATCTCATCATTATATAAATGAAAAGATATGTATATAGTAACTTTTTTAAATGATTGGTAAGCACAAGTTATGGTTACAAGTGAGTGGTATTTTTTCATATCTATTTACTAGAATATTTATCTGATGATTGTCATTCATCCATCCGTTACCTGTCAGTAAAGTTTTGTAAGATTCTATACAAGGAAATGAAATTCTATCACTAAGCAATAAGATGATATATATATTCAGGTTTGATGCTTTTACAATAGACATTTCTCGATTCTTCTGCCAAAATGATCTGAATTTCTGACTTAAGAAGAATTTTTCCTAATTAAAGAATAATCATTAACAGATTCTTATGCTTATTATAACTAGTACACCTGTCAACACCCTATCAGTTTCTACATTTTACTTATTACGTTTATTTATGTAATCTATTCCACTTTTTATCACTGACTCATAAACTGTCTTGAATGGTTTATTAGTTTCGTATATACATATAAATATTACTGTTTATTAGAGTAAACCATGATGAAGATTTAATCGAAAACAATAATGTTCACTAAAACATATTGTTCTTATTAACATATTGTTTATATCACATACTGATACCTAAATCAAAAGACACTGAGTAGCTAGTATTGTCCCTGAAACGATTTAGTAGACTTTATATTAAAAACAAACGGAAAATAGGACGAAACGCGCGTCCTGAATTCCACTGCTAGCCACTATCCATCTTTGCCTACCATGCTTGTGAATTAAGGCTATATCGAGGAAATACGCACAGTATGCACATATGTCAATTACAGACTGACCAGTCGCAGTCCTAACACATCTATGAGAAGATTTAAACAAACAATACTAAATGAATTTAGATTTCTTTTTCATGGATTAAGATATTTTGAAGAATAATTTAAAAACAGAGAAAACTGGAAAACTGATTCGTATTCAAAAAATATGATTCAACATGAAAGTGAACTCAGATAATTTAGATATTACCACGAACAAGTTACTCTTAGATCATTAATTTACGATCCCGTGATGCATATTTAAAATTTCAACCGATTCATATTATACTTACTTACATACGCCTGTTACTCCCAATGGAGCATAGGCCGCCGACCAGTATTCTCCAACTCACTCTGTCCTGAGCCTTCCTTTCTAGTTCTATCCAATATTCGTTCATTTTTCTCATGTCTGTCTCCATTTTTCGGAGTAGTATATTCTTTGGTCTCCTTCTTCTCCTTTGGCCTTGAAGACTCCAGGTGAGCGCTTGCCTTGTGAGGTAGTTGGGTGATTTCCTAAATGTGTGTCCTATCCACTTCCAGCGTCTCTCCCTGATTTCTTCCTCCACCGGATGGAATCTGGTTTGTTATCTCTCACAGTAGAATGTTGCCGATAATGTCTGGTCAACGGATCCGAAGTATTTTGCATAGACAACTGTTAATAAACACTTGTATCTTCTGGTTGATGCCTTCCATGGTTCTCCAAGTTTCCGCCCCATACAGTAGAACTGTCTTGACATTTGTATTGAAAATTCTGATCTTGGTGTTGGTTGAGAGACAGTTGTTTTGAGTTTCAGATGTTCTTCAGTTGTAAATATGCTGCTCTCGCTTTGCCGATCCACGTCTTCACATCTGCATCAGATCCATCGTGTTCATCAGTTGTGCTTCTCAGATATGTAAAAGTTTTCACACCCTCCAAAGCTTCTTTGTCAAGTGTAATTCGATCGGTGCATGCTGTATTGTATCGGAGAATCTTGCTTTTCCCTTTGTTTATATTGAGACCTACTGCTACTGAGGCTGCAGCTACACTGGTCGTCTTCTCCTAAATTTGTTGTTGCGTATGTGATAGAAGAGGCATGATTCATAATATATCGATCTCAAATTCAGTTACCGAATAATGTGATCCGAATTAAACTTAGTACATTTACAATTCTTAACCACAAGTTTATACTTCCACAGGATTGAAAAAGTGAACATATTCGACCCGTATTAAGCAAAGAACGGACTGAAAGTAAAAACCTTATGCAATAAATTTGTACTCATCATTTCAGTAACAAATCGGTTCCCTTAAATATAAAATTATGAAGAAACTTGTGAACAGTTGTTCAGTGTTACAGTTATCTTTTTTACCGAGAACTATATCTACATCACAGTCGGTACATTTTTAGAAATCACCAAGTAAACATTCACTAGTCGTTTCGTCCAAATATTTTTCTCCATACAATCGAAAACGCTGATAAATCTGTTACAATACCAATCTGCTTAATTCACTGCCTTATTTTAATGCTATGTGCATTAAAAATGGAAAGAATTAAATGGTGAACGGATAATTAAAAAATAAATAAACGAAATGATTTCAAACTGAAGATCAATTTATATTAACAGTTAGCCCAGATAGAATTTCATCTGAAAACAAATTCTCTCGATAGGATTTTCAGTCTATACCTAGAACGTAAATTCATTAAGTTAATGGATTAAAAAGGAGTTCTTTAATGCTTGTTGCACAAAATGATCAATGATTGTAGATTAAACAGTAACCAAGATCAACGGAAAATTTCCTCTTAATCATATTACAGCAGCCGAATCTGACATAATCCCAGCCATTATCATTCGACTTTTACTGTATAATTAACGAAAACAAAAACTTTACTACAGAAAGCCTCTTTTAGGATCACCTCTAATCGATTATTGTTATCCGTTTCCATGAATTAATTAGCTCGTCTAACAATACAATGAGATTTTGAAATATACTCTAAACAAACTTGATTAACTGGCTATTCGTTTTTCTATGCATAATAACTGAGTGACGTTTTAAGAAAGGCATACGTGAGGGTAGGATTTTGAGATAGTTGACTCCAAGTTATAGTATCAAAAATTCTAAATTTTTATAGTAGTTACTGTATAGAAATATTGGACTCAGTTCAAAAATCAATTAAATGCTATTTCCATCCAAGTATTTTGAAAAAATGTTTTATCCAGTCAGTTGAGAGTCATTAAATAAAGATGTTTAAATTAATAGCAGTAAAGATTTGAAAGCAGTTATGAACAAGTTGCACTGAAATTACTGTCCACAAAACATATTTATATTTTATTGGATATTAATTTGTCTTTGTCAAGGAGAGCCCAGATGATCTAGGTTTGTGTTGTCATATGTCATTTTTTTCATGGAAGGATAACCTCAATAACACTCTTCTAATTCATATTTTCATAATTACCTTTGGTGTCATATAATTGATTGTTGTCGCTTTTAGTTAACTAGGTTTATTATGCACCCCAAAGTCACTGGATATTACACAGTTATTTCTTTTCAGGCCTCCAAATGTCCTGGTACAAGGATGAGAGTCAGCTATCGCTCTCGAAATGCTCTCGCATGGCCACGCATATACAGCTACTGCCAGGAAAGTCCTACTCACTGCCTTCTCATGGTAGGGGTGTTGTTTACGAAATTGAAAGAATTAAAAGCGAATGTTCGGCGCTTAACCGGGTATTCAGAAAACCTTGATTCCAAACTTGTGGTGCACATGGGCTCCAGGATCCTGAGAGAACAAATGGCGTATGAACCAATCGTTGGTCACCAGCTACCATGGAACTACATCTCTTGACGTTGCTCTAGTGCCTTGTAGATCAGACCTTCAGGTCGAAGGCTCCAGGTGTGACTACCTGCTTCGGTCTAGGCGCCCGTGCAGTGTCACAGCCCACACACAAATCAAGTGACTTGTGTTGTACATATGTATCCGGTACCCCTTTGTACCAATATTTCTGTGTTTAAATAAATAAATTCCTTTTCAATGTCAAACTTCTGTTCAGAATAGAGAGGAACCCAGACTTATTTATGTCATATTAACATGTAGGTTATCAACATTGAAGTGTTAATGTAAGTCAGAATTCTGATCTATTTGAATTCATGTTCGTTTTCTATCGTAAGCGACAGAAAATTGTCAATCATTCGTAGATAGAAGTAATCATGGGTCAACTGGAAACCTCAATACTTAATCTTTTCTTATTGTGATATAACGGTCTTCACTATAAAACCATAAGTGGAAAAAACAATTCCTTCTAAATTGTTTAGCTAGGATTACATCAGTGCTTATCGTTGAAAATCTGCCAGTTCCTCAGCGTACAGATAAATAGAAAACACCGAATTACGTGAGATAATCTTTTAAAAGACTAAGAGTTAGCTTAATCCAAATTACATACAATACAAATTATATTTAAATAACAATTTCTTTAATATAAGGATTTCACAAAAGAAAACTCTTATTCCTAGATATTGTGTCAGTTTTTCTTTCCGCTTAAAAAATTAAAATCAAACCAAATTCAAGTATATAAGAACTCTCGTCCAAATTAGAGCGAATAGTTTCACAGTATTTGAGCGCCGAGTTGATGTAAGACATTATATAGGAATAATATATATTTGTAAAATCTCAGCGAATGAATTTGTATAAATCCAACGTTTCGCCTGGCTATCTGGTCCAAGCTTTTTCAAGGAA
>NC_031502.1:50815495-50851119 GCF_000237925.1 Schistosoma mansoni
CTCTTAATATAATTAACATAATCAATTGAACTAGTAGACAAGTCAAGAACACAGGGCTAATTATTGACTTCTTCTCTTAGATGAAAACGCAAATCGCAGGTTAAGTTAGTCTAGAACGCTATACAAAGTCTTTAAAGGTGCGATTAATAACTGCAATTAAATATGGATTTGAATTAACGAGAGCATAGAAAGAAGGGAAGGAAAACATATAGAAAGAAGAAAGGACTACGGAGTAGGCGAACTGTGATTATTTCGCGCTGGAGGTGAGAGGCGGGTAAGAGCCTGGTAGGGGTGTGGACCGTCTAAGCAAGAACAGAGGAGAAATAGATCGTCTATGACATAAGCTGAGATTTTTCCGGTATATATTATTCTTATTTAATGTCTAAATTCAAATAGTTATACCAGGTTATTTTTTGTATAAAACCATATCATATCAGTCATAGATACAAGGAGGGGGGAATGTACATCCATTTTCAGTTTAACCTAAAACTACAAAATGCAATTAATAATATTAAGATCAAATTAATGGAAATCATAATATTAATGCAAAGTTTAAAATAAATATGTAAACAAAGAAGTGGAATAATGTTCTACTTAACATATCCTATGGGTTTGTGCCCCTATTAATATATGACGTGACGATGCTGCCAATTAGGGAGCAATGAATTATCGATCGGACCAATGATACACGAAACCTGTACGAGTAGTCTAGAGTACTTATCGGTCCTGCTTTCTGCTTATCCCTGCCTGTTAAGTCTAGAACACTAATCTCAGCCTCTGAGGTATGAATCATCATATTTCAAACATACTGAGTTTATATACCAATCAAACAGACCACATCGTACCATAAATTAGAAAATGACACTTGTACAAGATTCAACCAAAAGTATCTGTGGATGTGGGGAACAGTAATGAATAGACTGGGTATAACTCAAGAACGGTAAATCATTTAATAATAGTTCATAGGTCAAAACAAAGCCTATAATAAGAGGGACACGAATATGAATAATTTAGTTAGTTAACAATTATACAATAAAAATATATCTATCATATTGGTCTATAAATAGTTCTCGAAAGGTACCATTCATAATTCTCTTCAGGATGTAACACATTCAACTAGGCTACAATGATCATAAGTCGGTCTACATTTGATTTTACAGAAATAGACCTCAGTTAATGAATGGTTTAGAAAATATTCGACGCGAGTCCCAAATAGGTCGAGACGCGCGTCCTGGATTCCACTGCTAGCCACCATCCATCTTTTCTCCTAAATAAATCTCAGTTAATAAATGATTTAGAAAATAGTCGACTGAAAAAAAACTATCGTTCTGACAGTTGACTTTAATGTTAGAACTAAACAATATAGCTGTTTTACTTCAAGACTGAAGCTTAATTAATATTTGGTCAACTTTTTCAAGCAGATTATTCGTTTAAACAAAATATATCACACTGGATTATTGAGGCAATAGATTTCTAATTCAAATATACTGATGACTCAAATATAACTTGGAAATAATCACCTCTCAATATTGATAAACAGAAATTTAAAGTAATTTTACATTATGTTATCAAGAATTATTATTCAAATTCAATAGAATGGAGTGTACAATCAAAAGTTTTCATCAAGAAGGAATGTACAATAAAAATCTTTTAAACACTATTGAACACTTTTCTAGGAATAGGAATGATTAAATTAATAATCTAACTCTAATAAAATTAATTCGAAATATTAGTGATGTAAACTCAATGGTCTAAATGTGTCTTAAAGGTTTCTTTTTTAACTATCTAAAGGTATTATCAGTGTACAGTGATGAAGTTTCCCAAACTATGACAGAAACAAATATCTAGTGTTCATTGAACTTTGAAAACTTTACCAGATTAATCAAGTCATGATTATATTTATCTTCAAACTGAACACTATAGAAATTCTATCTTTTTATTTGTTATAGTATAGTGAACTAGAACACAAGTAGGGACAACCAATCTTATTTGAATACAACATTACAGAATATCAAAGTAAAATGTGAGAACCATACAGTAAATAATTCATTGACAAAGTATCAATCAATTATCTGAGACTTCATTGTTCCTTCGTTTCTACAACAATCGCTCTCTGTTCTCGTTCTCTTTTTTTCAATCTCCTTATCCTTCTGCCTCCAGACATTTTACTTTCGATTGATGATACATAATACTTATATCTATAGACATCCGTAGCACACAGCACAGATGCAACTAAATTTACAAATCCAAATTTATTCACCAAGTCAAACATCAGTGAAATTCGACTATTTAAATAATGTGAATGATATAATTGATGACATTGTAGTGGAGTTACACAATATAACACAAATTGAAGGAAGTTAAAAACATGACTTGTTAATTTCAAGTGTTTTCTTTCTCTAATAAAATGCAGTACCATAATAAACACTTATAGATTTTGTTACGAATTGTGTAGTACTTCAATAGTTTACAATAATTCTCCATATCAATCCAGTTCATGAATAAACACAATCTCACAGTGAATATTTTCATCCTTTTCTTTTATCACTCATTATTAATCTAATAACATTACACATCATCCGCATATAATTAAGGTAGTAATGATTTATTTAACTATATTTGTGAAAACATTAAGTTGATGTAGTTTTAACAGCCTATTAATCTTATTTTATTTCATTAAGAATACCAGTTTATTGTCAAATGAATTCTCTCTATTTGGATTCATATACCTTCTTGCTTATTTCTATTTAACAAATCAGTTTCTGATTCTATGGGAAATCAAAATAGAACATTCTATTCCATAATTGTCTTTTCTTTTTCACAAAACGACCCCCCCCCCAAAAAAAAATTAGCATATTTAATTACAAAAACAAGGAATAGTAGAAATGTAACTACATAACAAAACTTTATATATTATCAATTAGGTATTAAATTTTTAACAAAAATAGAATTCATTTTTATTGTTAATTGAATAAGATCAATGCTGGTGTAGTCAACGAGAACACAAGTGGGGACAATCGAATGTATTTGAATACAAAATTACAGAATAGCTTTGTAAAATCTGAGGACCATACAGTAATTCATTGATGGAAATATCAATCAATCGTCTCAGACTTTATTGTTCCTTCGTTTCCACACCAATCCCTCTCTGTTCTCGTTTTCTTTTCACTGCTTTTCTCAATCTTCTGCCTCCAGGCATTTTACTTTCGACTGATGATACATGCTACTTATATCTATCGAAATCAGTAGCACACACCACACTAGTAACATCCAATTTCTTATTTGAATATATATATTACAAGAGATTATACGTAAATAATAAGAGTAAAGATCAAAGCTATCGGTTTAACATCAGATTTTTTAAAAAAATTTTCCATGATACATTTTATTGACAGTGTTCACTATCCTTAAAGTATTTGATTGCATTTGGAAATATTTTGATCAAATGTTTTACATATAGGCGTACTTACAAACACTTAGCTATAGTTGTAGGTTTTTGACCCAACGAGAGCTTTTGATCATGCTGACCAAAATTCTGTGGGTGCTTCCCACTAAAAAGAGTACTGAAAGAGTTCATAAACCCTGTGGATGTTCTCGTTTCATCTTGTTATTTTGATATTGTAACTCTAGAAATAACGATTATTTATACCATGCTCTCCATTAATCATGTCTAACTAAAGACAATATTGATGTCTTTCTGATGAACAAATTGTAAAATGTCACTTATTAGTTAAAAGCAAGATAAATGAAATTAATGAGAAAACTAAGAGTATTCCTCGAAAAAAGCCCAGAGGGGATCTGAAAACACTGAAAAACGTTTTATTCAATCAACATTGAACACACATTTCTCAGAAACATCTATAAAATGAAGTCACTTATCATATTTTTGATTGAATCCTAAGCAAACTTGAACATTGTCCCAGCATTATCCTACAAGAAATAACTGGCAAATGCCAAACGTTGGTCAATTTGAAATATGATACATCGATGGTAGAGAACAGTAGCCGGTTCCATCACGTCAACGCAGTTGAGAGAAAGAACTTGTAAGCTCCCACCACGCAGATTTTAGTAATTTTATATAGTTGAGACCATGAGTCAATTGAAGCTAGACCACCAGGGAAAACCTGAAAGCACTGGACGACCGTTTTGTCCTATCGTGGGACTCCTCAGCAGTGAGAACCCACGATTCCGCCTCATGAGACTCGAACCCAGGGCCTACCAGTCTCGCGCCAGAGCACTTAACCGGTAGACTGTTGAGCCGACATCCAACGGTGTTAATATCTAACCTCAATCTTAAGCTTAATTTTGATTCTTAAATATAACACTAACTGTCAGCTCACTTCAGATTGATGATTCCTAATCCTAGTCGCTTTTTCCGTTTATTGTAATAAACAATTCAACAAAGATCTATTATTTATGTCAAAACTGTTTATCTATTGTAATTCTATTATTTTTTTAACCAAACACTGTTCTCTAATTGGCTGACAAGTCACTCAAAGTCGTAAGTACAACAGTTTCACCTTGTTCTTGTCTCATAACATACATACATTCTTCTCTTGATAGAAAACGACATGAGATGAATATGCTAATCATGTAAAATATCTTAGAATTGAGAAAAAGTAAGATAGAAAAAGCATCAGACGCTTAGTTTTGTCGATCTTGTAAGGAAAAAGAACATAATTTGATCTGTTAGACAAATTAATGATGATGACGAAATACTATTTCACATTTTCTACTATCTACTGATAGTGTTATTGTTAGTAATATCGTCCGTCATCTAGTCAATTTCTTCACTAATCCCATCCATGAATTTTTTGAAAAACAACATGGAATTTTGTTGGTTATATATATATATATATTTCGAAGAAAAATGAACAAACATAATGGTAGCAAAGTGTTAACAAATTTCATGCAGAAACTATGCTGTTTTCATATATATATATATCTTATTTTTACCCAGAATAATAGTTAACAAGGAAAGAATAGAATGCAATTGAATATATATATGTATACATAAATACAAAGATTTCATTTCCATGATGGAATTATACAGGCAGTGTGGTAGTTGAAATAATATTATGTAAAACGTGGATAAATGTGATGAGTGAAAAGTTGGTACTATAATTTCAGCTAAGATTACAGAACGTTCCCTGGGGGGGCGGGTATATATATATATATTTATAAGACGTCTTTTTTCTACAAAACAAAATGTTTTTAAAATGTCTAGGCTCTTTTTCTAAGTCATCAAATAGTATCCAAGCTTTCGTTTTTCTCTTGCTGACAACTGTTTAGTGTTAGTATTATTACAAAACTATGGTAAATTGTGAATGAAACTGAATATGTTGAATATTGTTGATGAAAACTAATTTATGTAAACTTGAATTTGATAATAAAAAAAAGATGTTTAACTAAATAAGTTGACAGTTTAATGTTAACATATAATAGTTCTATAAGGCATAGACCTTTATATGGAACGACAAAATTAACAACATCAATGAGAAATGAATCGAAAATGTTAAAGAATATAGATGAAGGTTAAATAGGATTTTGTAAATAGACTTTATATTTCTTTATAAATCATGAAAAAGGACAAAAAAAATTATGTGATAATGTAGTCTGTGAAAATGTTATCAATTTTACACATAACTCTCTTTGATCACAAACGAATGTAAGTTGAAAATAATGAGGAAATTGAATTTTATGTATCTTTCTTGTCCATGACATTTCGGTAATGAATCCATTCCACTTTATACTTTGTTTAATTATGATATTTTAAATGTCAATGTTTGGTCATTATAATTAAACCGTTTTACGTTGTTAAATATGCCATCCCAATTTTACTTACTATTTTTGTATTTATAGTAGATTATTTTTATCCTAGAGATTTTCTAGTTTAATATTAGAGGTTAAGGTTCCTTTGATAATATAATGAAAAATTGTAAAACCATTCTCTACCATTTTATACAACTAACCTTAATGTCTGAACCTGTTCAATATATACGAGATTGTTAACTGACAAGTATAATAGGTTCAGATAATTTAAATACTTTTTTCAATGTAGCCTACCTAACTAAACGATGATCTGTGATCAATAGATCTTCCTTTAATTAAAAAATATCAATGAGAATGAACAACATTATCATATATAACTGATTCTTCTGAATAATGACAATATGTGATTGTAGATGAAAGTTACTCTGTTAATCAGAACAATGATTTACCTTCATCTTGGGTAACGTGTAACTGACTGACTGACTGGGTAATGTGTAGAGTATATAATAATAAACAAGATATACTCTTTGATAATTATGGTTTTCATTGCGTACGAACGTTTTGGACATACAATCTAATTATAATTATGAAATATATAACATCGCATTACGATGAAAATTTTGAGTGTTCAAAGTCTCCGAAGCATTTCCAACATAATATTAGTAACATAAAGGCATGGAAATGTGAATTTAAACTCACTGGCGATAATCTAATGAATGTTACTATCCTTTAATAACGGCTTTGATATATGTTACGAATGTTATTTCAGAGACGGTTCGATTATCAAACGTTTTGGTATTTTTTTCACGGCTACATGTAAAGTAAAGCAGTTACTATTTATGGTTTCGAACAAATCATTTACAACATCCATGAGAATTACTTAAATAAAACATTCTACTTTCTTGGTACTTTTAATTAATGAAGAAACTAATCAATAATTTTAACCTTGCTCAATTCGTGTTCTGATTAATCTCTTTTTTATAAATTAATTAAAAAATGTTTGTTAAAGAATAATTATTTTTATTGCTTTGGTGTCAGCCTATTTTCATTGAACTCCCTGTATATGTGTGAAAACCGAATGACCTAAACGCTAATATGCTATGGTATACAACGAACAAATACAATAATACTTACTTACGCTAGTTACCCCTCGTGTAGGAGCATAGGCCGCACACAAGTATTAAATACAATAATAATAATAATAAACAATTTGAACAAATCTTTTATTGACCCACATTATGTACAATTATAATGTAACTATCTCAATATTAAAACGTATAAATCTTTATTTTTCATGATTTCAATGAATTTATCAATTGAAGACTGTAATCTCTTGTAAACACTGCAAATGGGATAATTGGACCACACCAACTTTCGATAGCTAAAATTTTTTCAATCTGTAAACCTTTTACATTGCATATAGACAGTAAATGATCATCTGCTTGGTTAATCAATGATAATGTGACACGGAGGAGATTCTGTAAATAAGAATAACAAAAGTAGTATGATTGCTACATGTATACATATAGACAACGGTAGAATTGAAATATTTCCTCCTTTCAACGATATACTACTTTAATACAATAAAATAATACTACCAGTAACCGAGAATCACACTATAGCAGATACATGATTAATGACCGAAAATAGAGAACCAGAGTACTATATATATCAAACTGCAGAAAAAGTTTAGTTTACAACTCAATAACCCAGTACATATTCTTATATTATACTTTGAACCAGATTTCTTCAATGAACATTACAGATACTATCTGAATCTGTTCTAAATGAAATGAATGAAACATTTAGAATTAAAACCTTAATAAATGCTTTACTGAATTACTAATTCATAAAATTGATGACGAAATACCATGATATAAAAGGTTGGAAAAAGAGCATTTAGATGTACTACCCTGACAATAACTATGGTTTCGTAAATAACATTTATGCTGTCTGTACCTTTAAAAGCAATATACAGAGACAAGAGTACAAGCATTTTATGACTAACAAATCAATAACGACACTACTGTGATTACAATAGCCCTAGCTCTTTTTAACCACTCAGTCACAAGTTAGAATCTTGTCATATTACTTCAATATCACAAGCTCAACGTGAGCTGAAAAAAAAACTGTACTTGACTAATGGCACTGTACGCGGTTACACTAGATTCAAACTTTAGCTGACATGTGGAATATTTGACAAAAAGATCACCTCAAATTTAACAGAATACGCCAATATTGATAGACAGAATAAATACACAAACATTAGTCATAGTGAAATCTACGAAGTTATAGTACTTACAACAAATATATCTTCAAAACAAGTGTTTAGCAGGATAACAATTAAATATTTTCAAAGTAAACTTCTGCATAAGTATTAACAGTGAAAATTAGTAGATTGTGAAGAAGAACAAAACAATTATTCCCGACTAATGATAATTCAATCATTTAAAACACCGATACAAAATATTGTTTATGTTAAGATAGTATAACTATAAAATCTAATGCTAATGTTCCAGTACATAAATAATTACATATATCTTTACAACTTAGAAATACCCTGAATAAAAACACTGACTAAATTCAAAGAAAAAGATGAACTCTATGGGGAAGAAAAAAAATGGAAACGAAAATGTTTGCTGGTTGTAGCATTGCATTATTCGAAGAAACGAAACTAAGAAATCGATTTACATATTGGTATTTTTATTCAATCATCCATTTACTAATCATAGTAAAATGTCGAATGACAAATATCAAGAATAATAGGAGGGAAAGTAGTTATCATCCGACAATAATATTGAAAAAATAAAACTAAATAGTTGAAAGCGTGATTCAATTGAAGCTAGACCAACAGGGAAAAGCCTCTAGTGAGAAGCAATGACCAGTGAAGTTCAAACCACGTCTGTTGTGAGATATCAACTCACTGAAGACGATTGGTGAATGGTTGCTTAACTTCGTGGATTGGTTGGAGTTAGACATTAGCACCATCGGATGCCGGCTCAGTGGTCTATCGGTTAAGTGCTCTGGCGCGAGATTGGTAGGTCCTGGGTTCGGATCTCGCGAGGCGGGATCGTGGATGCGCACTGCTCAATAGGACAAAACGGCCGTCCAGTGCTTTCAGGTTTTCGATGGTGGTCTAGCTCCAATTGACTCACGCTTTCAACTATGAGAATACTAAATCTCCACAAAAACCCCTTCTGATAATAAAACTAAATAATTTAAAGATATTGCGCTTCCCACCATTGCGGAATACGCGTTTTCTGTATTATTGACCGGCTAGTGGAATTAGAAATCAATTATCAAGTTTAATATGTGCTGTTTATAAAAACAAAATTACTTAAATTATGAGGATTGCGTAATTCACTTAAGAGTAGTTAACATTAAGAAATAAATATGTACTAAAGAAAACTGAACAACTGACACAGTAGTAAAAAAAGATAATGTAATGATAATTTAAACTGTCTATATATATATATATATATATATATATATATATATATATTCCCCGCTAGCGAATTACCATAAAAACCGTTAGTGAACATTGGGAATATAAGTTGTGAACATGGAAGACGAAGAAAAAGAAGAAAAGGTCATTTTTATGCAAAAATACATACTATATTAACAAAATAAGACTTTCAAAATGATTTTGTAACACAATATCCTTATAGGTGAAATAAAAGTATTGACTAGTTAGCAAAAGTAGGTGAAATATCAAATCCATATTGATAAATAAAATATTTAGGTTATATATCAAGCATAAAGTTGAGTAAAAACGGTTAACTGAAGAAACAAAATTGATATTAGTAACTATCATCGGTATCACCATTGCTGACAACAATCCAAACCAGCAAGGAACAAATTATTCAACAATGTCATATAAAGAAATAAACACTTTTCTTCAACAAAGAAAAAAAGATTGTTATAGTAAAATTATAAAGTTATGCACATACATACTGTGTCATGTTTATTTCGTAGTTGGCAAAACAATGGAAGTAGAATGAAGAAATGAAAAGAAATTCAATAGTTTTGCCCGCTTTTTTTAACTTTTAAACACATTCGGATCAAGATTCTTCAAAACAATATAAAATATAAACAAAGCAGTGCTTCTTAATGAAATAAAATGCGTTGAATGTTAAAGATGAATAAAAGGTCAAGAGGGATTATAGTAGATTAATTTCATATGATTATGTGTATGATCAGCAAACATATGACAATAATGAGGTAGAGATTTGTAGCTCAGTGGGATTAATTTAGGTGGAGTTTTGTTCTCTGAGCTGGATGGTTTGGTCGTGGAGCTTTCACCATTCTTCTGCAAGACATCTTCAGCACAGACTTAAAGTAGAAGTGAAGTATCCGATTTCCTCCAACATATGACATTCACCTAGGTAAGGATGGAAAATCGATTGATGAAGTACTGAAACTTCATCAGTTGAGATGGCTGGGACACTAGTTACGTATGCCCAACCACCGACTGCCCCGACGTGCAATGCTTTATGGTGTAGGAGTAGGTTGGAAGAAAGCTAAGGGCGGTCAGACCAAAACGTGGCACAAGTCCAAGAAGTCACTGACAATTGGACTGAACCATGTTGGTAGGTGTAGACTACTTGGTTGGGATGCGCGAGATGATAGCAATCGATGGTTAGAGACCTTGAATGACATGGCTCAAAATCGTTTGCAATGGCGTAGGTGCATCCACTCTTTGTGTTCTGCCAAATTCTAATCTTCTGAATTCTTCATGTCTCTGTCTTTTTTCTCTTCCTAAATTCATTTCACTGGATTATACTCCTTGAATAACATCTTCAAAACCTAGTCTTTACGATTAATGCTTATACTCTTACTACTTCTACCACTGTGGGATTTGAATCGACAACTGCATCTCTGTGTTAATGTGGTATGGCAAATCGAACTGATGTACGTACGTACGAAGTTCTACCTTGTGACTGATTGACTGAGCTATGTAGTCTATTTTATTATAATCAATGACTCAAATTAACTCGATTGGTTTGATATTTTACATATATACATATAAATACTATTGCTGTGTGTTAAAGCCTAATGAAGATCTCATTTAAAACAATACTATTCGTTTATATATGTGTTTGTAAATTAAAAAACAAGAATATTTTGTTATTAAAGATTCTAAACAATTTTCAGTAGCTTAATTTTTTTTAGCAAAGTAGTATATCTAGGGTATAGTGTTATAACAGGTTGACTTGGTCGATACTCACTATCATAGTAAAATTATACCATGCACTATGAATCATATTCTATATGTTAAAGGAAAAACAACAAGAACGGGAAATAATTTGTCAGCTGAATACTTACTAACATTATTCTTGCAAAGTTTTAAAACGTTTGCGATGTGTATTACTTTCGTCTATCATCTTCAATCAATAAGGCAGGTGTGTGACAATACTAGTTTATTTAAATAAGAATCTAACTTGTTTGTTTCTTTACTGAATATAAATTCATCCGTTAAAATTTTACCTTCAATTTTGCTGAAAACTAATACCCGTTGTATATATTAGTAGCTATCTGAACTCAGTGAACTAAAAGTTGAGCGAAAAGTACAGCGTTCGAGTCCCGATGTGGAAATCAACACTAGGACGCAAGCACATTCGGCTGATAAGTATCAAGTAGGATAAAACGAATGTCCTGGATTCTATCGCTAGCCAATATTCAACTTTACTAAAATACATTGCCCACTCAATTTTTTAAAAACACCAATGATTAATGACTCTACCAGATGTTAACTAAGAAACTGGTTTTTAATTGGTACTCACGATATTGATGAATGTCATAAATAGCCGATTACATTTTTTTCTGAGGATGATGCTTAAATGTATTTTAAATGGTAAACGGACTGAAAATAATCTATATATTCTCCATGAATCAGTGAGTGAATTTAATGAAACAAGAATATTTCTGAAAATTTTATTTTTACCTCTTTAGTCATATTCCGTTCCATACGAAGATATGTAAATAATAAGTCAATTTGTAAACGTGGTTCGCAGAATGTATTATAGGCTTCTCTATCATACAACATATTCCTAAAAGTAAACAGTACAGAGAAAAAAAAGTATTCGATAGGTGTATTTTTGTTACATGAACAACACTAACAGTAAGAAGAAGTATAATTTTAAAAAGATTCATTTAAACCAAGGAAATTTTACAAAGTACTATGCCTCTTCATAAGTGAATAGGATAAATAAATATGTGAATCTTTGGATAGGGTTAAATCGCTCTAAATTAAGTTGCAGTTGTTGTGATACTTTCATTGTTCTTCTAAACAACATCTTCGGTATGGCTTCAATGAAAAACACAAATTCTATTTTGTAGAACATTACTGCTATATCTTAACTACAGGGGAGAGCTTTTATTTTTCCATCATGAAAGGAAAAATTCGACAATCCCTCAAACGAATTCATTAATATTTTCTGTGATCTACAAGAAGGACAGATGAGAAATCAGTAAAACAGGCTTCTTGTTGAGACAGGTAACAAGAAATTAATCTTAGTAAAGACATATATAACAAGCCAGTTTAAGTGATGCATGATAAACCCATTTTGAGACCTAGTTGATGAAAATGTGTGGCAATTATAGCAATAATAATATTATCTTAATATACTTTAACTACTAAAACTTATATTAAAATGGTAGCTGCAAGGATGAATACCTTGAAATATTAGATTTTCCTTTTATTCGAAAATTTCAAAAAAAAACCTCCCAACACTTTTAATATGGCTCAACTTCTGTGGTATGTTGTGTGACTCGGAGATGTCAACAGAGTACCATGAACTTGAGTTTTGTGCTCTTCGGAACTCGTCACTTAGGAAATGATGCTCCTCGAGAAATTTATACTGCATCATGCAAATTTATAGTCTTAGAATTTATCACTGAACTATACGAGTCGTAACTGAAATGCTGTGATACACGAATTAACATTCAATATGATTTATATTGTGGTTAATTAAATAATCTACTTGATATGCCTGTTATACTTAACAAATTTAATATTATCGATCGGAAGCTTATTCATGTGGATAAGAGATCTAGTTAAAAATTTCGTGAGATTTAAATGACAGATTATTTGATAATGGAGTCACAGGATTAAAAATTAGACAGAAGACTAGTAAGTAGGAATGTTATTCCCAAAACAGTGTCTAATATAGTACAAAAATCTCATGTATTTATAGTTTTTTGGCTGAAAGTAAATCATCATTTCGGACAGGCAATAGGCACATAGGGAGTCATTCTTATTCATCCAATAGGGAGGCTACACGTCGACATTCTAGAATGTTCCCCTAGTGGTGATTGGATGGAATGTCTTCGGTTCTTTCTGGGCTTCTTGAGATTGCCAACGAGCCATCCTTACAATTTCTTAAAAGATTTATTTTATTTATAGAAATTGTTTAAAACAAAACAGATTGATTATGATGTTATGGATGCATCGTAAATCACACTTTTTGGTTTAAATGTGCGTGAAGCCCACAATCTATATCAAATGATTTGGTCAATGCTAACACATTAACATAAACAATTCAGCTAATAAGCAATTAAACATGGTTCAGAATAAAAGCAGTCCATTAAGATACTGGTGTAATTTTCCTTTACATTTTTTCGTAAAAATGAAAGGAACACCTATAACTCAAAGAAGACTTTGTTTATTGTATTGTTAACTGGATTGTATCCCTTCTTATATATCGTTTTTGTCCACTTATTTTAATAAATTTACGATTTTAGTTGTACTCTCTTTTCCGCCATTCATTACATGATAATATAATCTTATTACTTATAAAGTAAATTCTATTTCTCGTGTTCAGCTGAACCAGATTTAATTTTTATTCCTTTGATACATTATTGTTTATACTCTTACTACTTCTACCACTATGGGATTGGAATCGACAACTGCATCTCTGTGCTAATGTGGTATGGCAACTCGAACTGATGTACGTACGTACGTACGTACGAAGTTCTACGTTGTGACTGACTGACTGTATCAAAGGAATAAATGAAATAGATGTTAACTATAAATTTGTCAAGGACCTAGTTGTATCATGAAAGACTTCTAATGATAATTGTCTAGGTAAAAACCTATATATATAAACAGTGAATCAACGCACCGTTGACTTGATTCATATTCATCAATCATTAGACAATTCATTGATTTCATAATAGTTAACCAGTTATTGCATAACCAATGTGTAGATTCACTGGATGTCAGATTATCACTTGAATGCATTTTATTATCAGTATTATTACTATTGATGTTCTTGTCTTCATCGTTGTTTTCATTTAATAATAACAATGGAACAATCTGTTTCAATAGTTTATGTAAAGTGATTAAATGAGTATTCGCATGATTAAAATGTAAAGAATTCGTTTGATTTATGGATGATTTTAACCAAAAATTGATAACAGTACTCAGGATTGAACGAACTTCAGGTGATTCATCAAATAAACCATGAAATATACAATCCAACAATCTATTTTTGTTGAAAGAAAAAACAAAACAAACAAAATACAATGTAATCGGGAAAGATATGCAGATTACAATTAAATAAATAAGATGCAATACTGAGAGATATTAAACCACTGTAAGATTTGTAAACAAATACACAACCGAAAACCCAATCAATCGTATGATTATCAAAATATTTCCAGTATACTTACATTGATTGATCACTTAGTACTGGGCAATTTGATGTTTGTCTATTTCACTGTACTAATCGCACTATACTAAACAAACTGCTAAGTGACGCGAATTCAAGTACCACAAAGAACATTGATTCCTTTAAAATTGTATGTAATCTTTGTTGATGAGTAACAAATGGCACGAAACCTAGGTTCAGTGTTTCTTACCAATTACCCACAACTATCTGGAATCGAAATATAGTGTACACAATGTCAAATCACTCAGGTTAGTGCCCACACTATAGCTTGACCGACAGAATTCAGTAAGCATCACCAGACTGAACAAACACGGAATTGGTCATTACTTAGTGACCGATAAAATGTAAATATCTAAATCCTATGGGGGATCACTCGTTGTCAGTGGTAACAGCTCTAATTGTGAAACTGAGTGATGTACGAATAAATCATACAAGGAGTATTGGTTAGTTTAAAATTGTAGGCAACTCTTGTTGATGAGTGTAAACTACCATGAATCCTGAGTCCCAACTATCCTGTCGACTACGTCCAGCCACCTAATATTTGTGTAATATAAGCTATATTAGTTGCAAGGAAACTTTGAATTATCTTAATTTGAATAGTTGATCAAAAGTCTAAACTGGTGTTATGAAAAGATGAAGACCTAAACAAATAAATTATAATTTTATTCATTAACTAAACTATGAAAAATTATTTCACTCTGTACTCCTCTATTTTTTGTTGGTCCCTAGCAGTTATAGTTACGTAGCCGGATACATACATTGATATCCCTCTCTTTCATGCAATATAAGAAAGCGCAAAAATATTTTTTATTCATCTAATTTGATTCATTTTTGTATTAATTGTTTGAAAAGATTAATCGATTTCAGTTCTAAACATAAATAGGAAGATTCAAATAACCAATACAAAAATGAATTAAACTTTAACCCACGGCACAAGCTAGTGGCAATCTGGACTCAGTAGCTTGTTAGTGGATAACGCGATGATATTTGGGGCGAACGATACCATATTCGAGTCTCGGAGTACAATCAACTCTGGGATGTGGCAGGTACATCCATCTGATGAGTCCCAAAGACGACGAAACGCGCGTCCCCATCTTCACTACCAGCTACTATCCATCTCTAGTCCTAATTTAGTTTCAATAAAATTTTATTTAATTGGCATGAAGAGACGAAATCATCAACTGCCTACACTTTCTTTTTAAAAAAGAAATAAACCACAAAATAATTTTTTTTTAATCAAAAACTATACCATAAATTTGTGTACGGAAAATACGTACACAACAATTATACCTTTTACGTTGTGATATATCTAAAACTGATTTCATTAAATCAATCTGATTTGATATTGACGGTGATTTTGTATGATTGTCTGGATGAAATTGCAACGTCCATAATTGTAAAGATTTTGAAGCTGAAATTCGCGATTCAGTTGAATGTTGATATTGTAAGCAATCACTTAGTAAACTAAGCCACTGATTCATATAACTGTCATCAATGAATATGGAAAAATTGAGAATTTATTTTAAAAGAAATACAAAGAAAGACTATTCATTTTCAGTTTATCATAAAAATTAATATTAATACATGAAAACTTTTCAGTAGAACAATATAGTTTAATAATAGTTATTATTTATTTAACAGCTACTAGCTTTAAAGCGGATTACTATAATTCTAATCGAAAGCTACGACCTACGAAATCAACAAGTCGATGGTGAAAAGGTAGCTCACGACTGATAGTAAGTGAAGATTACGTCATACTTCAAACTGATTGAATAATGGAACGCGGACCACAAGATTTCGGCTTCACAACACAAGATCAATAGAGTTTGAATTGGATCCAGTATAACATGTACGTGGCGTTTTGAAGAGAAACAAACTGAGAAGAAACAACCATCATTTGTTTACGGATCTCTATACCTTTTGTTTGTGCTAACGTTTATCTATCTTCTTAACTTTTTTCCGGAAAGTTGTCACTTGAAACTTCTGCTTATTTGCTCAAGTAGACCAATTGAAATCGAAAGTATGAATTCATAGGTGATATGAAAGTATCATTCTCAACAGAAAGACATAAATGACTTGGGTTACTAATATACAAATATGAGGAGTTAAAAACTTAGTTGAAGAGTTGTCTGATGCTTTTCGCTTACTGATAATCCTGAAACTGACGCCACTTCATGAAATAAAATATGCATACAACAATGTTACAAAAAAAGGATCATTATGATTCGCTAAAATATCTTAAGTACAATCAGTTAGACTATTTCAAGATATGATAGAAAGGGAACGACAGTAGTCAAATTGATATTATAGAAAATCAATTCAAGTTGTTGAAATCCACAGAACAATAGTAGATAAAAATATACAACAGAGAGATTGAAAAATGAAACCACCGATAGCAAGAGTAAGAGGAAACTGAGTAAGAAGAAGAAAAATAAAAAGTCTAAATTACATCACTTCAAGTTTTTGATCGCTAATATTCTGATTATCTCGTAGACTTTGGTCAAAATACTTGCAGCTTTATATACTGTTTGGATCAATAGTCGAAACCCACATAAAATGAAACCACTATATCTTTTTTTCCAATTCATCCTTACTTCAGAAAACAACCCCGTTAGTAAAATACAGTAGTTCTTAAATATGGCTTAAAAGTGAAACCAACTATACGGTTACTTTCTAGACTATCCTTGAATGTTTCAGCGTGGAACTAATAAATATCTATTTTATATATATCTTTTCAATTCGTTATTATCCTGTCATTGTTCATCGTACGCTTAATTTTTTATGCCTTCATACATTAATTTTTATATCTGACGTTCTGATGGTCACTTTTAAATAAGATTAACTTTAAATACATACACAAATATTACAATAACAAATGAGATTTTCGACCTCTAACATCACATCAGTTGCATTTCAAAAAATACGGATCCATGTAAAGAAACACAGAAAAAATCCAAGCACTTTACAAATCCCTAAAGGAATATTACACAAATATTTGGGTTGAAAAAGTGAACGGGAAATAATTTATTTGAAATAAAACTTGAATATATAATAATTAACCCATAGTTTTATGATAATTTCAACGATCTTCTTCAGTTATTTTTTTTATTATCATTTGTCCTCTAGTAAATAATTTTTTTATTTAACAAAGGTATCACATTCAACGAGTGACAAATAAAATGAAAATATATACAGAAAAGAAATGGTTGTATTGCATGTGTAGAATCCGAAATATATCATCCTTAAAATACCAAATGCAGATTTTATGATATATGTGTTTATACATAATGGGTCTTAGTAATTTGAATAGCAAAACCAAAGCAAATGAAGTAATTCTATAATGAATTTCATCTCAAAAAAATGAGTACGATTAATCAATATTAGTAAGCAGAGATTTTCACTTGCAAATTTGAAACAAAAATACAGATTCCAACACACTTTTTCCTGTATTGATATCAGCTAGCAAACCATAAAAATATACAGTGGTAGATTCAAGTCCTAGATCTTCCCACGACCTGCCCTTTACAGAGCAGGTTTTAACGCAGACTTTTAAATCTATTCAACTTCTGGGTTGTAAACTAACCTAATCTCCACAACGATGACTTATGTATTTTAGTGTACAGGGTATGCCCGACCACTTCTAAAATATTATCCTTTGATTCTGAATAGTGTTCACATTAAAGATGAACATAGGTAGTGACTTGTTCAGTAGCGCTTTATACATTATATTCTTGAGAGTCATTGAACTTTAAATTACAAATGCAGATGCACTAGAACAGTTCGCCACAATTTAGCTATGAAACTAAATCACAACCATTGTTTGTACGCTACATTGATGACTACCTCTCCGATGACACTGAATTAAAAATTCTAATATTAGTGACTATATCTCACTTTACTATTGAAACTATATGTGGATTAAATATGTGACAATTTTCATTACTAAGTATAATAACTCAACTTTCATTCTAGCTGATATTTTACCCATACGCTACCCCTAGTTCATTTGATACAATTTAAATAAAATCTATTCAAATTAGTACGTTACAAAACAATCAAGAATATATTTAAGGACAGACCTATCACATTAACTTTCGTTGGTGTTATTCTGTGGTGTCTATTTTATTTTCTTCTTTTTAGTTGTAGATCGTACCCAGTAACATTACTAGAATCGTTATCAGATACAATACACAACATGACGTCTTAGTCACCCTCACCAATACGGAAATAAGTTCCTAACTGCTGCTTCCCACTATTTTAATCCCTACGACAAATGTCGCTTCGAAACAACTTCTGATATATATCTTTTCAAACAACTTACCTTTGTATATATATATATATATATGTCCTTGATATGTAACATTTCTATGTATATCAACCTGATGATGACTTTAAAAGGGGACGCTGTCTATAATTAACTCTAGAATACAAATTGCTTAAATAAATAAACAATCAATACGAACATTCTTTTTGTAAATACAATATTTATTTACCTCATAGTCTTTCAAATAGTTTTATACTGATACATTTCTAAATAATCAGAATTAAGCTGTGAAGATTAATAAATTTTATCGAAATCATAAACCGATCTCAGTTAAACCAACACTGAGAAATTCGAAGCATTCGACAGTCGTTTAATTCTAAAATCGGACTCCTCAGTAATCCATATCTACGATCCCGAAACCCAAAATAGAATCAAACATCTTTAGTCTCTCAGGCGAACACTTAAACTCTAAACTATTGTACAGGCATCTAACAGTGTTGATGTCTAACCTCAAGGGTTCCATACTAGGACGAGACGGTAATCCAGTGCTCCCAAGTTTTCAGTGGTGGTCTAACTTACATCCGTTCATGATTTCGATAAAATTTTCGAATACGTTATACCATAATAAATGGTACAAAATGTTAAACTTACAATGAATAATTCAGTGATGTTAATGGTGATAGACAATTGAGTAAACATGTCATAAAATATAATAATCGTGAACGATGAATACAAAATTGAATACCAGAAATATTCTCATTCATTAGGCATAAATTCGATACTCGTGATAATAAAATTTCGACATTGAATTCTTTTTGAACTCTTTGCATAAAACAAGTAGTATTACATGACAAATTGAAAAATTCTAGAAAACACCACATAACATGTGGATAGATATATTCTAAAAAATTATTCACACACTGATGATCAGGGTGATGATCATGATCATGATGATCAACATCATATGTTAACGATCGCCAATTCATCCAATAATCAATTAATTTCAAAGTAAACTCATCAGAGAAATTAGAATTCATTTTTAATAAATTGAGAAAACGTAAAAGTAGGATTGGTTCAGTTTCAGCATAATGAATAATCATATAGTTGGATAAATTTTTATTAAATAATTTTATACAAATATGACGAAATTCAATTAAAAATTCAATATGAAATGGCTGAAAGAAATCAACATGAAACAATCAGAAAGATGATGAAGATAATAATACTGCATGTCGAAAGATAACCGTTTGGAAAATTACATATCATCTACTGAAAGGAAACCAAGAATTAACTTTTCTCATTTCTACTTATGCAACAAAATCTTCTTTCCCTTGCATTGGTTTCAGCTCCATCAGGTTATATTACAATCAATTAGACTTCAAAACGTCTAAAACTACATGTAAAATTGTCGTGACACATTGATAAATCCTAACCTAATACAAATATCCTTGATGTTAATAGTACAGTATTACAGAACAGGTGAAGCATATAGTAGTTATTAATCAATAAATAATATTTAATAAATTACTCATTTCGAATTGTATCATATCAACTTATTCCCTTAAAACACTTCCATCAAATGTTATGTATCTCATCTAACTTACCTTTTAGTGTTTGATTACGATTGTAGAGACAGATAAATACAACTAAACAGTAAGAAAATGAATTACTGACAAAAATGCTTGATAAGAACTTCTTAATTCTGTCATGAAGATGATAAGACTACTAAAAACGGTTTTGTTCAAAGTCTTTCAGAGAACTTAGTTGAATGAAAAAAATACTGGTTGATATGATTTGAAATAACTATTCACTACTTCAACCAGCTCTATCTTTCTCTATTCATTGAAAGATATGAAGATACATATAAATGATACTGGGGTGCGTATTCCAGTCATTTAGTTCAGCATAATACGTTATACGTAAATTACAAGTTGTATACTAAACGTTTTTTTATATTAATAATAGAAAAAATAAGTGGCAAAGATATACCTCATTAGACAAAGAAAATATTGGTTTTCTTAAAGTGAGTAATGCTGTCCACAGTTCCGTTAGATAATTCTCTTCGCAGTGAATCTTTGTATGATTTGTATAAACAGAATTCATCAGAATACATAATTCATAAGCAAGATACCAAGCAGAAATAGATATCCAGTGAAGAAGATAATTCAATGCCGATTTTATGTTGAATAATCTATTGGGATTAATAAATATCAGATGAAAAGAGAGAATAAAAAGATTAAACATTATTTTTAAAACAATATTATAATAGAGTGAGAGAGAGAATTATCAGTCAGATATACGAAAAATAATAAACTACTCTGTAAATAGTTGAGCGTAATTTTTCCATGTGAAACATATGTTACGTTAGTTAATCAGTAGAATATTGTGCTTTCAGAAACTTGTCGTTCTATGGTACATTACACCACCAAGTTGGGCAAACCAAATGAGCTTGGAAACTTCACTTCTAGAGATTCTGGATATCCATCAGAAGCACCTTAGTGTCATTACACTATAATACAAAAGAGAGTAGGACTTCAGCCCAGGATCGTAAATCAACAGTTTTTGGTCTTACCGCTATCTAATTGACGTGCCCAGCAAGACAGAACTTTAAAAAACAAGTGTTCCAGAGAATATAGCTCAGGTTGAGTGTCATCATAATCATGTACAACGACCATAATAGCTATTAACAAAATGCTGGACAAGTCAAATAGTTTAAAACTTTTAGTCCTATCGAGAGAGAAAAAACTAGCATATATTTTGTAAGGCTTGACAGGTAAACACAGACAAAAACAATCTTAGATCTTGTAACTACTAAATAAATGAAGGTCAAAGCTAAAGCTTTTTTAAGTAATTAAACCGATAAGAGAAGAGTGACAAGAAAAAAGTAACAAAGGAAAAGCCTACTAACATAAATAAATCTAGGGAAATAAGGGGAAAAAAGACATGAGAAACTAGTAAAGACAATTACATATAAACAACTAGATACATTAGTTTTTAAGGTAGTTCTACGTAACCGTCATCAACTTTGAATAGTTCAAAAATTAAAATTTAAAACCATCAATTTTATATTTGATAAACTATAGCCAAAAAGTTGATAAATTCTTTTCCTAAGACAGATTAAAATTCGGTTGTTTTATGAATTGATAACACGGTATGATTTGGTCATAAATGTCAATTGAATACCAATAACACTATCCGACTATTGAATTGGAAAAACTTAAAAATAGATTGAGAGAAGTAACTTTGAATGTTAATTGTCTTTTAACAAATCTAACTTGACATTCTCCTGTTAGTTTTATAGTTGAGGTACAGAATAAACATGTATTGTTCCAAACTACTCGTATTCAGTATTAAGAGAAAGTATGGTATATATTACTCTAATATATTGAATCATTAAATAATAGTTGTAAACTATTATTAACTATGGCGAGTAGTCCAAGCAGAAAAGATATTGACAGTTGGAGAAAAGAAAATCGTCAATTAACTGAAATGTATCATTAGTAGGAGAGGAAGGAAGGAATATCATGGTTTAAACATCAAAAATGGATTGAAGGACGAGTTTTTTGGGAAAATCATATATACCAAACAACTGAATAGTCTCAGATTTCTATTACTGGACTAAATAACTATGATACATAATGCACGACAGTATTAATCAACATTAAATAATTAGATGATAATTAAAAAGTAAAATAAATCGGTTAAGTGCTCCGGCGGGAAGCTGGTAGGTCCTGGGTTCGAATCTCGCGGGTGTGGGATCGTGGATGCGCACTGCTGAGGAGTCCCATAATAGGACGAAAGGGCCGTCCAGTGCTTCCAGGTTTCCCATGTTGGTCTAGCTTCAATTGACTGATGATTTCAACTATGAAAATAAATTTAACTTAAAACGACAGCTAACAAAACAAAATTACCATCAACTTACGATTCTCTCCAATGTTGAATAATTTCACAAGTTTTATTTTCATACCATGATTGTAATAAGCATAAATTACCATGTACTGCATTTGTTATAGAATTATATAAAATGTTCTTATTAGTGTTATGTAATGAACATGAATGACAAATTAATTTTAATGGTCCAATACTTGATATATTACAGAGTGAAGATTGTTTATCTTGTGAACACTTAATTGATTCAAATTGATAGTATGCATCAATCGGTGGGCATAGAAATACATGATAAGCTTTTGAAGCAAGTTTACGAATATGCATACTACAATGATTGAAAAGAATATATTCTAGTCGATTGAGAATTTCATCAATTTTTGATGACCTATTTAAGAAAAAAAAATTTTTTTTTAGTGACAGTAATTATTCTATAACAACGAATACATATAAGAATTTACCGGTAACAAAAAATGTACAGAGTGTTTACATACTAGAGATTATCTCAATAAAATTTAAAAAGTGAAATAAATTTTATATCAATCGCCCCCAAGCAACAATAATTCACGTAACTATGTTTAAGTAGAGAAGTCGAAATTACCCGTTAAGGAGATATTCAAGACTAATATAATCGGATATATTCCAAGATTTAAATGAGCAAAACTAGTTGTTTCATGGACCGATCTAAGTTAAACTATCACTGAGAAATTAGAAGCATTCGACAATCTAGTGCTTCCAGGTTTTCAATAGTGGCCTAACTTACATCCGTTCATGATTTCACTGAAATTCAACAATTTCCACAACCCCATAAAATAAAAGTTGTTAAGCACTAGCAAATTAATCTTCCATAATTATGACAACATACAATAAGACAAAAGCTAATGGATTTACCTAAAAATAAAAAAAATTTGTCAACCTATTGCGTATTTTTAAGATAAATATCAGTAGTAATTAACCTTGATATCTTAAATTTGGTATGAATAAGGATGGTGTTTATAACAGCTTCAATGGTATATATATATATATATATATATATATATATAGTATTTTACTCCCAGGTATAAACGTTTTCCGTTTAAACTGATTTTCATTGTTGACTTAACATTAACATGCATTCTGATGCTGAAGCCACACATTTCACATAAACTCTTATTTGATAGTAGACAGTAAGTAAAAACCAACAGGTATTCATTCTGATTTCTGGACGCGTCATCTGGAATTGTATACATCTGCTGTTTATTGATAACTTCAATCTCGAATGGCTGAATGACCAAACATCAGAACACGGTGATCAATATGAGAAATCGAAGTGAGAGATCATTAGTTGCTTTGTGATCACAATTATCATATTGCATTAAATATTTCATCACGTGGTGAATAGCTTAGTCACAATATCATGACTGAAAACTTTCCATATTAACAAAGTACTGACATAGTTAAACAGCCAGTATATTTCCATCTTCTGAAATTAAAGGATCAGTTATATGAACAAATTAAATCCATTCAACCAAAGCCGTTAAACTAATAACAGAAAACCATTTCATAAACAATATAGCACTTATTACCTCTACAAGTGTGTCCGTTGTGAGGCAGTTACTCACTGAAGACATTGGTGAACGGTTGCGCAATATCGTCCACCGAATGAAGTTAGACATTAACACCGTTAGATGCCGGCCGGCTCAGAGGTTTAGAGGCTAAGTGCTCGTGAGCAAGATTGGGTTCGAGTCCGCTTGCGGGATCGTGGATGCGCACTGCTGAAGAGTTCCATACTAGGAAGAAACGGTCATCCAGTGCTTTCAGGTTTTCAATGATGGTTTAGCTTTAATCGACTATTTTTAAAAACCGTGTAAAATTTTCCTGGTTTCCAAATTTATGCATTGAACTTTGAGCTAATTCGGTTTCAGATTGGGATATGCAGTTTCATCTAATTTTCTTAAAACAATCTAGAAAAATTTCTGATTTTCATAAATACACAAAAAAACTGTGTATCAATGTTAAGTACGTATACATACAAACTTGTATTTCAATACTTAGCTACAAAAAAAAGTAGATAAATTTACAATTAATTAATTAAAACAAATACTTACACTATCAACGAATGATCAAATGATGGAGAAAATCTAACAATTAAAGTAAGTATTGGAATTAAAGTTTGCGTAGACGATAAATTTTGATAATTACTATTCAGACAATTTGATATAATATCCAACATTTGAGGATATTGAAAGCAGATATCCGAAATTAATGGAAATTCTAAGTCGAGACCAGTGAGACGATAGATCAATGCACCTGTTGGATATGAAATGACATAAACGAATAAATAAATGACAGCGATTACATATATTATAATTAAAGTTATTTACTAATGGTTTCCGTAAGAAAATAACAAGTAACGTGGACAAGGAAGTATTAGAAACTTTAGTCAGTTATGATAAGTAAAGATGGACAGTGGCTAGCAGTGGAATCCAGGACGCGCGTTTCGTCCTATTTGGGACTCGTCAGCTGGATGTACCTGCATCTCAGAGTTGATGTTCACTCTGGGACTCGAACCCAGTACCCTCGCTTCAAACGCCATCGCGTTATCCACTCGGCCACTGAGTCCTGATAGCCACTTACTTGTGCGATGGGGTGAAGTTTAAATTCATTCAGTATTGTCTGTTAGAGACTTACCAGTTGCAGTCCTAACCAAATCGATGGGGAAGATTCAAACAAACAATACTGAATGAATTTAAACTTCACCCCATCGCACAAGTAAGTGGCTATCAGGACTCAGTGGCCGAGTGGATAACGCGATGGCGTTTGAAGCGAGGGTACTGGGTTCGAGTCCCAGAGTGAACATCAACTCTGAGATGCAGGTACATCCAGCTGACGAGTCCCAAATAGGACGAAACGCGCGTCCTGGATTCCACTGCTAGCCACTATCCATCTTTGCTTATCATGCTTGTGAATTAAGGCTATATTGAGGCAATACGCACAGTATGCACATATGCCAATTAGAGACTGACCAGTTGCAGTCCTAACAAATCGATGGGAAGATTCAAACAAACAATACTGAATGAATTTAGTCAGTTAGTTTTTCATTCATAGCATAGAACTTTACACATATCTGGATGGGTTGAAGTTGCCATATCTTATTTTTGTTTCGATACAAATCGCAGGGTGGTAGAAGTAATAAGAATATTAATAATATTAGTAGCAGAAAATATTAGGTAAACAAGAAAAAAGGTATAAGAATTAAGGATTCAGATTTAAAATGAAAACAAAGAGTGAATCCACCTGCGTCGTTGAGAGTGATTCTGGGCCATGTCACCCAGTTTATAACCGGTTACAATAATCGTGAAGACCCCAACCTGTTAGTCTACATCTACACACACGACCAATTACAGTAGTCAGTGTCTTCACGGACTGGTGTTATGTCCTGGTTTGGCTGACCTTAGATTTTTTAAACCTACTACATCAGACATCATTGCGCGTCGACGTGATCGGTGGATGGGAAATACAACACATCCAGCAACCATCTCAATCGATAAAAATTCACCACCTCGTCAATTGATTTACAGTCATTACCTAGTACTCCATGTTTCATCTCGAAATCACTAACTCGATGGTCCCAGAATAAACGAAGGATATCCATTATTCACCTGCATAATATATGTAAACCTCTTTTCAGTATGTTTATGAGAACTTGTGAAAAAATATAGTAACATCAACATAATGAATTATCAGATAATTATTAATTATTGTAACTCATTTACTATATACTTGTTTATTTAGTCATCTTAGAATTATAGTTTGCTTATATGGGAGCTGATGATACAATCCAGGTAACCGGACCAAATAAAAGCGAAAAAGAGTTTAAACCGTCAATCAAATGAATAATAAAATCGGTGAAACGACAAAAGAGTATAGTACTTCTCTTTATATTATTCATTAAAATAACGATTACCATCGGTTAAATACTATTGAAAATTTATTTATAATGGCAGTCTATTCGGCTGTCTGTCTATCTTTCTATCTATCTATTCACTCGCTTTTCTCTCAAAACTCAGTATTCTATTCCAGGAACATTCGTATGTTTAGTATAACACGGATGTCATTCAAAAAAACAAAACACCTTTTTTACAACTCTTATAGCTGCTTTTAAGTTCATGAAATTTCAAGGAATTACCAAAGCAAGCTACAATTTCGTCTAAATTATGTTCATAATTCAGCTGTCATATGTATAAATATTCTAACTAATTGTAGGATATTAACTAGTTGTTAAGCAATAAGACTAGACTACCTTAATTAATCTGATTCGAATTTTAGTACAAACATCAAAAGATTACTATAATGATTACGATGATTAGTCCGATTCCCAACCCCCTGGACAGTCTAATAAACAATTTTTCATTCTTTTTGTTTTCAACCTGTTTAATACCCCAATTAATATGTTTAAGTAATTACAAGCAACTATTTTCGATTGGTACACACAATTTAATACAATACGATACGAGTTTTAGAACACAGTTGGAAAAAGATCAACTAGTCTAATGATTTCCTTAGAAAAACAAAACACAACTATAAGCTTCAATCTGAATACTTTTTTTAAGAAAAAAACAACCTTCAAAAGTAGAATATATATGAAAAATAACACCTACTATGAAGTTGAAGAGCACCATTCCAAACATTCCATTTTTTCGAATTAAAACCAGGAATAACCGCTAATTGAAGAGCTTCAATTGTCCAATTTCTAACATGTGATAGACTATTATTATTTTCTATCGGAACAGAATGTTCATGTACACGTAATCGAGAATCAGTAAATAGTCCATGTAGTAAATGT
Organism: Schistosoma mansoni; assembly: GCF_000237925.1. Taxonomy (NCBI): domain Eukaryota; kingdom Metazoa; phylum Platyhelminthes; class Trematoda; order Strigeidida; family Schistosomatidae; genus Schistosoma; species Schistosoma mansoni. Next base: position 50,842,914 of record NC_031502.1, read on the forward strand.
AAAGCAAATACTCGTGGCGGATCATGAAGTGTTGTTGAATCAGATATAGTATGAGTAGTATTATTATTCACATTATTATAAACATCATTATCATCTGATTGTGTAATTTCAAATAAACTTTTTAAACAACAAACAAGCGAACATGGCTACAAAGAAGATAAATACAAACAATTAGAAAACATATGGATGATATTTCTGTAACTGATGTTTTCTTTTTACTTGAAGCTTAATAATAACAATGTTAATCCAGATCAAATAGTGGAATATAGTGTCTTTAAACAAACAATGTTTCTATGATATTCCGTTTTTAGAGTTTGGAGTTTATCTATATCGATAGTTGTCAATATGGATTTTGATATAACCAGTTAAGTCAGGAAATAATGACTATCTCAGGTTTTGAGATGATCAGATATTTGAAAGCGAACGCCCATCATAACTACGAGACAACTACAGGAATTTTTGTGAAAAATCGTAACAATCGGAGGTCGATAATACCGGGTTACCCATCAATTGTTTGAAAATAGAAATTTAAACCATTAAATGCCGAGTCAGTTATCTAAAGATTGAGAGCTCAACGAGAAACTTGAAGGCATTTAATTTGAACCCCGGTCGAAAAGTAGATGCACGCTACTGAGGAGTCGCATACTTGAACGAAACAGTTATTCAGCGCTTCCTGTTTTTCAAAAGTTTTCCATTTAAGGTCGGTTTATGACATAAACTATGAAATTCATCAATCTCCAGAAACTCCTTACATATTTAAGGAAAATCAATCTGTTTGGAGTTAGAACACTAAAGATATATTATATCAATTGTTAAGTATATTCATCAGATCTGATAATATCTATCAGTCAAATTCAAGATGTAAACATCATCCTCAAAAAAACATCACAGATAAGTGTTTGAATCCTCGAAATCTTACTGCCAAAGTATAAATTCTTATAATTGAATCAAAATCAATGTTTTAAAAAAGAAATATCAAACACGGTTTTTGGATTATACTACTAACAAGATGTGATAGTATAACAACATACATGCATAAACGTTGTCAAGTGTCATACATCTAACACCAAATCTCAACACAGAATACTTATAATATATAATAAAAGCACCAAATATTACTTACAGGATTTTCAAGTCCGTTACAAGATTTAACCAGAAGACAAGCACGTATAACTGGTATTAGCCCAGCCCCACGTCTAGTAACAGAGTAAGCACTGTTACAAAGAACATTCCAACATATTCGTAGCATATGATCAGCAGAAATAGCTCCATTACAGGTGGATAAATATTTAACATCAGTAGTCAGATTTATGGAATCCATTTTTAAAACTGATGGCTTTAAAGCATCATCTTTACATGTTTTCAATGAAGAACAAGATGCAAGTTGATGGTTTTCAACAGTTTGTAAATAAAGGAGAAGATTAGAATATAGTGCTTCTATGGTTCCCTAAAAAATAAATGAATGGAAAATATATATGTTTCAACGTAAAAATAACTAAGACATTTGTAAGTCTCCTGGAATCGACATTTTTCAGCAAGGTACACCTATACTCTTGAGAGTACTGATGTTTTCTAGTGGATTCTAGCCTGAATCACTCAGATATTACGAGACTATCCGAGCTTGCAAATTTAAGCAAGAAACTTTTAGTAGTTGTACGAAAGAAACTTCGGATAACATGAAAAATCTCCAAGATTATCTTTACTGAAATTTTTTTAAAATAACTGCTCATTTTTTTAATACAATCAGTACATTGCATTACTGATACACGTAATCCAGAATCTTCTGACGGAACAAGGGTTCAGATCAGTACAAAAAAGTATTTACTGATTGAACGAAAGTTTATTAAATTTCATTGCTTTACAACATATCAATTGGCTGAAAATGTGGATGTTTTAATATAATCATTTTTAATTTTTAAGCCGCATTCGTATAGTTGGTTTCGATAGGTTCGAATATCAGAGACAAAGAATATCATTTCTATCAAGATTGCAAATACACAACATTTATGTCAAGGGTTACTTATTAAATGCTTTTAAACGGTCTATGAATTAGGGAACATGAGGCAGATCATTTAGTATAATCTACTTAACAGATAAACCAACGACGGAATAAAGAAAAGCGACTATTTTTTGAATGAAAACAAACTCTCAACGATTACAATTATCGTTTGACCTGTACAGAAAATAACTCCGCCTGTAGCTCTTCTAGAGTTACTGCCGGTCCCAAGCCCGGATAAAGGAGGAGGGTTGGGCATGGGGTTAGCCACCCCATCCCGTAAAAAAACTAACTCGCTAAAAAAACGCTAACCAGAAAAAATAATTCAAACCATTTAAACTCTGCCCTGGGAGTTGAAGGAATAATTATGACGTCTCATGATGAAAGCCGAAATTCTTCGGAAGTCACGAGACCGATGCACCTTCTAACAACCAGAGCAACACTCTTTATAGGTACATGGAACGTCCGGACAATGTGGAAGACAGGGAAGACCAGTCAAATAGAGATGGAAATGAGGAGATACAAATTGGCAGTACTAGGAATCAGCGAAACCCATTGGGCACAAGCTGGACAACAAAGGTTAAGTATGTGAGAGATGCTTCTGTACTCCGGTCACGTAGACGAAAATGCTCCACACACTCAGGGAGTTGCTCTAATGCTCTCCAGAGAAGCACGAAATGCACTTGTAGGATCGGAATCTCATGGATGCAGAATTATCAAATCATCATTCAAAACAAAGAAGGAGGGGATCACAATGAATGTTATCCAATGTTATGCACCCACCAATGATAGCAACGATGACATTAAAGATCAGTTCTATGAAAGGCTGCAATCAATTATAGCGGAGTGCTCAAGAAAGGACCTGACCATCCTGATGGGAGATATAAATGCTAAAGTCGGAGTGGACAACACAGGATATGAAGATATAATTGGACGACATGGACTAGGAGAGAGAAATGAAAATGGGGAGAGATCTGCAAATCTATGTGCATTCAACAAATTGGTTATAGGTGGCACAATATTCCCACACAATCGCATACACAAAGCTACATGGATCTCACCGGACCACGCCACAGAGAACCAGATAGATTATATGTTATATCCCCTGGCGAATTATGAATCGTAAATCTGAGGTCCATTTATGGACAAATGTAATACGCCTATTCCTATTGGATAGTTGTTAAATAAGTGACCTAATCGTTTCTGTGTTCCTCTTATCATAACCTTTAGTTTGACCTTGGAACTATTATTATTGATTACTTTCCCCCTAGCTACAGCCACATTGGCCAATTACTGTACAAATGTTATTTTTCTATTTTTAATATGTGTGGTCTGTTTGGTTAGTATATATAACCCAGTATGCTTGTAAATAATGATTCATATTGCTGAGGCTGTTATTTGTGTTCTGGACTTAACGGCTGGGCTAGGCAGATAGGAAGGACCGAATAGCATCCAAGACTGCTCGTACGTATTTCCTGTATCATTGGACATATATACATATATATTAAGAGGGCAAATTGATACGTTATAACAATTGGCGACGGGGATTCTGGAAAAAAAATACAGCAGCCGCTGACGTCATTTCGGAATTAAATAATCCATAATAATTGCCGGTGTTTTTTGGATTTATTATTATTATTTGCATAAAAAAAAATGGCTCTAACTTCCGATCAATTTCAGTTGCTAATCCAGCGACAAGAGCAGCGCTTTAGAAAGAGTCAATTGGATTTCATTGACAAGTTACACGCGAAGCTGCTGAATCACCCATGCTTCGGGGGTGCAACGGAAGTTGACGCATTAATTTCAAAATTGCGTACAGAGCTGGAAAACGATTACAGAACTAATGAATATGCCGGCGAAAGCCTCAATGAATCCATACAAAGCAATAATTTAAGCGCAGCAGTTATACATGATCAGCCCAGTAACCCAGTACTACCTGTTTCAGAGACATGCCCTGTACACGGTCCAAGTCTTATTAACCTTGAAACAAAACGTGCGAGCAATGAATCGTCCAGTTCACAGAGAGACAATATCTTATTAAGCGCCATTAAAATTGCTGCAGTACCCGCCCATGAAGAAACGGAAAACAAATCGAGCAGTGTATTGAATACAGAGGCGCCAAATGAAATTAATCATGATACGAAAAATGTTTCTAATGAATTTAATGATCAAAATTCTGTAATTGTTCTACCAGATTTAGATTATTTTGATGATTCATATGTTTCTGTTGAATTCTCTTATAAAAATGAGAGAAAAATGTCAGATGTATTAAATGATAATCAAGAATCCAATACAACTCTCATAGATACTGATTATCCTAATGATTCATTATCTACTAATGAGGTTCCGAGGAAATTCAAGGAAACTATATCAGAAGAATCAAATGTTGGTGACCTCGAATCAAATGTCGTCGATCCTCATGATCTCTTCAGTTCTAATGCATTCCCTGTTAAATGTGACAAACATATCGCATTAATAGTAACTTGGCTATATGAGGATCCAACAGTCTTTCGTGGGGGAGGGTGAATTCGAGAAATTTAAAATCCGGATATCAACTCCGGATTTCTCAAAAAGGGGAGGTGTTATATCCCCTGGCGAATTATGAATCGTAAATCTGAGGTCCATTTATGGACAAATGTAATACGCCTATTCCTATTGGATAGTTGTTAAATAAGTGACCTAATCGTTTCTGTGTTCCTCTTATCATAACCTTTAGTTTGACCTTGGAACTATTATTATTGATTACTTTCCCCCTAGCTACAGCCACATTGGCCAATTACTGTACAAATGTTATTTTTCTATTTTTAATATGTGTGGTCTGTTTGGTTAGTATATATAACCCAGTATGCTTGTAAATAATGATTCATATTGCTGAGGCTGTTATTTGTGTTCTGGACTTAACGGCTGGGCTAGGCAGATAGGAAGGACCGAATAGCACCCAAGACTGCTCGTACGTATTTCCTGTATCATTGGACATATATACATATATATTAAGAGGGCAAATTGATACGTTATAACATTATACTTGTATCAACAAAAAATTCCGAAGGACAATAGAAGATGTGAGAACCAGGGAAGGAGCTGACATAGCTTCAGACCACCACCTGGTTGTGGCCAAGATGAGACTGAAGCTAAAGAAACACTGGACAACTGGGGGAACAACATTACAACGGTTCAATACAGCCTTCCTTCGAGATACTCACAAACTCAGCCAATTCAAGATAACTCTCAACAACAGGTTCCAAGCTCTACAAGATCTACTGAAAGAACAAGAAAATACGATGGAGGACAACTGGAAAGGGATAAAAGAAGCACTAACTTCAACGTGTCAGGAGGTTCTGGGTCGCAAGAAGCATCATCATAAGGAATGGATCTCTATGGGAACCCTGGACAAGATTCAAGAAAGGAAGAATAAGAAACTAGCAATTAACAACAGTCGAACACATGCAGAGAAAGTCAAAGCACAAGCAGACTACGCAGAAGCAAACAAGGATGTAAAGAGAAGCATTAAAGCCGACAAGCAGAAATACATGGGAGAACTAGCAACGACGGCAGAAAAAGCTGCAAGAGAAGGGAATATGAAACAACTATATGATACAACGAAGGAACTGGTAGGGAGATATAGCAAACCAGAGAGACCAGTCAAGGACAAAGAAGGAAAGACAATCACTGAGATTCAAGGACAGGGGAAAAGATGGGCAGAATACTTTGAGGAACTGCTGATAAGGCCAGCTCCATTGAATCCACCGGACATTGAAGCAGCTCACAATGACCTTCCTATAGATATCACTCAGCCAACGATCGAAGAATTCAAGATGGCCATCAAACAAATCAAGAGTGGGAAGGCGGCAGGACCTGACAATATACCAGCTGAAGGACTGAAGTCAGACATTGAAATAACTGCAAACATGCTTCACCTTCAATTCAAGAAGATTTGGGAAGAGGAACAAGTGCCAACGGACTGGAAAGTAGGATACCTCACCAAGATACCAAAGAAAGGGGATCTGAGTAAATGTGAGAACTACAGAGGCATCAGTTTGTTGTCAGTACCAGGAAAAGTTTTTAACAGAGTGTTGCTCAACCAGAAGAAAGACGCAGTAGACACTCAACTTCGAGATCAACAGGTTGGATTCCGTAGGGATCGGTCGTGCACAGACCAGATTGTGACACTACGGGTCATCGTTGAACAATCAATTGAGTGAAACTCATCACTATACATCAACTTCATTGACTATGAGGCGTTTGACAGTGTGGACAGGAGAACATTACGGAAACTTCTTCGAAACTATGGAGTTCCTGAAAAGATTGTCAACATTATCCAGAACTCATACGATGGACTACAGTGCAAATTCGTGTATGGAGGACAGCTGACAGACGCATTTCCAGTAAGGACCGGAGTCAGACAAGGTTGTCTACTCTCCCCCTTCCTCTTTCTTCTAGTGATTGACTGGATTATGAAGAAATCGACTTCTGACGGGAAGCATGGAATACAATGGACATCTCAGAATCATTTACATGATTTGGACTTCGCAGATGACCTAGCCCTCCTCTCTCATACACACGAACAAATGCAAATGAAGATAGCAAATGTAGCAGCAGCCTCTGCATCGATAGGCCTCAACATACACAAAGGAAAAAGCAAGATTCTCAAATACAACACGGAGAACACCAACCCAATCACACTTGATGGCGAAACTCTGGAAGAGGTGGAAACATTCACGTACCTTGGAAGCATCGTTGATAAACAAGGAGGATCGGATGCAGATGTGAAGGCGGGGATTGGCAAAGCAAGGGCAGTATTTCTACAATTGAAGAACATATGGAACTCAAAACAACTGCCAACTAATTTCAAAGTGAGGATCTTGAATACGAACGTCAAGACAGTCAGTTCTACTGTATGGAGCTGAAACGTGGAGAACCACTACATCTATCGTCAAGAAGGTACAAGTATTTATAAACAGTTATCTTCGCAAAATACTCAACATTCACTGGCCGGATACTATCAGCAACAGCGTTTTATGGGAGAGGATAAACCAGCAGGTTCCAGCTGAAGAGGAAATTAGGAAAAGACGTTGGAAGTGGATCAGACATACATTAAGGAAATCACCAAACTGCATCACGAGGCAAGCGCTAACTTGGAATGGTGAAGGGAAGCGGAAAAGAGGAAGGCCAAAGAACACATTACGTCGGGAAATAGAAGCAGATATGAAAAGGATGAATGTTAACTGGAAAGAACTGGAAAGGATTGCCCAGGACAGAGTTGGTTGGAGAATGCTGGTGGGCGGCCTATGCTCCTCCACGAGGGGTAACAGGAGTAAGTAAGTAGTAACTGTACAGAAAATATTGTCCAGTGTCGAAATCTTATTCTGGGGCTTTACAATTATGTTATTTGTATAAAAATCTGTTAAGACATAGATGTAGAGCTAGTAAATTTATTCAGATTTCAATCTATGCATACTAACTGCTTCAGGATAAACAGTATTTTCATATTTAATGGATGGAATATGGCTAACAGTCAAATCTAAGAAGCGTGTTCAGTCCTACTTGGATTTTGTCAGCTGGATGTACCTATATCCTAGTATTCACGCGAGAATTTAGAGCAAATACCTTTTGCTTCAAACACTCAACAAACAAACCAGATTCCAGTGGAGGGAGAAATCAGGAAGAAGCGCTGGAAGTGGATAGGACATACATTAAGGAAAGCACCCAACTGTGTCACAAAGCAAGTACTCACACGGAATCCTGGAGGCCGAAGGAGAAGAGGAATACCAAAGAACACCTTATGCCGAGGAATGGAGACAGACATGAGAAGAATGAACAAAAATTGGATAGAAGTAGGAAGGAAGGCCCAGGACAGAGTGGGTTGGAGAATGCTGGTCGGTGGTCTATGCTCCATTGGGGATAACAAGTATAAACGAAACAAAAAACGATCAAACACTCAACGCATTATCCACTGAACTACTGAATCCTACTAGTTACTAACATGTGAAATAGGTATAAATTGAACTTGTTTTGTAAAGTTTTGTATCAACAACGAGATCATTAAAATCCTTACAAATTAAAGTAATTTCAGGTGTAGACTACCTGGTTGGGATTCGCGAGATGACAGCAACCGATGGTTAGAGACCTTGAATGACATGGCTCAAAATCGTTTGCAATGGCGAAGATGCATCCACTCTTTGTGTTCTACCAAATTCTAATCTTCTGAAT
>NC_031502.1:50853119-50950572 GCF_000237925.1 Schistosoma mansoni
GTGTTCTTTGGTCTGCCTCTTCTCCTTTGACCTTCAGGATTCCATGTGAGGGCTTGTCTTGTGACACAATTAGGTGATTTCCTCAAGGTGTGCCTAATCCACTTCCAGCGCTTCTTCCTGATTTCTTCCTCCACTGGATGGAATCTGGTTTGTTGCTTCCCACAGTAACTTGTTACCGATAGTGTCTGGCCATCGGATTCGAAGTATTTTGCGTAGACAGCTGTTAATAAATACTTGTATCTTCTGGATGATGGCTTTCGTACTCCTCCACGTCTCCACCCCGTACAGTAGAACTGTCTTGACACTTGTGTTGAAAATTCTGATCTTGGTGTTGGTTGACAATTGTTTTGAGTTCCAGATGTTTTTCAGTTGTAGATATGCTGCTCTTGCTTTGCCTATCCGCTCCCTCACATCTGCATCTGATCCACCGTGTTCATCAATGATGCTGCCCAGATATGTAAATGTTTCCACATCCTCCAAAGCTTCTCCGCCAAGTGTAATTTGATTGGTGTATATTGTATTGTATCGGAGAGTCTTGCTTTTTCTTTTTGTGTACGTTGAGACCTACTGCTGCTGAGGCTACTGCTACACTGGTCGTTTTCTCCTGCATTTGTTGTTGTGTTTGTGATAGAAGAGCCAGATCATCCGCGAAGTCTAAATCGTCCAGCTGAATACCAGCTCTCCACTGGATCCGATGCTTCTTATTAAATAATACTTCAACAAGCAATTTACAATATCATTGTTATACTTGTGTGTGTGTAGTTATTAATTAACAATTAATGTTAGATAAATTGGGTGATATACAACTCAAATTTCGATAGGACTTACGAAATTTATTCACGAACAGATTAAAAAAATAATCGATCTATTATACACTTGTATATATGGATCTTGATTCACAGATGATATACAAAGTGGGATTACTTACCATAGTTGACTAATTAAGTAGTATATTGCTTATATGAATTTTGTTTGATAATTTAAATATACTGTTAAGTAAATATTATCAAAATATATCAAATCCTCCTAATTGAATGACCCAACTAATGAAGAGTTTTGCGATTTTAACTCTCTTTTTTTACATTTTTTTCCTCTCTAATCATAACTTTCTCATCATGAGATAATTTGAGTAGTATTAAGTAACGCATATTGTTGAATAATTGCATTTTAACCTAGTATATAAGCACGCAATACGAGGAAAAGTTTCAACTTCTCCGTCCCATTACACAACTAGTCACTTCAGGCTACATTTTGTGTGCATGATCAGTATTAAAATCTTACCATGGATCAGAACTTTAGGTCAAAGGCTCCGGGTGTGGCCCCCTAAGAAAACCACCTGCTTCAGTTTGGGCACCTGGGCAGTATCACAGCCCTCACACAAACGAAATGAGATTTGTGAGGCGCATATTTATCTGGGGCTTCCTTGTACCAATATTTATGTGTTTAAATAATAAATAAGCTCCAATGTAAACTTCAACTCTCAAGAAATTAAAGCAAAACAATGTACTACTTAGATATTTACAAGTAGATAAACTATTTTACTGTGAAAAACATTTTAGGTAGATAACTAGAAAAATTCAAATATGACATTCAAATCACCACGGGTCTACACTAATGTATTTATACGTACATTTTACAGTTTTTAATGAAGCGCCGAAAGAGTCAATACCGAGTTAATTAGGATGTATTCCTGTTCCAAAGACATAAAAAACAAAATGACTACACAGGGAACAAAATAAAAGGTAAGAGCACATTTAAATATAAAAAAAAATAAACACAAATATAATTCAAAGCAATGGAATAAACTTTTTTTTATTGAAAGGCACATTTTAGCTGTTTTTAGGAGACAGAAATAAAAATCACGTCAGGTTGGTGATAAACGTTTATTATAGTACATATCTGAGTTGTTTCCTTTAAAGCCTTTTTCAAATTTCAAAACTAGTACTTTTCATTTCACAGTATTAAATATCAAAAAACTGAATAACACCTAGTCATCTTTTTGATAAACTTTTATGATCAAAATAAATAATGTACTGTATAGAAGCACCTGAGAAGAAGAGACTGAAATGTTCTTTTCAAGGTGACAGAAAATATTTATCAAACGTCTGTCCAGTGCTTACAGGTTTTCCAATGGTAGTCTAGCTATCATTGACTCATGAGTTCAACTATTAAACCTTGCCTATCCCGAGTATTTTCACAAATAACATATACTTTTACTCATATCTTACAAGTGAATATTCACATCATGTCCATTCGACTACTGTTACAACACTTAGAATAAACGTAGTATCTATACGGATAATCTAGTAAGAGTTGTCCATAATAGCATGTAAGTCATTCAAAATTCGAATTTCTTAGTACATAAGATTAATGTCTTTCTTTTTGAAGAAGTCAAACACTCTATCATTGCACAATGAATGGATAACAGAATGAAAACAACCCTTTTTACTGTCTTACAATCATTCACGGTGGTGAAAAGCAAATAAACTAAAAAAAATTTCTTGTGTCTAGTCATTGAAACAGAAATTTTTCTAATCTAAATTTTAATTCATCCTACCATATGGTAGTAAAATACTTATCGAGTTTTCTAATCTACTGTTGAATTAATCCATACAAATCTTCTTTTTCATCTCAATTTTCACGTTGCTCAAATGTATATGTTCATATATAGATGAGATCATGAGTCAATTGGAGCTAGACCACCATAGAAAACCTGGTAGCACTCACTAGTGACCGGCTCCATGAGGTATTTCCTGGAGTTCTAGTGAGAAGCAGTAACATGTGGAGTTCAACCAGGTCTGTCGGGAGATATCAACTCACTGAAGACATTGGTGAATAGTTGCTGAATTTCGTGGATTGGTTGAAGTTAGACATTAACACCGTTGGATGCCGGCTCAGTGGTCTAGAGGTTAAGTACTGTGGCGCGAGACTGGTAGGTCCTGGGTCCGAATCTCGCGAGGAGGAATCGTGGATGTGCACTTCTGAGGAGTCCCATAATAGGACGAAACGACCGTCCAGTGCTCCTATGTTTGCGATGGTGGTTTAGCTTCAATCGACTCACGACCTCAACTATATAAAATTACTAAAATCTCCCCAAAACCCCCTTCTGATATATATATATACGCTCTGTTCTCTATTATTCCAGTTATAAAGTTCGTAAGTTGGTAATAGTATTTCAGTAGTATAAATTCACACACGTTTTCATTATCATATCTAATGTGAATAATCATATCATGTGTTAGTGTTATTATTATTATTATTATTATTATTATTATTATTATTATTATTATTATTATCGGATCAGAACAGACAAGTTAATTATTTACATGTTAACAATACACTAAAACTATGTCAAAACAAAGTGATAACTTGTAATAAATGATTAGATTTTTTCATTGTCATTAAGGTAATAGATTGTAAATATCTGATTTTTGCATACCACCATGGATAGACTAAACTTGTATACATAGATGTAAATATACATGTATAACAATTATAATATTCCATAGTTTACATTGTAAACTAGGCTTAGTTAGATGAACAGCGAAAACTGGCAAGCAATGAACAACTGTTTCGTCCTAGTAAGGAACTCTTCAACCATACACGTTCACAATCAATAACAAGAATTAAAATTAGAACATGACAAGTCTTCAGGTTATGATTAGTTGTCTAAATAAACTTAGATCGTTATGCATACTAAAAATAATTCCAAAAATCTTCATAAATATTTGATACTGATAAGTATAGTATCATGAAACTGTCAATATTTTAAGAATCTAGCATTCTATGAAGTAGTCAATAATGCATTATGATTAAGTTAAAACTAAAGAATAGACTAGTGATATTAAATATTCTAGAAAAATAAAGTACGTGAAGTGAGATTGAAGTTAATGATTGAAAGACGGATACTTTAATCTCCTGCTAATCTAATTTCTAGTTTGTTTAGGATAAAACCTCTTCTAATTATGAATTTTAAAGTTGTTAAAATTGAGATTAACAATAAATTCAATGAGTAAATAACATTCTCATGATGATTTCTGTTCCTTTCTATGATTTCTAAACGTACCGGCTATTTCCATTGAAGCTGGATAATGGCTTGTGGTGGTCGATATTCGATATTATCCTTAAACTTCGTATATTGTTCGTCCTGATAACCGTTACTCGATGACGCACTGACGGTGTATAAATCAGAAGGCAAATACGAAGGGTTGATTGCGTTTATTATTGGATCACACACAGATATTCAAAATTACAGGCATGTTAAGCAAGCATGAAACAGTAGTGCCGTAAAGCAGGTGAGTGAGCTTGAGAGTCGAGTAAGCGAGCGATCAATTGATCGAGTCAGCGAGTAAGCGAGTACAGTACAGTGAACAGGATTAGGATGTATATATATACAAATGGAAAAGCATGAATCATTGAATCAGTTAAGTGATTAATCGTAAGGCCAGCAGAAGGAATACATACGTAGGCAGTAAGCAATGCTCGAGCGTACATAATAAAGGCACAATAGTATAGATAGGTTGTTGTTGTTGTACAAATGACTGTCCGTTAAATAAGTTAACAAAAGGGCTTAACCAAATTAGATGTAAACAAACTCAATTGTATGTGAGCTGCTATGGACTAGCAGTGGAATCCATGACGCACGTTTCATCCTATTTGATATGTGTCAGCTGGATATACTTTTATTCCAATACTGAAGTTGACATAGAGACTTGAACTCAGTACTATTTGCGTCAAACACCAGCCCTTTATTCACTAAGCTACTGAGTCTGGGAAGCCAACTTTAATGAAAACTTGTGATTATATTGCAATATCGAGACAATTAGTTCAGGATGAACATATAACAACAGAGACTGATCAATTTATACACCTTGACATCAAGAAAAGGAAAGTATAAATCTTTACAAGTTATTGACTACTTTAATATTTTAATTATTCAGAGCATCTTAACTTAACTTCCGCCTGTTACTCCCAATGGAGCATAGGCCGCCGATCAGCATTCTCCAACACACACTATACTGGGCTTTCTTTTCTAGTTCTATCCAGTTTTTGTTCATTCTTCTCATGTCTGTCTCTATTTCTCGGCGTAATGTGTTCTTTGGTCTGCCTCTTCTCCTTTGACCTTCAGGATTACATGTGAGGGCTTGTCTTGTGACACAATTAGGTGATTTCCTCAAGGTGTGCCTAATCCACTTCCAGCGCTTCTTCCTGATTTCTTCCTCCACTGGATGGAATCTGGTTTGTTCTCTCCCACAGTAACTTGTTGCTGATAGTGTCTGGCCATCGGATTCGAAGTATTTTGCGTAGACAGCTGTTAATAAATACTTGTATCTTCTGGATGATGGCTTTCGTACTCCTCCACGTCTCCACCCCGTACAGTAGAACTGTCTTGACACTTGTGTTGAAAATTCTGATCTTGGTGTTGGTTGACAATTGTTTTGAGTTCCAGATGTTTTTCAGTTGTAGATATGCTGCTCTTGCTTTGCCTATCCGCTCCCTCACATCTGCATCTGATCCACCGTGTTCATCAATGATGCTGCCCAGATATGTAAATGTTTCCACATCCTCCAAAGCTTCTCCGCCAAGTGTAATTTGATTGGTGTATATTGTATTGTATCGGAGAGTCTTGCTTTTTCTTTTTGTGTACGTTGAGACCTACTGCTGCTGAGGCTACTGCTACACTGGTCGTTTTCTCCTGCATTTGTTGTTGTGTTTGTGATAGAAGAGCCAGATCATCCGCGAAGTCTAAATCGTCAAGCTGCATCCTGCCTGTCCACTGTATCCCGTGCATTCCTCCAGATGTTGACGTCTTCATAATCCAGTCGATCACCAGGAGAAAGAGAAAGGGTGAGAGTAAGCAACCTTGTATAACACCGGTCTTTACTTCAAACGAGTCGGTGAGTTGTCCTCCGTGGACGATTTGGCAGTTTAGTCCATCATAGGAGTTCCGTATGATATTGACTATCTTCTCAGGCACGCCGTAGTGTCGAAGAAGCCTCCATAGTGTTGTCCTGTCCACGCTATCAAATGCCTTCTCGTAGTCAATGAAGTTGATGTAGAGTGATGAGTTCCATTCGATTGATTGTCCCACAATGATACGTAGAGTTGCGATTTGGTCTGTACACGATCTATCCTTACGAAATCCAGCTTGTTGATCTCGAAGTTGGGCGTCCACGGAATCCTTCATCCTGTTTAACAATACTCTATTGAAGACTTTTCCTGGTATTGAGAGAAGAGTGTTGCCCCTGTAGTTATCGCACTTGCTGAGATCGCCTTTCTTTGGTATCTTGATCAGAAGTCATTTTTTCCAGTCTTTTGGTACTTGTTCTTCATCCCAAATCTTACTGAAGATGTGGAGTATCTTGGCAGTTGCTGCTACATTTGCCTTCAGTGCCTCTGCTGGGATGTTGTCTGGTCCCGCTGCTTTGCTGCTCTTGATTTGTCTAATGGCCATGCTGATCTCTTCAATTGTTGGTGGGCCAACATCGATTGGGAGGTCCGTGGGTGCTGCTTCGATGTTGGGTGGGTTCAGTGGAGCTGGTCGATTCAAGAGTTCTTTGAAGTGTTCTACCCACCTGTTTCGTTGTTTTTCAATGTCGGTGATTACTCTGCCTTCCTTGCTTTTCACTGGTCTTTCTGGTTTACGGTAATTTCCAGCAAGCTTCTTTGTTGTGTCATACAGTTGTCTCATGTTTCCCTCTCTTGCAGCTTTTGCCGCTATCATTGCTAAATCTTCCACATATTTACGTTTGTCGGTTCTAATGCTCCTCTTCACTTGCTTGTTTGCTTCTGTGTATTCTGCTTGTGCCTTGGCTTTTTCCGCTCTTGTTCGGCTGGTGTTGATTGCTACCTTCTTGTTCCTCCTTTCTTCAATTTTATCCAGTGTACCGACAGTGATCCATCCCTTGTGATGGTGCTTCTTTTGGCCCAGAACCTCCTAACATGTTGAAACGATTGCCTCTTTGATACCTTTCCAGTTGCTCTCCATGGTAGTCCCCTCTCCATTGAGTAGATCATGAAAGTCCTGAAACCTGTTTCTGAGGGCTATGTTGAATTTGTTGAGTTTGTCAGCATCTCGAAGAAAGACCGTATTAAACTTTTGTGATGTTGTCCGCGCCGTTGTCCAGTGCTTCTTAAGTTTTAGTTTCATCTTAGCGACCAGCAAATAATGATCGTATGCTATATCAGCTCCTCTCCTGGTTCTCACATCCTCCATCGTCCTCCTGAACTTTTTGTTGATGCAGATATGGTCGATTTGATTCTGTGTAGTGTGATCCGGTGAAATCCAAGTGACTTTGTGTATGTTTTTGTGTGGGAATATGGTGCCACCTATGACCAGTTTATTGAAGGCACATAGGTTTGCAAATCTCTTACCATTTTCGTTCCTTTCTCCCAGTCCATGTCGTCCCATGACGTCTTCGTATCTAGTGTTGTCCACTCCAACCTTGGCATTGAAATCTCTCATCAGAATGGTCAGGTCTTTGGTTGGGCACTTCTCGAAGATTGACTGCAGCTTATCGTAGAATTTGTCTCTAGCTTCTTCATCGTAGTCGTTGGTCGGCGCATAGCATTGGATGACGTTCATTGTAACGCCCTCTCTCTTTGTTTTGAAGGAGGCTTTGATGATCCTTGGTCCATGAGATTCCCATCCAATAAGTGCATTTTGTGCTTTTCTGGACAGCATCAATGCAACTCCTTGTGTATGTGGGGCATTTTCTTCTTCATGACCGGAGTATAACAGAAGTTCCCCTGAAGCTAGTCGTTGTTGTCCAACCTGCGTCCAATGTGTTTCACTGATTCCAAGAAATTCCAGGTTGTATTTCCTCATTTCCGCAGCAATTTGAAAGACTCTTCCGGTCTCCCACATTGTCCGGACATTCCATGTACCTATAAAAATTGTCTCTCTGGTTGTAAGAAGGTGCATCGGCCTCATGACTTCCGAAGGAACTCGGCTTTCATCATGAGACGTCATAATTATTCCTTCTACTCCCAGGGCAGAGTTTAAATGGTTTGAATAATTTTTTCTGGTTAGCGTTTTTTAGCGAGTTTGTTTTCTACGGGATGGGGTCGCTAACCCCATGCCCAACCCTCCTCCTTTGCCCGGGCTTGGGACCGGCAGTAGCCCCCGGAGGAGCTACAGGCGGAGTTTATTCAGAGCATAGATTCATTTTAATGAGCCGAATAATCCAAAAGTTTACTAAACTTAATCAAATTTCATAAAACAGTGATTTGATGATTTATTTTGTCTTCATTTTATCCGTATTTAGATGTTGTCAGACCTATTTAAAACTGTTATATCCCGTGGAGAATTATAAATGGCAACTTTGAGGACTATTTGTAGACTAATATGATACGTATATTTCCTAATGTATAATTGCTAAGTAACTTAACTATTCGTATTCATATTCTTTTTATTATGAGTTTTATTTTGATCCATAGACTATTATTATACGATTCACCATTCCTGAGTTATACTCAGTCAATTAATTAATGTTCCCCCTATTCACAGCCACATTTGGCGAAATCTCGTACAAATGTAATTTTCTATTTCATTAGTACGATGTGGCCAGTTTGTTTGGTATATAAACCCAGTATTTTTGAGAATAATGATTCATATTGCGGAGGCAGTTATCGGTGTTCTGGACTTAACTGGCTGAGCTAGGCAGAAAGCAGGACCAAGTACTACTCAAGACTGCTCATACGGCTTTTGTGTATCATTGGGAGATCGATAAATCACTGCTCTCTTACTGGCGGTATTATTACTTTATATACTAAACAGGACCGATACGCACTCTAGACTGCTCGTACGGTTTTTCGTGTGTCACTGTCCCAATCGATAATTCGCTGCTCTCCGATTGGTGATTTTAACACGTTATACATTAACTGGTCATCCACTTGGCCACAAGATATAACAAAAACGAAAACGTTTAGGAAGCTACCCTTGGTTAGTTGAATAATCCACTCATATTTTTACCTAACTTGCTATGTATCATTGAGAACATAGTGTGACTTGATTAATTTTGTAGTGTATATTAGACCTTATTAATATCCAGTGAACTTTAGGCTAAAAATAGATTAATAGTGAAAGTTAGATTCAAATTAGATAAACTCTTCAAAAAACGTAACGAATAAGTAAGTCTATAACCATGACTGACATGCGAAATACTTTTTCTGGGAAATATACAAAAATACGGTTTTTATTGATTAGAGTGAATATATTCTCATGTTTTTACAATTCTTGAAATTAAGTCAAGGTACTTGTGCGTGATTCAGCATTATATTAGTAATATTTTCGTAAGATGGAAGATAGTCATTCAGTACCGATATCCGCCCATGGTTTCAGTGAAACTAACATTTATAACCAGTTTAGTGTAACATTACGAATTACTTATTGAATAGCTTACCTACTTACTTACTTATGCCTGTTTACACTCACGATACACAGGCCGGCAAGCAGAATTATCCAACCTTTTCTTTGCTGGGCTCTTCTTTCTAGTTATTTCCAATTACTGTACATTCTTTTGATGTCAGCATCCGATTTACAAGCAATGTTTTATTTAATCTTCTTTCATTTATCCCTTCAGGATTCTAGGTTAGGGATTGTCTCGTAATGCAGTTTGATGTTTTCTGTAATGTTTGACCTATTCACCTTCAATGTCTTTTCCTAATTTACTACTCAAATGACACCTGATCTGCTCTCTACTACAGTCAATTATCGATGATGGTCTCTGATCAATAGGTCTGGAGAATGTTGTTGAGAAAGTTGTTTATAGACACCTGCATCTCTACGATGATGGTTGTAGTAGTTCTCCAAGATTATGCTCCGCATAGTAGGACCGTGTTGACGTTCGTTTTGAAGATTGACTTTGATGTTATCTGACAGTTGTTCTGAGTTCCATGTATTGTTCAACTGTAGGAATGCTGTCGTCGCTTTGCCAATCCTTGAATTTACATTTGCATCGGATCCTCCTTGTTCATCGATGATGTTGCTGTCCAGGTACGTAAAGGCTTCCACCTCTTCCAGAGTTTCTCCATCAAATATGATTGGGTTGGTGTTCTCTATGTTGTATTTCATAACCTTGTTTTTCCTTTGCAAATGTTGAAGCTTACTACTGTAGATCCCGCAGCTACATTAACTGTCTTTACTTGTATTTGTCGGTGTGTATGGAATAGAAGAGGTAAATCATCTGTGAAGCCCAAATCGTCTAGTTCATTCCAAGTTATCGATTATATTCGTTGCTTCCCCTCAGATGTGAAGGACTTTATAAATCAGTTGACCACCATAAGGAAAAGAAGAAGAGCTTAAGTATTCTTGTTTGACGCTGTTCTTTGCATGTACCACGTCTGTTATCTGTCCTTCATACAAAAATTTGCAATGTATTCTGTCAAACGAATTCTGTATGATGCTGACGATATTCCAAGCTGCTCTCTCAACGTGTCGAAGATGTTTTTACAAGGTCACCTCGTCCACGTTGTCTAATAATTTCTCCTGGCCAATGAAGTGACGAATTTCGTTCAATTGATTGTTCAGCGAGTATTCGTAGTGTGACGATTCGGTCTGTGCACAACCGACCCTTAGAGAACCCGTTCTGCTGATCTCGAAGTTGGATGTCTACTAAATCTTTCATACAGTTCAACAACACTGTTGAAAACCTTTCTTAGTACTAACAGTAGTGTGATGCCTCTGCAATCCTCAAATTTTCTCAGATCTCCTTTCTTTGATATCTTAATGAAGTGTCCTTCTTTCTAGTCCATCGGCATTTGTCCTTCCTCACAAGTCCTCCAGAATAGAATGTGAAATATGTTTTCAGTTACTTCTATATCTGATTTGGGTGCTTCGGCTGGTATATTGTCAGGTCTTGATGCTTTCCCACTCTTGATTTGTCTGATGACCATCCTGATTTTTTCGATCGTTGGTGAAGTGACATCTATATGGAGGTATGCTGCCTTGATGTCCGATGGATTCAATGGAGCTGGTCTATTCAAAAGTTTCTCTAAGTGTTCCACCTATCTGTTTCTCTTTTCTCGAATCTTAGTGATTTGCTTGCCTTCTTTGTCCTTGACCGGTCTCTGTGGTTTACTATATTTCTATATCAGTTTCTTCGTTGTGTCATGTAGTTGTTTTATATTTCCTCCTCTTGCAGCTTTTTCCTTTGTCTTTGCTAGCTCTTCCACGTATTTTTACTTGTTGGCTCTACTGCTCTTCTTCACTTACTTGTTTGCTTCTGTGTATTCATCTTGTACCTTGACTATTTTTTGGTGTTCGTATGAACTAATGATTCCTTGGTACTTGATGACTATCTGATTTCAAATTCCAAATATAATACGTTCGTTCGTGCTCACCTAGTTATATTTGTTATAAATTGCACTATTTTAGGAATTCCTAGTTCGCGCAATATCCTGGAGACTAATACTTATCAAAAGATTTAGCTCATCTATTATCAATTTTGTCTATTTAGAATAAGCATTTTACACATAATAAAGAGTACAGTAGAAAATTTCAGAATAGTTAATGACTTATAATTTGAACTTATAAAAGCTTTTGTTAAACATACAGTGTAAATCCATCACCATCTAAGACAGATTATTCGACGGATGAATCATTCTAATCTAATTAGTTATTTTGTACACCATATGTCCTCTTGTTATCAAATTAACCGTATTGTGCTGATTATAATCTATGATTTTCGTAAATGCACGTTTCCGTACATAAATATTTGAATATCTATTTATTGTAACTAGATCAAAAGCTATATAAACTGAATCACCAACTAACACATTGATTGATTTCCGAATCAATCAATGTAACACAAAACTGATTCATCTTCTTCACTCTTGGCTTATTTGGTTATATGAATCCCTGAAATATACATAACCGCTATACAATTAGTATTTGACTTCTAATATCACATGGTTCAAACAAGATTAGTCAAAGTATCTTATATGAAATTAATTGGGGTCAATGTTTTACTGAAATCAAACTCTCTACTACCAACTGATGACTGAAAGCTACCAAAAACTATTCCTATTAGCATTTCAAACTACTGTACAATATGTACAACTACAGCTAATCAGTGAGAACGGAATAACAGATGACAGTCCCATATAGTTTTCCATCATTCTGTTGTTGTCTGTTATAAACTGACTACCTCTACCCTTTATCCATTAATTTTTAGAGTCATTTGAAGCTACTTAAATGAGATGAGTAAACCGTATTCAAACCACTGAAGTTAATGCTTCAGTATGACGACACATTAAATCCTGATGTCTATTATGCTCACATACATTTTATTAATTTAAAGTATTATACGCATGGAATTATCAGAAAGTTTAAGTCAATCAGTCAGTCAGTGAGTCAGTCAGACGTAAAGTAGAGCCTGGAACATGTGTACACTGATGTAAGTTGCCACATATCATTAAGTAAATTGTCGAAGTGAACCCCCAAGTAGTACAGGTGGCAATAGCATGAGTGGTAAGAGAAAAGATTGAAAATAAAAGATACAATTCAAAAAGAAAATATGGATTAGTGAAATAAAAAATTTGTGATACATTATAGAAATTAAGTTCTAAATGTAGACAGAGAGTAAATGCACCTGCCCCACTAAGAACGACAATGAGCCTTGTCACCCGAAATCTCTAAATATTGGTTACGATAATCACCTGGACCTACTATTATAGCTCACTTCAACAGTCAGTATATTCATGGACTGATGCCATGTCTCGTTTAAAATCCAAGTGACCATCTTAAAACAGCAGTGACTAATCCAAATGTTTCATAGAATATATTAAGCCTTAAAAATCTAGTACTCAGAACTTCTTACAATAAAAGATTGTTTATTAGCCTTTTTTAACAGCCAAACTACCGTCGTATTGACGATTAAAATGGATCCATATTGTTACAAGACTCTTTAGCTTTCACTACGTACAGATTTTTCTCATATGTGATACTGAAACATTCACACAGCTGCCCACATATATACAAACATTTAGACTATTTCCAGTGGTTTGTCAGGAAGGATGACTACAGTCTTGTAGAATTACTTGATGGTTGCATGATTCAAAGTATATCTCATACTTCCAAACTTTTATTCCTAGATGAGGATGAACGTTTTAGATAATTTACATTATCGGTCACTAGACATTAGGATAAAATAGTACACATACTAATGGCTGAAAATTCTTACTCAATGTAACAGATATATTACGTCAATATGTGTTTAATTTCAAACAGATTAATGTCAACTTTCTTATGTAACACTCTCGTTTGGTGTGCGTGATTTCCTACTTCTTATACCAATCAACAGTAACCCTTAATCATACTACTGTTTCTGACTCACAGTTGATAACTCAGTGAAATCTGTACAATTCATTTTTTAAGCTAGCAAAACTTTCATTTTAAACAGTGAATACCATATCTCTACTGATCAATATACCATAATATGATAAACTGCAAATGTAGAACAAGAAGGTAACTTATTCAATAACTGCTATGTTTGAAGAGATTAGGAGATCACTCAAATATCGGCAAACGGAACGAAGGATCAGCGACACAACGACAAGACTGCTAAACTATTCAAATGCGTCCTAGCTCCTCTAACTCGAGGGAGAAGTCCATTTTCAGATGAAGGAAAGTATACTCCACAAGCAGCCAGAAGCATGAACAACAACAGGCACACAACTCAAGTGTACATATATACAATACAACAATGTTCTTGAGAAACGTCACGAAATAGCGTAATAAAAAAGGCAACTATACCGATGACGTTTAGGGTCCTTTCAAGTGGAAAATACAATCTGAAGGTAAGAATGGACACTTTTGACGCGAAAATGAGGATTTCATATTTCCAAAATAAAATTACAAAAATAAGACTTTTACCAAATGATTTCTGGAGATTTAGCACCCCGAACAATAACACAAAGATTTAATTGATGCCACTCTACTACTCTTAGATTATATGATTTTTATTCATCATACAATGTTGTTATGTTTCTATCTGTTTGTTGGATGTATCATGTATTTATGAATAATAGCATGTTCTATACTCGTGAGTTTGTTTATAATGATTTCACACGACATAAGATAAGGTTAAAATGATAGTAACAAATACTTTGGTAAATAATCATAATATTTTTAAATCTATGTATTTATATTTACATATAAATAATTACTACAAGTCAGTTGCTATGGTAATGAAACATGTGATTACGTAACATATAACAATTTATTATTGACATGAAAAAATTATTGTAAACTATTCACCTGGTTTAAATTTGATAAAAATATGAGTAGTTACAAAATTCAATGAAATCATTGTCATGTTTTGGATTTCAATCATATTTAGTAGTACTCACAAACTTCTTATACATACATTTCACTATTATTTCAGTAAAGCTGATGACAAATTTAAAACATCAGAGGGGTTTTGTGGAGAATTTAGTATTTTTCACAGTTGAGATCATGAGTCAATTGAAGTTAGACCACCATGGAAAACCTGGAAGCACTGGACGGCCGTTTCGTCCTATTATGGGACTCCTCAGCAGTGCGCATCCACGATCCCGCACTCGCGAGATTCGAACCCAGGACCTACCAGTCTCGAGCCAGAGCCCTTAACCGATAGACCACTGAGCCGGCATCCAACGGTGTTAATGTAAATTTAATACATTCTATACAGTATTTCTTTAACTAATGTCAAGTTTTGATATTACACCTTTGAAACTATAAACACTAAATGATGTTGTAAAGTTCTAATAAGATGAAATTACAATACACTCTTATACATAAGTATATCTATAGTTACTTAAGTAGCCTATATTCATAGGTATACAACTGAAAAAACACATTTCATCAATCTTTGATAGAGTTTTGTTCTGTGAGCTAGATGGTTTGGTCGTGGAGCTTTCATTGTTCTTTTGAACGACATCATCAGTACAAACTTCACGACAAAACCATCTAGCTCAGAAAACAAAACTCTATCAAAATCATCCACCTAAGCTACAAATCTCCATCATCTCAAAATTTCATCAAATCTATAGAATAATTCACTAGATAATCCTTTAAATATATGTATTACTCTTTGGTTAAATGGTTTTGTGGAGACTAAAAATTAAAAATTAAGGATCAGTTGTTTGGAGTCTCTTTAGTGTACTACCCCACTTCTGCACACTACATTGACTGAAACACACACACAATAAGAGATATCGTGGTGTTTGGCAATATGCATTAAAGAGAATGAACATGAATCAAATGTCGATTCCCGAGCTGCTAAATTCTAACTGCCGACCACTAATTAACAAGGTGGACTATCTCCAATTCCTAGTAAGTCAAAACATGCATCGTAATTGTGGTGTCATCACAATTCAAGAATCTTGGTTAACTGACTTACAGGACGATTACTTAGTAACACTACAAGATTTCAATATCTATCGTCAAGATCGATCAAGCAATAAAAAGAGATGTGGTGGCTGTGAAGTTACGCTTGTAAACGTTAACTGGTATCGATCTACTTTTGCTTGTTTCAAGTTTTCAAATGACATTATCGACTGTCTAACTTTAAGATACCGTCCAAAACACCTGAATAAATACAAATATGTTTATGTTACCAACATCTACATGACTTCAGACTGCACATCATCTGCGCTATCTGTTTTCGCTGATGAATTTACTGAACTCACCGTTACTGCCTTCAGTGGTTCACTTTCAATTGTATGTGGTGATTTCAATTCATGTGACTATAGCTTCCTTACATCTCTTGATCACCTAAATGTAGTAGAATTTCCTACTCCTTTGAATGCTCATCTAGACTTAGTTTTCATTAATGATCTGGGTAGATGTGTGACTCGCAAACGTGCTCCATTGTTTAGCTCGGATCACTGTATAATTCGTGTTCTACCTAAAGTATATGGAAAACATGAAAAGAGTACACACTTACACCAGACCAAAAAAATTATATATATATATATATATATATATATATATATATATATATATATATATATATATATATATTGTTATCGAAAAAAGTTTACCGTTTGACTTACTACATAAAGAGGCTGCATGCTTTTGGGATTACTAGTCATTTGCTCATACGATTTGTAAATTCCTACATATTACCTATTATTCTTTACTGTTTTCCATTATCCTTTCGCGGGCCTTTGAGAAAAAGACTTTGCCGTACTGCCGAGAGTACTGAAGGTAGTTAGCAAGGTGTATGACGAATCTATGGTTGTGGACAGACATCTTAAGTCTTTCAAACTCTTAGCAGATGTTATCTTATCAGATACTAACCATCCACTTCATTCATATCTTTCTCCTTGTATATCTTCTGGTAGAACGAGACGTAAATACATTAAAATCCATGCACGCAAACAAATCTATAAAAGTTCTGTAATAGCTTACCTAGTAAATATACTCTGTGACGAACAGATTGTTAGAGTTAACCTAGTAAACAACCTATATTTTTAAGTATGTCTCAAATTCGATTATTTGTACAGACTCACATTTTTTCAAACCTTTTTTTCATTTCTTTTTTTTGTTTTTTTTTGGTAGAGAAGAAAACTTGTTGGGTTACCTCGTGCTGAGAATTCTATATTGTACCAAAATATAATATTGAATAAAGCCATTAATATTAATAATCTGATAGTGAGCAACTTACTATCTTATTCACTTAGTCCAAAATTCCAAAACGTCCACATTTTCTACTTCAGTAGAAACGAGACGAGACAGGTTGAGCTTTAGTAGATACCATTAGTGAGCTAATGTCGAACTATTGGCTTAGCTGATATCGTAGTTGGCGAATTCTTACTAATAGTATGGTATTTAAATATTTTAGCTATGATATTATTGTATAAATAATTCTTGATGATAGATCTTCGTTGGAAATACATTTTACTCTTTTTGTCGATTTTTTTTCTATAAAGTCTCATAAAAGTTTTTCACATAAACATAAGCCAGTAGTACACTTTCATAAACTCAATTCCGGATTTTGACGCGACAAATTATTGGATCCCAGCTTAGTCATCTAGAGATTAGGCATTCGTGCCTGGGACTTAAGGTCCTGTGTTCGATTCCATGTGGCAGGGCTGTGGATATACACTACTGAGTAGTCCTATGGTAGGATGTAACAGCAGTTTGGTGCTACTTGGTTTTCAGTAGTGGTCTAACTAAAATTATTTCATGATTTAAAAAAATGAAAATCATCAATTTAATAAAAACTTATTACCTCTCCTATATTGATTACTATTTCATAAATAAACTTAATATTTTATAAGTCATGAGAATACACTATTTAATCGATATGATCAAGTCTAAAAAACATTATCACTGTTTCAGTTAATTGAATGGAATGAATGAATACACTAGCAACTGAAGATCAATAAAAAAATCGTCTAGTTATTAAATTAAAGTATCCAATTGTGATTGTAATTCATCAAAAATATCAACCAGGTCTGTTGTGAGATAGTAACTCACTGAAGACAATGGTGGATGTGTCGCTCAGTTTCGTGGATTGGTTGAAGTTAAATATTAAAACCGTTGGATGCCGGCTTAGTGGTCTAGAGGTTGAGCGCTTGCGCGCGAAACTGATAGGTTCTGGGTTGGAATCTCACGAGGCGGGATCGTGGATGTACATTGCCGAGGAGTCCCACAATAGGACAATACGGCCGTCCAGTGCTTTCAGGTTTTCTATGGTGGTCTAGCTTTAATTGATTCATGATCTCAACCATTAAAATAAGAAAAGTCACAACAAAAATCTCTGTAAAAATAAATAACAGTATTTGCCAGACAATATTTGTATGATTTTCACGATAAAATGAAAACTTGTATTTACTTTTTGGAAGTCACTATTGTCTATGTGTATCTTAGTAAATGTTGTTTATATGAATAGTCCATTGTTTTTATTTGGGATCAATGAATATAAAGTAAAACGCAAAAAGTCATACTCCAATAGTTTAAATTAATATATTTATGTGTGCAGCATAATATTCTGGTTAACGCTTTTTCAGCATGGTTTTTTCCGCAGCTGCTAACTCTGTGTCTTTCTCTTTCTTTTGGATGTCGGCTAGATTATGATGACATCCACATTTGATGGGATGCACAGAATACAATGGATAGCTTTTATGCAACTAGACGATTCGGGCTTCACAGATGACCTAGCTCTTTTGTCCCATACACACCAACAAATGCAGGTGAGGATAGTCAGTGTAGCAGTAGCCTCTACTGCAGTATGCCTCATCATTCACAAGGGGAAAAGTAAGATCTTAAAATGCACCATTTGGAGAGCCATTCCAATTATACTTGATGAACAAGCTCTGCAAGTGGTGGAAACGTTTACCTAAATGCACAGTATCAACGATCAACAAGGAAGATGTATTGTAGATGTGAAGGGACGGATCGACAATGTAAGGGCGATATTCCTACGTTTGAAGAATATCTAGAACTCACAACAACTCTCAGACATCACCAAAGTCACAATCTTCAATACTAACGTCAAGACGGTTCTACTATACGGAGCTGAAAATTCGACAGAGGTGAAGATGTCTATAAACAGCTTTCTCAACAATATTCTCCAGATCTATTGATCAGAGACCATCATCGATACTCGACTGTGGTAGAGAGCAGATCAGGTGTCATTTGAGTAGTAAATTAGGAGAAGACATTGGAGTTGGATAGGACACACATTTCGGAAATCATCGAGTTGATTCCCAAAGGAAGTCTTAACATATAGTCCTCATGGAAGAAGGTGAGTTGGCAGAGTAAAGAGTAGATTGTATCAGGAGTAGGAGTGATATGTCAAAAGCATGAATAGCACATGTGGTAAAACTGTAAGAGTGGGACCAGGATAGTGTTGTTTTGAGATTGTTGGTTGAACGTCTATATTCTTCGAGAGGTAATAGTAATAGATCAGTATTAAGACGAATCAACATAGGATTATGGAGATTGTTGAGTTTTAATTGAGATCATCAACCGATCGCTCCATGAAACACTTGGATTCCTTTTTTTGAAAGATATGTTGTTTCGGTTATAAATATGAAATGTATGCTGACAATTGGTTGTCCCCACCTGTGTTTTTAATCACAACACAATATTTAGTGTATATAATTTACTGTCATTATTTTTTTTTACCAGTTTAAGTGATTTTTCAAGTAAGCAGAATATATTCCATTGATTAGAACCCAGGATCTTCGATCCCGTGTGCGGGATCGTGGATATGCACTGCCGAGGAATCCCACACTACGACGAAACAGCCGTCCAGTACTTCTAGGATTTTAATAGTGGTCTAACATTGATCGATCCATGATCTCGATCCAAAACCTAACAATCTCCACAACCCTATTCTAATATTTACTTACTTTACAGAATGATAAAAATGAATTTTAACAAATGAGTTATCTGTATCGTACATATCTAATTGACATTGAATTTTTTTTCTAATAATCATAAAACTAACTCTATTCGAAAAGATAAATATGTATTTGTATATAATTTAAATATAATTGTAACTACCTATTTTTGTTTAGCCATAGATACTACAAGGTTATTACAATGGTATGTTAATGGAATTTGCTTAGAATCACATAAACAATGAAATGAAAACTTGAATTTATTGTTTAATTAAACTAGTTGATAATAATCTAATCAATACTCTCCATTTCTCTCTCCCTCCCTACCTTCCTCTCTCTCTCTCTCTCTGTCTCTCTGTATATGTATACATATACATAAGCTTTTAATCCATTAAATTATATACAGATAAACTTTAAATATAAAATTCGAAGAAAAAACAAAACAGTAATATCATTTTCAATTTCAAAATGATGGGTGGCTGGGTGGCTTGTGTTAGTTCTGGCAATGGTGGTTTTTCAATTGGTATAAGTTTCTTTTCAGAACATCAACAAATGGACCTTCAATCACGTCACGTGTTAAGGTAATGAATTCCACTCGTTGATGATCCAATCGGAAAGTGGACAGTCGGCTGATAAGCTATTTATTTTGGGCTTGTCAACTTCTTAGTGTTATTACAAACTCTCTGTTTTGGAAGGTAAGAAAAACGTAAATTCATCATTAAGCAATTGAAAAACTGTGATCAAGTCATCTCTGGTTCCTCCAAATATCAAGGGAAATAGATCTAGTCTAGCCAGTCGAACATCATACGAGAGCTTTGCAATACTGGCAGTCAGCTTAGTTGCAGTTCTTCGAATCTTTTCCAACAACTCAATGTCTCTTTCCAGGTAGTAGTTAGCCTCTTGTATACAATACTCGAGTTCAGAGAGGACAAACATTACGTACGAAGTCAAAAAGGTTCAAGTTTCGATATAGCTAGAGGCCCTACGTATCGACTATAGGGTTCTAAACCCTTCGGTGGCTATCACACGGTAGTACGCAGTAGTTTTGAATTCTTAGCTAACGATGACATCTAAGTAGCTGTGTGTCTGGATAACAGGTAGCCAACTGTTATTCACCGTGTATGTATCTGTACTTTGGTGACCAATATGCATCATAATGCACATGGAAGCATTTGTCAGCAACTGTCAAACTCTAGACAAGTGAAATAGTTTCTCCAGATCATTTTGAAGTTCTAAACTATCACCTCCACATTTTGTCGCTCTTTATATCTTCACATCGTCAGCACATAACAAAACCGATGATGATAGGAGATTGGGAAAGTCACTCACATGCAATAGGAACAATACAGACCCTAAAACTATGCCTTGAGGCATTCCACTAACCACAGTTTCCCAGGTGCACAACTTCAAGTTCACCCGTGTTGTTTGTCGACATCCAACTAGGAAGTCTTCATACACATTATTAAATTGCGTACAATCCCGACATTACTCGACTGAGATAACAGCCGGTTGTGAGGAACTTTGTCAAAAGCCTTACTGAAGTCAGTGTAGGCTGTGTCCATAGGTAACTTTTGATATTTAAAGACTCACCAACTTTCACGGGCTACCAATAAGTTAGTGAGACATGGATAAACTGTTCCAAACCCATGGAGCCTCACAGAAATAATCCGGTTTACGTCTAGACACTTAACTAACTTCTTCCGGATAATCTTTTCTAAAAATTTAACAACCACATTGGTTAGGCTTACAAGTCGATAGTTATCAAGCCTGTGTCTCGTACCTATCGTAAAGACAAGATTTACCATGACGTTTTTCCGGCCTTTTGGTAATCGACCGTGGGTTACAGGTACATTGAAACATATGCTTAAGGGATTTGCGATAAAATTTGCTAATTTATTTAATAGTCTAGCATTCATTTTATCGGTTCTCATGAATTTTCCTATACCAAAATCATTCAGCAGGCCAAATACATTGGGTTTTTTAATGGTCACAGTGTGCATAGTGTGTTTCTACAAAATGAATAAACCTAGTAGTAAAAATTTGTCGCTGTCACTTGGATTTATACGGGTTCGAGTCTTCAGGACAGATACAGTGTCATACAGATAACTGTAGGTCTATATTTTAGAAATTATTTTGGACTTGTCATAATTATTCAGCAGTCTTGCAGAAAATACTGTTTTATTGAATATACCCTTTCTTTTCTTCATTTAACCTCATTTTTCGTGTTCACATGTATACCATTTTTTATGTTAATGATTGATTGACACCATATTTGAACTTGGCATTGCTTTTTGGGTCGGTAAAAGTGTAGTATACTGACGACCTTGAGTTAATCAATCAGTACTGGAATAACGCTTCACGTATTTTATGTGAAATCTTAAGTGTAGTGATAGGTAACTTTTACGTTATTATCAACTATGTAAACATTGGTAATAATTCATTCCTAGAGTGCTTCGAATCAACAAAAATATTTGTTACGTAACCAAACAGAGAATTTAGGATTGTACTTAGGCTGAAATACAAAACATACATGTAGGATTTAATTAATCCTACAGATATTCTAATAGAACTGTAAACGCGATACTGGAGACCCCAAGGTCTATGTGAAAGCTATAGTCAGAACAAAGACAACTTGGCTTTAAACTTTATTTGTTTCTAAACGTAAAAATAAAAATTTGATTAGTACAGTAACTAAAGGAATTATAATTTTGAATAAATTGAGCATTGGGTAGATTGTTATAAATAAATTATATATTTGTAATATCCCAATGAGTAGAAAAATTAGATTTTCTGACGTTTCGTGACTCAGTGTAAGCCACTTCTTCAGAGAATAAATTAAAAAAAAATTTTTTTATTGTTATTTTTATTTTTTTTTATTTATTCTCTGAAGAAGTGGCTTACACTGAGTCACGAAACGTCAGAAAGTCTAATTTTTCTACTCATTGGGATATTACAAATATATAATTTATTTAAAGGAATTATAGTCATTAAGTGGAACTCACGAACATACCGACCGGTATTGCTTATCTTATTGAAATGAATGAAAATTATGAGTCACATTAATATAATAGGATAGTAATGTCCTTCGATTGGCAGGTCACATGCAACAGGGATATTCTACAAACACATCAGACCGGATTGACATGGTGAGAGCATTAGCAACGATTTGACTGTTTAGTTATGGACATGACTAACAATACCTGCTCCTAAAGCACGTTGTGTTTTAAAATGCTAGATGTAATTCAATGTGTGGTCAGAACTGTCTAGTGAAGCTGGATAATATTTTCTCTTTCTAACTCGTACTCCTTATTTCAACCCTCAGTTTTGAAGTCTTTAAACAGGACAGCAAGGTATTACATTATATCTGTATTCACTACGTGACGAAAATCTTAACCCTAATTTTTAAGCCGAACTCATAACCTTAGCTTTACTCCCAATACCTACCCTAACGTTTTTGCATTATAACTATTGTCAGTTGACGACGAAAACACTGTGGGATTGTGACGCAAATTCAAAATACAAGCCTGAATCATGATATAAGAAGGCGTTAGTCAGGAGGAAGATAGCTTTAATGCGAGAAGTCATGAATTATTTACATAATACATATGCATGGCCTTCAATCGTGCATTTTCATCTTCCTGTGTGTTCCGCGATCTGAACTGTTTTCTCAACTGGCCTGCTAGTGTTCAGTTAACGTCGTACTCCTAATGCACTGAAACCCTTCACTCTGTCCGACAACTGTTGCAAATTCGACGTCACACTCCGCTACACACTATTTACAAACATCATTGTGAGTAACGTCTACTACAGTAATACGTAAACTTAACCATTTCCCTTAGTTATAAGCAATGATTCGACCTAAAATGGTGAATCATTCTCATCAAAGCTATTATTCCTTTGTTATTTTGCTAGATTTTGTCATTAATTGTAGTATAACTAGACATTGATTCTCAATTGGCTGGTAAACCGCCCAAAGGTATTCAGTATATCATTGAGTCTATTGCTCAATTTATGATCGGTTGTTTTAGCTAGCTTACAGATAACCTTGAGAATGGCGATCATGTTCATTGAGTACAACTACCCACTAGTCGAACACATACTATGAAATACTCAATTGGAAAAATTACGCGCATAACACATTATTTAGGTGGAACTACATAACCTAAAGAATATACACTTGTCGTTATGGTCGAAAAAGCTCAGAGAGCACGAACATATAGAAAAGAGACTCAACAGTCCTTACGTAATGAACGAAGACTTGTGTTGGGTAAACAATTATTTTATTGTACTATGTGAAATCACAAATTGTATTTGTAAAATATGGACACAATACATTAAATACACCATTTGCACATCTTCCTAGAATTCTCTCCTACAAACTCCACCTCTCTTCCATTCCTGTTGCTACTTCAGCTGCTTTTATTTCTCCTTCTCCCCATTTTACTCTTCCTGACACATACTACTTATATTTGTCCGTATAAGTAGCACACACCACAATTACTATCAATGTGAAGATTCAAACCACTATAAAATTATAAGTATCATTACCAAAGTTTGACTTGATAATTTCAAATAAATTGAGCATTGAGTATAAAAATTAGATTTTCTGACGTTTCGTGACCCAGTATAAGCCGCTTCTTCAGAGAATAAACAATAATTAAAATACTTAGATCCATACTGATCAGTATAATAACAACTAACATATTTATATATAATATTCAGTGATATTCAATATTATAAATACTTACAGTGAAATAAACTTTAGAAAATAAAAAATGCCTAAATCTACATCAATGTTTATCAGTTTTTTTACTTTTAATTCATATTGTAAAATCTAAACGAGATGGCTAAGCAGAAAGGGGTTTCGTGGAGATTTCAGTATTTTTCATGAATGAAATCATGAGTCAATTGAAGTTAGACCACCATGGAAAACCTGGAAGCACTGAACGGCCGTTTCGTCCTACTATGGGACTCCTCAGCAGTGCGCATCCACGATCCCGCACTCACGAGATTCGAACCCAGGGCCTACCAGTCTCGAGCCAGAGCCCTTAACCGATAGACCACTGAGCCGTCATCCAACGCTGTTAATGTCTAACTTCGTGGAGATGGCTAAAATTTATTTTTCTATTTATCAAAGTCTTGTCACCAAACTTGAATAGTTTAACTGGATTGTTTTTTTTCTCCCTTTCATTATAGACAGTATTATTAGTGTCTAGTCTAAGTAGTAGACTTGCTATTATATCCCGATCAGAATAATGAATAGTAACTGTTGAGATCTATTTATGGACTAATACTATACATATATTTTTATTGTATAATTATTAAGTAACTAGATTATGTATATTCATATTCATCTTATTATAAGCTTTATTTTGACCTATAGACGATTATAACACGATTTACTATTCTTAAGCTATGCCCAGTATATTAATTAGCTTCTCACAATCACAGCCAATTTTTGGTTATATCTTGTACAAATGTTGTTTCCTATTTTTGGTGTGATGTGGTCTGTTTGGCTTGTATATAAACCAGATATGTTTGAAATAAGTGATTCGTATGGTGGAAGCTGGCACTGATGTTCTGAACTTGACTGGCAGGGCTAAGAGGTGAAGGATTAATAAGGACTCTAGGCTGCTCATACCGATCGATGCATCATTTGTTTAGCACAGTGTTAAGGTCGTATTCCGATTGGTGAATAAGTCACGCGATAATTAGCCGGACTAAAAGTCACAACACATGCTTAAATCAAATACAACACTTGTCAATAATGCGTATCCTTCATTCCAATAGTGCAGAGAAAAACATCACTTTATTCAGTGATTATGTAAGGACAAGCTGGTTAATATAGTTTAACATAGTACAACTACCATGAAACATCAAACATATTTATTTATCCTAACTTAAGTTACTCTTTAATTGGTTTTGATTAAAGAATGATGAAGTGTATACTGGAATACCATGAAGTCAGTGATCTAATTTAATTAAGTGGTCTAATCAAGAAGTTCTTACTAGAAATTATGACTACTTTTCCTAAATCATTAAAAATTATACAGCGAACACTATGGTATCATATGAATGAACTATTACAAATTGTATATTGAACAAATTACTTTTGATTAGAGAATAATTGCTAGATGTATTTTGTCAAATAGTAACTAATTTACAAGTCAAAATTCTTAATCATTTAATCATTATTACATATTCAAGATGGATTCAAAAATCAGCTTGTTTTCAAAACTTGAATATAGGCTTCATCAAGAGTTGATAAAACTTGAAGAACCATTAAAAATTAGACTGCATAGGTTATCTGTTTTTCCTTAGTTTGTGGATGCTCAATACCAATGAACACTTCATCTACTCACTATAAAGTATCGAATTTTTTTAATAAACGGAAATAACTGATTGATTGGGAATTTATCAAGAAAGAGATCTCTTCTTCAAACTACATACGTGCTACCTCATAAATAACGCATTCTTAGCTGTTCTTGATATAATTCAGCTAATTAACCAGAATACGATAGTTCACATTTTCAATTTTAATCCATTCACGATACTAAGCTACCTTGATTTATAATTGTCGGTTGATTATTTTTTTCATTCACAACAAGGTTA
Organism: Schistosoma mansoni; assembly: GCF_000237925.1. NCBI lineage: Eukaryota > Metazoa > Platyhelminthes > Trematoda > Strigeidida > Schistosomatidae > Schistosoma > Schistosoma mansoni. Next base: position 50,879,070 of record NC_031502.1, read on the forward strand.
ACCAGAACAAAATTATTATCCAGTGTTCATTGCTTACAGCTGTTCATTATATAACTTTACCTTTGACAACAATTAGGTCCAAAGAGGGACTAGTTATTTTGCTTCAATCATTTTTATAGTTGAAAGCGTGAGTCAATTGAAGATAGACCACCAGGGAAAACCTGGAAGCACTGGACGGCCGTTTCGTCCTATTATGGGACTCCTCAGCAGTGCACATCCCACACTTGTGAGATTCGAACCCAGGACCTACCGGTCTCGCGCCAGAGCACTTGACCGATAGACCACTGAGCCGGCATCCAACGGTGTTAATGTCTAACTTCGCGAGTGCGGGATCGTGGATGCGCACTGCTGAGGAGTCCCATAATAGTACGAAACGGCTGTCCAGTGCTTCCAGGTTTTCTACGGTGGTCTAGCTTCAATTGACTCGCGCTTTCAACTATGAAAATACTAAATCTCCACAAAACCCCTTCTGATAATAATCCAATCATTTTGTTATTCTAGGTCTACTAGTTTCAATGAGAACTGATCAATAATATAATTCACTAAAAGTAGTTTTACCAAACCAATCTATGAATTAATCAGTAGTTGAACTGTTCATTTTTTTTTGTTAACGTAAATATTTATTTAATCACTTCAAAAATATTATTAGACATAGTATATAGGTGAGGTCACTTACGATGTATTGTAATAAATCTCAGTCTGTGTATATTCATCTGGGTTTTTTTAACATTTGATAATGATTTGCCTGTTATATAAACCTAATCAATAAAAAAATGAACAAATATAATGAGATTGAGAAAAGCTAAAGGTAAATAGAGTGAAGAAGTCATTTATAGTTGCTATAGTTACTCACAAGTTGGGATATTGATTACTACTTGACTTGATTCATTAAAGCTTGAAAACGATGAAGCTGTATACAGATCTGGAAATAAATATCTAATTTAATTATTTAAAAGTGTGCATTAATTTAAATCAGGCGTAAGTTGAAAGTAAAATCATAAATACAATTACATAACAAATACATTTAGAATAAATGCTTCTACCTCCAAGACATAGTTAGATGGAGAATGCTGGTGGGCGGTCTATGCTCTTCCATGAGGGGTAACAGACGTAAGTAAATAAATACTTCCACTTAGTTAAACACAATAATGAGTTCATTCCATTTTAACATGATGTTCTCAACTAATGATAGCTTTTATTATTTCAATGTTGATATTACACGATTTAATTCAGGGAATTTAAATCATTCACCAGACAATGAAAGCAAGTATCGTCATAGTATTTCAATAATTAACAAGCGGCAAAGTATTTCTCTTAAGTATTAGAACTCATTATGTTTGTTTTAGTACATATATGAATTTTATTAAGGAGTGGAATTCAGGAAGAGTATTTTATTGTGTTTGATAGTCGTCACCTGAATGTATCTGCATAACAGTGTTGATAATCATACTGAGACACGAAATCCCAACCCATGTTTTCCAAAATCGATGTGTCACCCATTAGGCTATTGCGTTTACTAAAAACAATAAAGCCTAACGGTGAATAATCAGGCGCTCAAGTAGGAAGAAGTGACTTACTTACTTACATGGCCCAAGATCGTTTTCAATGGTGAAGGTGCATCCACTCTTTGTGTTTTGCCAAATTCTAATCTTCTGAATTCTTCATGTCTCTATCTTTTTTTCTCTTTTCAAATTTATTTCATTGGATTATACTCCTTGAATAACATCTTCAAACCCTAATCTTTCCGATTACTGCTCATAATCTTACTACCTCTACCACCATGGGATTTAAATCGACAACTGCATCTCTGTGCTAATGTGGTATGGCAGCTCGAACTAATGTACGTACGAACAAAGCTGACTTAGTTACTTACTGCTTATTAACGCCTGTTAATCATCATCAATTGTGAGTGAGTTGGTGTTCTCTGTGTTGTATTTGAGGATCTTAGTTTTTCCCTTGTATATGTTCAGACCTACTGCTGCAAAGGCTGTTGGTTTACTGTTCGTCTTGACCTTAATTTGTTGGTGTGTAAGGGATAGAAGAGTTAGGTCATCTGATCACACAAAGTGCTAAGTAAGATGTTACAATTTGAACACTGTCAAGCCACAAGCGACAGAGAAGCAAAGCAAGCAGTGCACAATAAGTTAGAAATAACTAAGGAATAGTAAAGCGTATAACAACAGTTGATAGGTTCACTAAAGGGGAATATAGAAATGTAACACTACAGTTATCTACTAATTACGCTGTAAAAAATGGATAATAATCGAAAAGTAGTTTCAAAAGTTTCAACATCCCCAATATTCTTCATATTGTGACAAGATATTCGTATTCCCATGCTTTCGAATATTAAAGTCATAAGTTGGCGGTTATTATTTGATTAGAATTTATGAATGTGATCCATAGATTGCGGATTAGTGATCCAAAGATATTGTGAATTTTACGAAACATGTGAACCATCAGTTCGATCCCTTGTAGGGTCATTGATTCATTCTACTTAGGAGTCCTAAATGGAGAGAATTATTCAGCGTCCTTTGATTTATATTGGTTTTTCAACTGTTCCCTGTCCGTAGTTAAAAAAAAATAACAAACTACCTCTACCGATGCATAAATAATCATGTTTCGAGACTTAATAAACTTCGTCCATTATTTTTCACTAATGTGAATATGGACAGTAAGTATATTCTATGCCTAAACATAAACTTTTCTTTCACTTTCAAAAGTGAAGATGAAATTTAACAGCATTTGTTGGCTGAGTGTACTGTTAAGATATTCAATAGTTTGGGAGTCAAAGTACTCTGATTGTGGTTTAACCATATTCTACTGTAATTGAACGATTGAATAATACACAGAATTATCTGAAGTCTTAGTTGATTGTAATAATTTAAAATACTGACACAAGCATTTAATAAATATATAAAGTATTGTGCAAGAATGAACGATTTCATGTGTTAAGAGTATTGATCGATCAGTCGGGTGTCGGAGATCGTCTATATAACAGTATTCATATACAGACGCATAGATGATATAAATTTTGCACACTATCATTAAGTGGGTTTTTGAGGATTATAATTAGATTTTATGCTGCAATCTTCAGTAATAGACTGATGGAAATAATGACTGTATTAAGCAAAGTAAAATCTGGTTTAAGTCAGTGAATCCTTCTGATAAATTGGGATAGAAGAAGCACTCGGACTGAAATCATTAAACTACCAGTTAATTATTTTATGGACGTGGTCTAAAAGCTAAACCATCACATCAAAGACTGGAGGTCTTGAACTCGATCGCTGGTAGAGTATCGGGAGTCCAATACTGAGAAGTCACAGACTAGGAAAAACATCTATCTAGTTATACTATATTTTTAATGATATGCTGATTGGTATACTGAAGAGATAAGCAAGATACTAAAATACAGTATAGAGAACACCAACCCAAACATACTTGATGAACAAGCTCTGCAAGTGGTGGAAACGTTTACCTACATGCACAGTATCAACGATCAACAAGGAAGATGTATTGTAGATGTGAAGGGACGGATCGACAATGTAAGGGCGATATTCCTACGTTTGAAGAATATCTGGAACTCACAACAACTCTCAGACATCACCAAAGTCACAATCTTCAATACGAACGTCAAGACGGTTCTACTATACGGAGCTGAAAATTCGACAGAGGTGAAGATGTCTATAAACAGCTTTCTCAACAATATTCTCCAGATCTATTGATCAGAGACCATCATCGATACTCGACTGTGGTAGAGAGCAGATCAGGTGTCATTTGAGTAGTAAATTAGGAGAAGACATTGGAGTTGGATAGGACACACATTTCGGAAATCATCGAGTTGATTCCCAAAGGAAGTCTTAACATATAGTCCTCATGGAAGAAGGTGAGTTGGCAGAGTAAAGAGTAGATTGTATCAGGAGTAGGAGTGATATGTCAAAAGCATGAATAGCACATGTGGTAAAACTGTAAGAGTGGGACCAGGATAGTGTTGTTTTGAGATTGTTGGTTGAACGTCTATGTCTTACGAGGGGCAAAGTTTATAAGTAAATAATCAGTATCGATTCATTACAACAACACTCATACATATAAGCAAAGATAGATAGTGGCTAGCAATGGAATCCAGGACGCGCATTTCGTCCAATTTGGGAGTCGTCAGCTGGATGTACCTACATCTCAGAGTTGATGTTCTCTCTGGGACTCGAGCCCAGTACCTTTCGCTTCAAACGCCATCGCGTTATTCACTCAGCTACTGAGTCCTGATAGCCACTTGCTTGTGCAATGGGGTGAAGTTTAAATTCACTTAATATTATTTGTTTGAATCTTCCCATTGATATTTAGGACTGCAAATGGTCAGTCTCTAATTGGCATATGTGCATACTGTGCGTATTGCCTCAATATAGCCTTAATTCACAACTACCGTTCCAATTCATCACAGTATTTTTCATTTTGTTATATGTTGTGTAGTTTTTGATCCATTATTATGATAAGATTTTTTTATGTGTAGTAAACGAAAAAATAAAGTAGAACAAAGAGAGTTGTCTTGATTTTATTTTTCTAACCATAATTCGACAATATTCTTGTGTGTCATCTAGTGTTTATTGATCAGAGCATGAGTATTAGATACTGATTGGTTAATCAATTAATAAACGACCTCGATTGTAATTTTATTAGTTTATAATACATTTATTAAATCATTAAATAATAATTATAAGGGGGTTGTTTGTGGAGATTTTTAGTAATTTTTTATGTATAGTTGAAATCATGAGTCAATTGAAGCTAGACCATCATGGAAAACCTGGAAATCGTGGATCCGCACTGCTGAGGAGTCCTACGATAGGACTAAACGGCCGTTCAGTGCTTCCAGGTTTTCCTTGGTGGTCTAGCTTCAATTGACTCATGATTTCAACTATATATAATAATTATAAGTTTAACTGAAGGGATTTTGTATTGATTAGTTTATTTTGTAGGCTGTTTTTTTTACACAAATTGGTCTCAGTTTAGATATTATTGAAAACTGAGGAGCAATGAACAGCTATCTTGTCACAATATGCAACTTGTAAGCAGTGTAGACTTGCTATCCTTCTGAGGATTGAGCCCGAAACCTTCGGGTTTCGTAGAGAACGCCTAACCATTGATTTCCATTGATGCAATTCCAACTTTAGTGAGTTTATAAATCATATTTGTTTCGAATGGTATAGTGACCGAGATGCAATGAATCCACCTCTTACCAATAATAATCGTAGTATTTGTCTTATCCATAAAGGGTATTTCTAACAAGTGCATAATTTGAATGATCAAAATACTAAACTAAACATTAAACTCAATTTCGACAAAAAGAATTCCTGGAAATTTGGTTATTTCATGCTAAAACTTTATACATAAATGTAGTTTGTATAAGTGTAAATTATTACAACAAATATTGAATTATCAGAAGGGATTTTTGTGGAGATTTTAGTATTTTAATAGTTGAGTTCACGAGTCAATTAATCCCGCAAGCAGGATCATGGATGCGCACTACTTAGAAGTTCCATGCTAGGACTAAACGGCCGTTCAGTGCTTCCAGGTTTCACATGGTTTTCTAGCTTTAATTGACTCATGAACTTAACTATTAAAATACTGAATTATTTTTCAGATGATAAGGTTCTGTGAAGATGTTATTGATCTGTTTGCATCTAACAGTGATATCATGTGGAGAATAACGAAAAGAACAACAAATCAGAACAATACATATAAACGAGCAGTATTGTTTTCAATTAGATCAACAATACTGTTTGCTTATGTATGATGTTCTAATTTTCAAAATAAGAATCTTTACTATTTTAAGATAAACGATTGTTTTTTACTGAAATAGTTGAAAAGTAATCAATCTCAACTTTATCTACGATCGAATTTATGACATAAAGAGAAGTTAGGAAGTTGCTCAATTTTCTGAATGTTTACTTTTGTTTTTCATAACAATAACAACATTCAAAGGTTATTTTCATTATTTATACAATCTTAAAGAGTACTGAATGTCCGAAAGGATAACTGTTTCATTAAAATTTTGGATTATTTAGCAATAGGATTCACAGCTTCAAATTCAAATGAACTCAGGATCTTTAGTAATGTCAAGGACTTTGGTACTATTCAGTCACTGAATGGATGTGCCGTGATCCATAATTTAGACTAATCCAACTTAAAATATGGTGTGATCTTCATCCAACGTTACTTATAAATAGCTGTTAAAATCCCCAGAATAATTGAATTAAGAGCTCGCTGCTTCCTGGTTAGTGTTTTTTTAATCAGGATTGTTCTTTACGGGATAAGATTGATGACCATATTCCCCAAACTCCTTCTTTACCTGGTTATGGGACCGGTAGTAATTCCAGAAGAGATACATGCTACAGGGATAAAGTGAGATCCTCAAATACAACACGGAGAAGACCAACTCAATCACACTTGATGAACAAGGTCTGGAAGAGATCGAAACATTCACGTACCTTGAAAGCATCATCGATGAACAAGGAGGATCTAATGCAGACGTTAAGGCAAGGATTGGAAAACCAAGGACAGCATTCCTACACTTGAACAACATATGCAACTCAAAACAACTGTCAACCAATATCAAAGTCAAAATCCTCAACACGAAAGTAAACACAGTCCTACTGTACGGAGCTCAAATTTCGAGAACTACCACAGCCATCATCAACAAAGGACAAGTGTTTACGAACAATCGTCCACTCAACTTACTCAATGTCCGTTGACCGGATACCATCAGTAACAGCCTACTGTGTGTGAGAACAAACCAGCTTTCACTGAAAGAGTAAATTAGGGAAAGACGTTGGAAGTGGATAAGACACACATTTCGGAAATCACCAAACTGCATCACGAGGCAAGCGCTAACTTGGAATCCTGAAGGAAACAGAAAAGAGGAAGGCCAAAGAACACTCTGAGCCGAGAATAGGAAGCAGACGTGAAAAGGATGAACAGTAGCTGGGGTCAACTGGGAAGGATTGTGTGGGATAGATTTCGATGGAAAATGATGTCTGACCTATGCTCCACCATGAGGGGGGACAGGCACAAATAAGTAAATGTGTGGTTGGGTATTTCCATTATATCATTGAGATCATGAGCCAATCTAATTTAGACGACCATTGAAAACCTGGAGGCACTGGGCGGCCGCTTTGTTTTAGCATAGGACACTCCATTAGTGTGCATCTACGACCCCGAACTCGGCAACCAAGCTTATGACTTCGGTCTCGCGCACGAACGATTAAACTCTAGATCCCTGATTCGGCATCTAACACAGTTGTCTAACTTTAATTGATCCACTATAAAATAGGACCATCTATGAAATACGTGACGAAATCTGGATATTTCACTTTGCTCCGAAGTTTGTGCTGATTTTATCGTTCAAAAGAACAATGAAAGCTCCACGACCAAACCACCTTGCTGAGAAAACGGAACCTCACCAAAAAATCAACCATCTCCCACTGTTTTTGTTGGATAACTGCATCATACTCGACACGGTTTAGCTCCACAGTTTATGATTTGAGTTACAATTTAACTGAGTACGATAAAGAATTAGATTCCTTCCTGTCATTGTCTTCTGACTGACTATTGGGTTAGAAAAAGCTTAAGGTTGTTAATAATCGTTAGGGTCTCATCGTTTTTTATTAATCAGCGTGTCAATTGGCAAATAGATGGTCACCGGTCCTACTGTGCGGCCCATGCTCCTCCACAAGGGGTAACAGGCGTAAATAAGGTCCTACTGGCAATATAGCACGCGAAAACCAACTAGAATCTCAAGCCACGACAAACTACAGTTCTGAAAACAGCATATCTAAGATTGTTCAGGGAAATTATGGACATTGTCGTAAGATTTGTTATCTTCATTAGTACTTCATCTTAAGTTATAAATCTCTATTTACTAGCATGTTGACAAATCTTATTAGATAACTTAGATTAGTGGCCATATTGCGACGACATAATTTGATCAGCATTGAAGACTAGACAAACATGACATTTATCATAGTTGAAAGCGTGAGTCAATTGAAGCTAGACCACCATGGAAAACCTGGAAACACTGGACATTTGTTATTAATTACTGATTAGTTAATAAACACACCTTGTTTCTTTGTTAATAAATTGTTGTCACTTGCTTTTTAATAAAGTAAATGCGATTTTATGCATGAAATTATTGAGAATTGAAAGAAAAATCATTGTTCATGCTAGGAAACAATAAACATTATCAATATAACTGATCAGAAAAGGACATGAATCGATCAGATATAGAGAAATCTGAACTTGCAATATACAATACGAAATGTATTGAACACTAATAATTATATGTAAAAGGGACAACTATTATGAGATCACTTAGTATTGTTTGTTTGAATCTTCCCATTGATGTTTAGGACTGCAACTGGTCAGTCTCTAATTGGTATATTCGCATACTGTGCGTATTGCCTCGATATAGCCTAAATTAGAGACAGACCAGTTGCAGTCCTAAATATCAATGGGAAGATTCAAACAAACGACACTAAGTGAATTTAAACTTCACCCCATTGCACAAGCAAGCGACTATCAGGACTCAGTAGCTGAGTGGATGACGCGATGGCGTTCGAAGCGAAAGGTACTGGGCTCGAGTTCAAAAAGTGAACATCAACTCTGAGATGCAGGTACATTCAGCTGACAAGTCCCAAATTGGACGAAACGCGCGTCCTAGATTCCACTGCTAGCCACTATTCATCTTTGCTTATTATGAGATCGCCTGGCGCTATTTACTGTTGAATATATTAAAAATGAATATCAAATCCATACTCAAGTTACTCGTTACACGTAAATAAGAAATGATTTCACTTTCAAAGATAATTCGTTTAACAATTGAATTTACCTTATTTGATCATTTTGGCATCAAATAACTCTTTTTATGTAGGCATAACCATATTGTTGGTTGTAAAAAAAGGTTCTAAATTATCAGTCAACTTATGAATTTATACCTAAGTAGCTAGTGCATTCGAAGGGATTATAACAAATTTTTGGTCAGGTGATTTTTTCCAACTAAACTATTTACTTGTAAATTTATTAATTATTTTCTACTCAACAACTATAGTGAGTACTAAGTAAATGATTTCTATTATTCTTGTAATATATACAGTTGAAGAAACGGATCTATTCAAATTCCGAAACCCTTTTCAGTAGAACAGAATAAACCAATAGTATTATCTTCAGATGGTGAAGATTTGTAGCTCAGGTGGATGATTTTGATGGAGATTTGTTCTCTCTCCACGACCCAACCATCCAGCTCAGAGAACAAAACTCCATCAAATGTATTATCTTCAAGTTTACACGTGGACAATAGTGACACAAATTATTGATCAGGAACACATAACTAAACTTTGAATTACAGAGATTGATCTGATGACTAGAGGATAACTATTTTAATAATCAAACTAATACAGAATAAAACAAAATTCATACATTAGTTGGTAATTTATTATTCGGATAGCAATGTGATACAATTCCCAGGATCAAATATCAGTAATTTAAGTAACAAGAAAAGCGTCAAGCTGTATAGAAAGTTATTGATAAGCATATATATACAGACTGGTTCATGACTTTCAGGTCTGAAGTATGAATTACATTGCAAAACATTACAGTTATTTAGTTTAGTTCGACTTTGTAAAAGTGATCAGACTGGATATCAACGTATTAGTTACCTATTAGTGGGACAATAATTAAGCATCCATATGCATTCCTGATTGAAATGCAGTGTAATTTATTTATCTTGGACACATAAACATTGGTACAAGGGGGCACCAAATAGATATGCGCCACACAATAACAATGAGGCCAGTAGTAGTTATCATTGATTTGTGTGAGGGCTGGGATACTGCCCGGGTGCTCAAACCGGAGCAGATAGTTTTCTGAGGGGGTCACATCCGGAGCCTTTGACCTAAAGGTCTGACCCACAAAGCAGTGGAGTAACTTTAGGAGATGAAGTCCCATGGTAGCCGGTGACAACAGTAGGTTCATACACCATTTGTTCCTTCAGGACCCTGGAGCCCATGTGCACCATTGGTTTGGAATCAGGGCTATCCAACTCCCCTAGGTGGATCTTCTGTGTCCATTAACCCGGACAAAGGGCCAGATATTCGCTTTTCGTTTTCTCGATTTCGTGAAAAACAGCCCCCCTCCCTGCGAGAAGTCAGTAAGTAGGACTTCCCTGGCAGTGGCTGTTTACACGTGGCCATGTGGAAGCATTTCGAGAAGGAGAACAGACTATTTTTTTATCTAAAATTACTTGTCTTCTCACACTTTCTCGTATCATAGAATGTAATAAAGCTAGAAGAGAAAAAAAAGGTCAGACTATAGTTTTTAGCTCCGTATTTCTAAAATTTCTTACAACATAGAAATAATTCTTTACAGAAAATGATTTTAACAAAATTTTAGCCAATTGTAAAACGCAGTAAAGCTGAAAAACTGGAAAAATGTTTTGCTTTCTGCCTGAAATAAATTACGTAAAGTACATATATTGAAGAGATTATTTTGAGTAAATTAACCAAAATAAATAACGAATATGTATCTATGAGATTCAATACAGAAGAACAGCATAATATCGTATTGATGTTTGATGATACGACATTTTAAAACATGTGTGTAATTAGAGAAAAAGGATAACTCCATATAAACATAATAAAACAAGTTCCAAGGAGTAATCATACAAAATTTCAGTAATCAATTTTTTTAAAAACTGGAAAAAATCGCAGGTAAAACTATCGAAGTAATTATGAACAGACTGTCCCCACATGGCATACAAACAGTAAATCACCGACTAAGTTGGGCCATTAACCATACATATATAGTCAGGTCTTTTCATACACTTAGATTTGCTGGTAGCCACCACTGACACCATTTCCACTGATATTCCGATTACGTCGACTTGTAATAATGAATGCGATCAGAGCAACGATAATCATTACTGCTAACGATATACCAATGACAATTGGAACAACTCTGTCTAAATGATAATCGAGTGAGCATTGAACCACTAATTGAAAGAAAATTTTCGAAAAGAAAAACAATTAGTGGTTAGTTGAGAGTAAAATAAACGAAAATAAAAGCATAAATGATCCGCTACTTAAAAATTAAATAAGTTAAAATAATGAAACCAGATGAAGTTCCGTGTACCGTATTATGAGATACAACGATAGTATGATGTACAAAAATGGTTACTAAATTTGTTATAATTGACGAGAATTATGTAATTTTTTTATTGTGCGATCGATTGTCTGGATTGATGTGAATGGTGGCCGTGATGACGACTTACGCAAAAATAAACAACCGACCCAGTTGCAGAATGAACAGATACCAAACGACAAAATAACTGGTCGGCAGAGTTATAAAATAAAACATTAATGGGCAAGATGGTTGACACAAAAATGAACGTGACTAAATATCCCTTTAAACACAAATCATTGACAGAAATGAATTTTGTAAGTCATTTATTGAGCTATGAAACTTAGATTTATCAGACTACTTACCGTTTCGCCTACAAAGTGACGTCTATCATTGTGTTTTGTCCATACATTGACATACATTGCGCAGAAATGTAATTCCGAATAATAAAAATAGTTTGAACGTAAAACAAAAAAGGTCAATACTTGCGACTTCAGAATAAATTGCTACCAAAATGTCATGGGAGATTATTTTTTTAAACTAACTGAACTAGTCTCGATTATCTGAACGAAGTGAACCTGTAACCTTTAAACCATAGACTCATTAGCTTATTGTTGTTTACTTATGACGGGTCATGGATTTGTGCGTTTATACACATGTCGAAATTGTAACATAAGCACTAGAATTTATTGGGTGATTAAATTTACTACCTATATGACCGACATTTTCCAACTACTCCTTTTATCCTTACATCACTATTTTAAGGCCCATTCTGAAAGAACATAAAATAAAAACTTTGCGCTGCAAATCGGAAACTGATGATCGTTTTCCCGAAATACATTTTATTAGATATTTTTGTCCTTACCATTCATTAGCTAGCCCCTCCAGCACAGTTACCGGTGGTCAGGATTGACCTTGACCGAAAGGCTACACTTGATTTTGCTTGAAAAGAATCATCACAGCTTTGGACTTTGAAGACCATATCTTACAAGAACATTTATTTACTTAAAGTTATTTAGGGGCTTATGAATCATTGTCATCTGAGGTAAAGTACTAGTTCCGTGAGGACATATGAACAAGGAATAACCATGATGATGCAATCGAATATAATACTGGATTGCGTAATATGGATAATAACAACAGACTTAATAAGTTAGTAACGAATTATAATGTGAATGCAATAAGATGAGTAGTGTTTTTGTTACAATAATTAAAGGTAATAAAGGTGCAAAATATATGACGTGATATCGTGAACACTTATGAATAAAATCATGAGAATATGAGATGTTGATTCTCTGTTCACGAGTATATAACTAACTGAAACCATATGCTATATATATGAGCATATTGATTCTAACAACATAGATCTAGGTCTGTCGACTGACCACTTGTTTTATGGCAAAACAACCAACTTAGTTCGATTATCAATCGATTTAATCTATACGTAAGATACATAGACGACACATTTATCATTTGTGACGATAATATTGAATCAGCAGATATTTTACACTGCTTCAACACATGCCACCCTTCCATAGACTTCACATTAGGAAATGAGCTAGGTCAGTCAAACTATTGTTTCGATGTGCGTTTGACGAGGAGTGATAGCTCCTTAAAAAGACCTATTTTTAGGAAACAAACATGGAATGGCCAGCTGACCAACTTCTATAGCTGGATTCCTTCAAGCAGAAAGAGGAATCTTAATCACTCTTTATGTTACCGAATGCATTGGATATGTAGTACAGAATGCATTAACGAACTAGCATTCCTCAGGAAAACTGGCGGAAAACGGCTATCCAAGTCGCTTCATAAAGAAAAATATGAAAACATGTCATGACAAGTAATCTGCTTTTTTCCGTTTCAAAGAAACACCTTAAAATAAATTTGGAATTCAAAGGAGACCGGAAATTTGATCTAATTAAAAAGAACGTTTTATGTGGCAAAATTGTGAATAACGTTCACTCGTGGGAACTTGATTTAGGTATTCGTAAAGGATAAGTCTCCCCATTTGGTCACCTTTATGTCGGTCAGTCACAACGTAGAACTTCGTACGTACGTACATCAGTCCGAGTTGCCATACCACATTAGCAGTCAGTCAGTCAGTTACAACGTAGGACCAGAACGGAGATTCAAATCCCATAGTAATCGGAAAGATTAGAGTTTGAAGATATTCAAAGAATATAATCCAGTGAAATAAATTTGGAAAGAGAAAAAAGATAGACATGAAGAATTCAGAAGATTAGAATTTGGTAGAACACAAAGAGTGGATGCACCTTCACCATTGCAAACGATTTTGAGCCATGTCTTTCAAGGTCTCCAACCATCGATTGCTATCATCTCGCGAGTCCCAACCAGGTAGTCTACACCTACCAACATGACTCAGTCCAATTGTCAGCGACTTCATGGATTTGTGCCACGTTTTGGTCTGGCCGCCCATAGCTTTCTTCCAACCTACTCCTACACCATAAATCATTGCACGTCGGGGCAGTCGGTGGTTGGGCATACGTAACACGTGTCTCAGCCATCTCAACTGATGAAGTTTCACTACTTCGTCAATCGATTTGCCATCCTTACCTAGTACCTGTTTCCTAACAACTACATTACTTACTCGGTGGTCCCAGGATATACGAGCAATGCTTCGAAGACACCTATGATCGAATACTAGTAGCCTACGAATATCCTCTACTCTTACCGGCCATGTTTCACTGCCATAAAGTAGGACGGAGAGAACTGTTGCGCTGTAAACCCGTCCTTTGGTTGCTAGACGGATATATCGCCTACGCCATAAATGACGCAAGTTGGTGATAGCTAGTCGAGCCTTCTGTATCCGTGCTGAGATTTCGTCGCACACCAGATCACAAGGGATGATGAGACTCTCAAGATAAGTGAAGCGGTCAACACGCTCAACTACTTCACTCCTTATCAGTCACCTTTATGTGCATCTACCAGGTCATCTGCTCTTGTGAAGCAAGGTATAGATATATGGCTTGATAATAAAAGTCACTGAAAAGAGATCCCTTAGCTGGACTTTGTGTTTTTAATGTTTAAATGAGAATTGTGTCAACCTGAGGTTAAGGCAGGACTATGTTCGAAGCCCTTAACGGGGATGACTGATTAAATGACCAGGTTGTGAAACTGCACCAAATCCAGTAACTGAATTATACGTTGTACCGGTCAAGTGATCATCTTCCCTATATGATAATGATTGAGGTTGGGATCAGACTGCATAAAGATAAGGGTGGTTAGTGATAAGAATTTCATTAGTGGTAGATTTTCACGAAATAACAGAGAAATTTCCACTTTATGACTTTGAAATCAGATGAAAGACCTGTAAACGGTACTTTTGAAACTTTAATTCAGCGAACGCAATGATGAACGTCTGTTAAGCAGCTGCATTTAACAGCGTCAAAAAAGAGATTTTGTAGTAGTCTGCCCGTTGAATGTTCATCCAAGAAGTAGGTCAACCTATCAAAGGTTTTCTACTCGAACCCCGTTAGTCGGGTAAAAGCCTAAGATGGACTATCATATGGAATGACTGTACTAAGCAGTATTCATCAGGACTGTCGCGATTCCTTTGAAAAAACCCTGAAACACTAACAATAACTTTTTATAAGGCGAAATATAATTGAAACGCCATCAATGAGTCCTCACTAATGTACAGTTTAGAAGTGATACAGTTGATGAAGACAGTCATCAAAAAGCATACTGGATTATTCCCAGAGTTTGCTGTAATAAAAAACAGGGAGTCTTGGGAATCTTCTCAAGTATGAACGGAAACCTAAAACATTCAACAGACCAAAAGAAATCACACATGCTTAGTATTCAACAAACCATCATTAAGCTTGAATAAAAATTGTGATATTGAACTGTCAGTATTGTTACCTTGTCTACAAAACCGAAGTAGATACTGCTAGTTTATATACCATATAAATCGTGTTGCATATAAGTTCATTTAACAACAAAAACAACTCAGATTTGGTGCTTAAAAACAGCGATAATAAACTACAAGGGTAGTGAATCAAATCACCGCCGAACGATCATTATTTGCAAACGACAGACGGTATACAGCTAATAATTATTTACATCAACAAACTTATATAATGTTAAGGAAAACTTACTGATACCATTAAATTCAGGCTCCAATCCATGTCTGAATGCTTGAACTTTTAACTGAGAGAAAGTTAGGTTAACAGTTACAGGATTTGGTGCGAAATGATTTAAAACTAAATTCTGTTCAGCTTGACAAGAATAGTATGAACCGATTGCAGCGGAAAATAGTGAATGGTTATTTGATGCATATCTTAAACCTAGATATAAAAACAGAATAAAAAGTTAAGTTAGATTGTCAAATGTTTAAAAAGTAACAGGTCTAAAAAATTATTGCTGAAAACTTCTTTTAAAAACTAATGACAGGAACACCGAACAATAAAGTCATGTCAAATATTGAGTCTTTAGGGCTGGTACACTAGCTAATACACGGAATAATTTACAGCAATTAAAATAACTAACTCTAAGAATAAAAATAAAAAATATGAATTACCAACCCGGCAAATCAAGCAGTTCATAAACGAAGCTAATTTCACTGAGGTTGTAACTATTTTCAGACTTCGCGAATCGAAATGTAAGGTTCCAAGTACTGTTTGACTGATCTGGTTTCCAAGATAAGTTCAAACCTTCTATCTCGTTTCCCAAAACACCCGAAACTTGGAATTTCCCTTGAGTTGCGGAATCAATTGAAACTACAACAGGTGCTTTCTGAACCTACATACACCGAAGTCAGATGTAGGTAATGCAGTAAGGAGGTAAAGAAAAAAATGAAGTTAACCGAAATGTTTTATAGTTTCACAAGCAAATTTACAAACTATACGAATGGTTGCACACAAAAACTTTCACCTTGTAATGGATTATTAAGATAACTACTAGTGTTTTGATATTAAATAGATGTAGAGTATAATGGTTTAAGTGGTCGATCGTTAATTATTTTAGTGACGGAAACTGACGGAACCTCATAAAAAACAATATTTTAAGCATTCTTGTTATATGATTGTTTTTCAGTCTTGAATATGAACTTGTGAAGGATCATTGGACTGCATTAATTTATCAATGGTTATACCTTCAGCGGTCTCGGATAGAGACTGGTATTCCACAAATAAGATCAACATACATTTTGTTCGTAAATTCTTGGTAAATCCACACATACAAAACATTACTGAGTATTATTCACACTATATATAACGATTATTCTAAGGACATACAAGTGACCTGGTCTGGAGCGAAGATTATTGCATAACATTGTTTTGTTAGTCATCAAAGCTTAGAATACTTCTCTGCTACTGTGAATACTTCTACCTTGTCACTTGGTCTAATGCATGTCCTCCAACTTTTTCCAAAAGACTACAACTTATGGACAAACCAACGAAATTAAAGATAGCAAGTCTCAATCATGTACTTGGATAGTATTTTGGCATGATAGCTGACGTCAGTTCGTGGTGAAAACCCTGAGTTCAATTTCTAACCTTAGATTCTAACTTTATCTTAATTTTAATTCTACAAACTAACTTATAACACTCCTTTGACCCTGGTAAGTAGGTGAACTGTCTCCAGGTTACTAACGTCGCTCAAAAGTTTGTCATAAATTAGTCCTACCAGTTTTGCAAATCAAATGTATGGAAATGAAATCAGATCCTAACCTTTGTGTAAGCCAAAGTAATATTTATATAGCCTTGCAACAGTATGCTTGAATCATTTGAGCCAATCCGAAAAGTAGCAGGTGATGTGACCGGATCCACACTGTAACATACGATTTGATCCAGACCTATGATCTCAAAGTATTATGAAGTAATCATTACATGCAACAATTAACGCCGAGAGAGCTACAAACATGGCTGCGATAGAATATCCGGATAGGTTGGGAAGTTTCCAGTCGCAAACAGGTTTGTGTCCGGCCTTCAGGAATACTGTTGTTAGTAATGGATGGACAGTGAGAGTAAACTTGGTGATGGTAAGTCCCTTAGCCTAGTACCTAGAAAAATGATGGGGGAAAAGTCAATCAGGTCCATATTTGTTTCAAGCATACAACAGAGATCCACTTACTCTTAAAAATCGTAGCAGTAAACAGTGAACAAGTGCTAAGATAAAGTTTGAATAAGCATACCTGTGGCGTCCTTGAAGTCACAAATCCACAAATCGAAATTGAGTAAGCCACAGAAACGTATCTGTTCCGTTTATTTACTCTCTAATTTCAACCTTATTTAATCAGAAACGGCGAATTTATGATGCCTTGTCACACCTGATTATGTATAAAAACTAAAAAACATTTGCTTCAAAAATATTTCAATGTCCACTTCTCTGGGAAAACTTGTAGTTGCTGTAACATTGAATAACTCCCCCAAAATAAGTAGTTCTGTATGTCTTTATCATTGATGATGATTCCATTTTATTTGCTGGACACACATTAGGTGAATGTGCTCGGCCACGCATCCACACCAGATCACGAGTGTGTATCCCGCACAACGCATTCCTGCGAGCCTGCTTAGATTAAACTCTTCTCGACATACCAGTAGATCCTCAAATATATCTTCGGTTCCCTTCGTTTCTGACTTCTCATTTGATTGGGTTGGTATTCTCCGATTAACAAGTTGTCACGTGTAAAGGTGATGTGAAGCTTCGAATACCTGTGGCGTTTTTACGGTAAATGAGTCTCCACAAACGGATGGTTCTCAAAGTATTCGATACTTGTACTGATCTCGTTAGTTTTACTGAACATTCTGATCATTTTAGGTCACGCATTCGAACCATATTACATTTGGGCATATTGTGCGACTCATCCTTTTCAACAACTAGTTAGCTTGGACCACACACTTCTCGACATACCGAATATCTTACAGATTTATCTTCGATCTCTTACATTCCTGACTTCTGGTTTGACATAGTTTTTGAGATTCGATTCAATATGTGTTAAGTAAATACGTTTTCTAAGCCTTAAATATCCATGACATATTAATGCTTGTTCTTTTTGATCTGTGTCTTGGTATTAAAAAACGATTCTTGATCATAGAGAGACATAACTCTCGCTTAACTCATTTAAAACTCCTTTGTTTGGTTTTTCAATAAAAAAACAAAAAAACATTTTTTGAATAGCTTTTACACTGTCGAAAGCGTATTAGTTTATTTACTTTTTTTCCGCTCACCTTGTGTCTTTACGCAAGTACTAGTGTATTTCGATATGCACTCACACGTTCTATTTTTTTCTCTTCCAGGACGGCTGGAAAAGAAGAATGAAGTTTATGAAGAACCGAGATTTCGATTGTACTTCGTTTTACGATTACTATACTATATTTCATGGCCCGTTATATTAAGGAAAGACGACCAGACGCTGCTAAACATAGCAAGCTATCAGAAGAGTGTTTACCATCGACAAACTCGTTGGGTTCAAACTTCTGGCTGGCCATGTCGTAGGGTCATTACCAGCTCACTAGGAGTGATCCGTAGCTGTAAATAAATCCCCAAAATCAATAGCTCTGTAAGTGTTCGACATCGGATGTTGACCACATTAGTTTTAATGGAATCATTTAGCTGAAGGCGCTCGGTCATGCATCCGCACCAGATCACGTTTCAGAACGGCGTGCGAAACATATCCCACGATCACTAGCCAGATTAGACCAGTCACTTCTCGATATATTGACAACCCATCAAATATATTTTCCAACCTCCTCGCTTCTGACTTTCGATTTTACTGGGTGGGCGCTATTCGATCATAGGTGTTATTGGTAAAGTGTTGTCAAACTACAATACTGGTGGAATCTTTATGGGCATAGCTTCACTTCTTTTCCTAGTCAAAGTATATTTTACTCCTAATTAAAAAACTTTATGAGAGTATAAATTAAGGGATGTTGGTGATATACAAAGTAATTGAGTTGAGTAGTTGAGTTGCTAAACTCATTATGGCAGATATGCGTAGATAAGGACTTTCGACTCAATATGTTCATTATGAAGTGCTCCCTCAACTCCGTTAATTTTATGAAGGATGATTTAAAATATTTTTTCGGTCACTTATACATCGATGATACGTTGAAATGATGGTGAGGCTAGTCACGTCATATCAGATCCAGGCATCACGTCCCAGAATAGAGCACCAGACTGTAGACTAAATATCTCTTTATGCCACAAAATTACTAGCGGTCACTCAGTGAGTTAAGAGTATAAATCAATGAGAGGAACAAAACTCACAGACTTAATAGCAGTTTACCAATCATCTACTTAATCGTCAGTCGTCTAAGTGCCTGTTTATCCACACCCGGTGAACAATCATGCTTTACCTCCACGGCCACACGTCTGTTAATATGTATATGCGTAATCCTGGTTTCTAAGATTTCCATCGAACGAGGCTGACGATTTGACTTTAACCACTTAATTTCCATGAAAACTTTACTGTGTAATGCGTCAAAAGATGACCAGCTCCGTTAAAAACGTCATTCCTTCGGCGGGTGGACTTTCTATGACATTGCACGTACTTGACTTTATGAAAACTCACAGGTTTTTGATTTGTGGTGCGTAAGAGGGTCACGTCGATCAGTAGACAGGATAAGTATCCCTAAGAAGACTCTGCCGCCCGTCCATATAATCGAAGTTGCACTCACCCAGCCATGACATTTCCCATGGCATACTATGACTTTATCTGGCAGTAATTTATGCATGAGGCTTGTTGGGTGAACAGTTAAGCTATGTAACTACTAGATAATAAAAGTACGTGATAACTACGCCCAAATGAATGTAAGATGACAAATCCAGGAACTTTTATCACTTGATAGGTAAAGAATGTAAATTCTGGAGCTTTGTCTATAGGCCTCCATCAAGTAGATTAGGCTACATTCTCAAGTAAACTGAGCCCTTCTGTTAAGCCCCTAGTAATGTTATTGTGGATAGGTTAGGAATGTTGGAATCACCCGAAAGTAGTGTATGAACTCCAAAATGTCGCTGACTACTCGAGAGTGAAAAAAAAACGCCATGCCTCTATACTCCAAATGGTTTCATACTGAACTATTGAAACTTAGGGGAAAACCCCTTACTAACCGACTGGCCTAGAATGTATTTTAAAGACAATATCGCAAGACCGAGTTGAGGAGCAATTTTTCACAGTCAGCATATGAGTTTAGATCGAGGAGAACTTATATAACCTTCATTTACTGCTTGCGACCTTGAGCTTTAAATGGTATGTTTTATCACACAACCCGTGAAACAAATGGGGAGAATGGCCGCTAATTCAAACTCACAAGCATCTCACCACTTGGCACAGAAACGTATAAAAAAAATAGTAGCCTACGAAATAAGCAATTAAATAAATATCCATAATTTTTTTGATCTTGACACGTTACCGGCCGGCTCTTTGCCACTCAGTGTAGGTTGCTACGTCAGTCTTCTTCTACCATAGGCTTCCGCAAGAATTCTAGTTTGACCAATTTATTAGACAAAGACATTCTATTGCCGTAGCTTTGGTAATCAATGAAGCTCAGCGAAAAGTTGTTTTATCTTGTTAAGTTTCTGGCCTAGATTCACCATAGATGACGAGTATCGCCCACCCGGTACTCAGAATCAATCAACAACTACCATACACCTTCATAGCATGTTGTCTTGTCTCAGTAACTGGAGACATTACTTAACTCATTCAATTACATGATCTTGTGACTGTGACGACCGAATTTTATAACTTGGTTTGTAACTGCCGATACAGATACTGTTCAGTAACCAGAAGTAAAAGGATAAAAACAATTTACCCAGATGTTTGACAAAATAAATTACCACCATATTTGCCTGTCTTTTTATATGTCACAAAAATTACATTCGCCGACCACCGAAAGTGACTGCTACAATGTCAGTTTACAGAAAAACAAATTATCGAAAAGTATCCTGAAACCGTTTGTGTCAGATAACGTAGCCACGTAGAAACAACGCTTTATTTATGATAGTGATTATCAGTCAATTTGTCGACTGTTAGTTTTAGTCTCACCACTTATATCAATCATATTACTTGATCATTAAGTTCTACCAACGCTATGTGAAGACGTTAAGAAACCACAAGGAGTGATTAATTTTAGTATCAATTAGGGATCAACTCGCGGGAAAGTTGACATTGCTGCTTTAGATCCCTGGTATTTTTCTAGTCACCAACTTATGTGATCTGTGTTGATGATCGAGATCAACTTGAATCGGGCGAGAATGGAGTGACCCCCTAACTTACATTGAAATCATATCTCTAGGTTAATACTTAGCCTACTTTGTGCTATCGTGACAACCAAGGGAACCGACCACCTAAGTAACTAGCTAGAAAAAATACTCTTAATAGGTAATATCATACACTAGTATTATTGGGTTACAGAGATACAAAGAAGGAACCATCGATGTATTCTTTTGTCCTTGATATGCTACTGATTGTTGCCCGTTAGTTGTCCTTGCTCTTCATGGGGATCGACGAACTGTATAGGAATCGTTGATCCACATGCCGGGTGACTTGGCTGGAGCCTAGTGAGGTTTCGCTGGTCATAAACCTTTCGACTGTTCAGAATATGTCCATAGTTGATTATTCGGAAATGTCGCTAGTTTCAAATGGTTTGTATAACATTAACGAATTCGAGTTCATTGATCACATTACGAACCATGAAGCAGAAGTATTCATTCACCTGACGCTGAGGTTAAAGTGCACTGCAGTTCTATTTTGAACACCCATATTATTTACAAATGTACTATAGTTGGGTCGTTAAATTAGTGCATTGTGATGGTATATGAATTCTGTGATCCTGTTGTTGTATACGGTTTCAACTATGTTGGATGTTTATGACTACTGTGATAACCGAATAAATAAATTCAAACTCATACATCAACAACGATTAGAATGGGCTTTCTAGAATGACTGTCAAATATGAATAGCATAAAATAAAATGATATTCCCGGTCCCAAGCCCGGGCAAAGGAGGAGGGTTGGGCATGGGGTTAACGACCCCATCCCGTAGATAACTAACTCGCTAAAAACGCTAACCAGAAAAAATTATTCAAACCATTTAAACTCTGCCCGGGGGGTTGAAGGGAGAATTATGACGCCTCATGATGAAAGCCGAGTTCCTTCGGAAGTCATGAGGCCGATGCACCTTCTTACAACCAGAGCAACAATTTTTATAGGCACATGGGACGTTCAGACAATGTGGGAGACCGGAAGAGTCTTCCAAATTGCTGCGGAAATTAGGAAATACAACATGGAATGCTTGGGATCACTGAAATATATTGGATACAGGTTGGACAACAACGAGTATCTTCAGTAGAGCTTCTGTTATACTCCAGCCACGAAGAAGAAAATGCCCCACATACACAAGGAGTTTCATTGGTGCTGTCCAAACAAGTACAAACAAGCAAGTGAAGAGGAGCATCCGAACCGACGAACGCAAATATGTGGAAGAATCAGCAATGACGGTGGAAAAGGCTGCAAGAGAAGGAAACATGAGACAATTATATGGTGCAACAAAAAAACTCGCTGGAAATTACCATGAACCAGAACGGCCAGTGAAAAGCAAGGAAGGTAAGGGAATCAACAACATTGAAGAACAAAAAAACAGGTGGGTAGAAAATTTCAATGAACTCTTAAACTGACCAGCTCCACTGAATCCACCCAACATCGAAATAGCACCCACAGACTTCCCAATCGATGTTGACCCACCAACAATTGAAGAGATCAGCATGGCCATCAGAGAAATCAAGAGCGGCAAAGCGGCAGGCCCAAATAACATTCCAACAGGGAAACTGAAAGCAGATGTATCAGCAACTGCCAAGATACTCCACATCCTCTTCAGTAAGATTCGAGATGAAGAACAAGTACCAACAGTCTGGAAAGAAGGACTTCTGACCAAGATATCAAAGAAAGGCGATCTCAGCAAGTGTGATAACTACAGGAACTTTGTCAATGGCCTTACTGAAGTAAATGTAGACTATGCCTTTACGTAACTTTTGACATTTAAAGACTAGCCAACTTTCACGGGCCACCAATGAGTTAGTGAGACATGGATAAACTGTTCCAAACCCATGGAGCCTCACAGAAATAATCCGGTTTACGTCTAGACACTTAACTAACTTCCTCCGGATAATCTTTTCTAAAAATTTAACAACCACATTGGTTAGGCTTACAAGTCGATAGTTATCAAGCCTGTGTCCCGTACCTATCGTAAAGACAAGATTTACCATGACGTTTTTCCGGCCTTTTGGTAATCGACCGTGGGTTACAGGTACATTGAAACATATGCTTAAGGGATTTGCGATAAAATTTGCTAATTTATTTAATAGTCTAGTATGCATTTCATCTGTTCTCATGAATTTTCCTATACCAAGGTCATTCATTAGACCAAATACATGGGGTTCTTTAATGGTCGTAATGTCTTGTGCGAATGTGGGTCATATGAACTGAAAGGTGTGGCATCTCCATGGTATTTTCATTGATAAAGTAATTTGAGAACACCTGAGCTTTACCACAGTCTTCTCCCACCAATGTTTCGTACTACTGTCTTTCCGTATTACTGAGATGTCGCCTCTTCTCTTAACCCTTTGATTTATGTCTGAGTGGACCTACGGAGGGTCGAGGCATAAATGTTTCGAGTTCCCAGATGTTAAGATTTTGTCTCATCAGTATTCAGTAACATAAATATCTCGCGCACTCCCTTCCTTTTACGTGGAGAAGTGAGCGCCTCCTTACTGAACTGTTATGGGGAGTTTCTTCGACTCCTTGCTGTAGTCCAAGGGATGTACAGTGCAGTAAATTTATGTGCAAGTTTCGGCATACCTCCCAAATCGTTGTAACAGGGAATTATGGTTTTCATTGTCCTGCCTACATAGGATGTTGTGTGTACAGTATCTTGTACATTTGCTTTACAGACGTCTGGTCTTAATTGTTGACAACGATATGGAAATTAGAGATTAAAACTGTATGGTCATTTTTACCTAAGAGTAACACATAATGGAGGTTTGTGATGTCATCCTTATGATGGGTTAGTATGAGATCTAGCAAAGATGATTTGGAGTCCGAGTTGTGCCTAGTAGCTTCTTTCATATGTTTTACTAGGACACATTAGATAACTGGGTAAAATAGTTTCTGTTCGAATGAATTTTCCGAAAACTCAATCCTCAGATTCTTCCAGTACACCGTAGGTGGATTGAAGTGCCTTAATATTAAACATCGACCACTTGATCCCCGAATGTTGAGACTGTCTAGCAAGACCTCATTCACCCCACAGTTTGGGCGGTGGCAGACCATGCCAATAAGCAGCTCTCGTCCTTTATATTAAAGGCGGCAACTGACTAGCTTGCTCGTTTTCGGGATAAATTATGGATAACGGTAAAGCGGATATTATTTCAAACGGGCAGAGCAACTCCTCCCTTACGCCTCTGAGTTCTGTCGGCTCTTACTAAATGAAAATTTTGGAATCCAGTTCTCCACTTTCGACAGACTGCATCAGCCAACTTTCTGTATCGGCGATTACATTGGGCTTGGTAGAGTCTATCTGTATATCTAGCTCCAATCACTTGTTTGGCAAGCTTCGAGTATTTGTGTAACAGTTCCGAAGGCAATTTAAATGGTTTCGTGATACGCTCAGAGTGGTCTCGGTATCATTCTCTACCAAAGACTCATCGCCTGAAAATTCAAAATTCCATGGTCCTTCTCGCCAACATCTAACCTTAGATTTAGTCCTCCTTCAGCTTTTCGTCTTTTTGCACGATCCGAGAGCAGCAAGTATTCAGGAACATCAACTTCTAACCCCCTAACATTCTGTCCGTTCTGTAGTACTAAGTTCCTTCCATTTGGAGATTTAATTATCACTTTTAGCAGCCCAGTTTGATTCTGTTTCAATCCTTTTTGTCTACTCGGTTCAAAAACCTTCGGCAAAATGACTTCAGAGATGTCTTGCGGCGATAGGCGGTCGAGTAGATATTTTATCAACTCAATCTCATGCTCGCAATGAGTTCTGGATTCTGAGCTTCTACTCTCCTTGACCCTATGAAAGACAAACAGCCTTTCATTACGATCAGCCTTTGATTTCTCAACTGCTGTCTGAGGAGACTGTCTTTTCTTCAACGGCACAAAATCGTTTTTTATTCTTGATTTGTGCCCCTTTGTCAGTTTCCACTGGAGTAGCAGTTACAGTCGCGTTACACACACTATGGGATTGTAGTGGTCGGTATTCGATATAATCCTTAAACTTCATAAACAGTTCGTCCTGATAACCGCTACTAGATAATGTCCCCAACGGTGTATAAATCAGAAGACGAGTACGAAGTATTGATCTCGTTTATCATTGCGCGGTGAACAGACCACCAAAACCACAGGTAGGATAATCAAGAATGAAAGGCTAACGCCGAAAAGCAAGCGAGCGAATGGTTGTGCGAGTTAGCGAATCAATGAACAAGATTAAAATGTACACATATATACATAGGGAGGTGAGTAAGTCATTGAATCAATTAGGCGACTAACGTTAAGGCTAACAGAATGAATATGTGCGTAGGCTGTAAGCGATCCACAAGCAGATATATTCATACAAGCGCAACAATAATAAAAGTACGATGGTATAGGTAAGTTGTTATTGTACAAATGACTCTGTCCGATAAATAGGTTAACAAAAGGGCTTGACCAAATGAAATGTGAACAAACTAAATTGCCCGTGAGCTGCTATAAGATCCTGGGTGATTGTTAATGGCTTGGGTAATCAGGTCGTTATTTTCCCTGCTATGAAAAGCCTCAGCTTTACCACTAGGTTTTCTAGCCGTTGCTTGCCTGATGCTATTGAGAGGGAGGGAAAGAGAAGAAACCTGCTTTCTTAAGTTTTTATTTCTAACAGACCTCTCTGACGTTGGTCGTTCTTCCTATTTTCCATGTGATTCACTGGACTTTGTGATTTTTTAGGATGGCTCAACACCCATTTGTTTACCAACAGAGTGATTAACATTTGATCCACCTCGATTACACTTGCTAATATTCCTTTTAGCAATGTTCACCATGGCTTCCGATAGCATTGCTGACACAACCACTTTTACTAAACCCTCTGAAAGCCACGAGAGTTAGATACATGCAATCTCCGTGATATCATCATTTGCACTCATCTCAATGAATGCCACTTCAACAGAGTATCGGAAGCTCAGTCATTTACAGTGAAGATGCCACAGGTATTGTAGTTTGACAACACTTTACCAATAACACCTATGATCGAATAGCGCCCACCCAGTAAAATCGAAAGTCAGAAGCGAGGAGGTTGGAAAATATATTTGATGGGTTGTCAATATATCGAGAAGTGACTGGTCTAATCTGGCTAGTGATCGTGGGATATGTTTCGCACGCCGTTCTGAAACGTGATCTGGTGCGGATGCATGACCGAGCGCCTTCAGCTAAATGATTCCATTAAAACTAATGTGGTCAACATCCGATGTCGAACACTTACAGAGCTATTGATTTTGGGGATTTATTTACCGCCACAACACCATTCTTTAGCACTAATCAGTCATCAATCAGAAGTTGTCAAATAGATTAGACACAAAAATACGTGGAGACGGAATCTGATAACCAAAATAAGTGGAACCGTAAACGTTGGATTCAAAAGTGCTACAAATAAAAATCCAATGTACTCATAAAAGTACAGCCGATAAATTACATTCAGAAAACCAACATTCTTGGTGTTACTCTAGCTGAAATAAATTCAGTTAAAGCAAAGACAGTAGTATTGATGCGTAATAAACAATTGACGATGCAACGGATGTTCTAGTTTTACAACTAGCTACCAGTAGCACCTTCTATATTCGATCGTTCCCAGTCAGATAGAAATCAGCAGTCAGACGAGAAGAGGCAGGAAAGATATATTTGATTCGTTACCAATATATCGAGGACCTTTTCTATAAGCTGGCTAATGAAACGTAGGAGCTGTGTCCCACGCCGTGTTGAAACGTGATCTGGTACGGATGCATGACCGAAAGCCTTCAGTTAAACAAGTCCACTTAAACAACATGGTCAGCATCCAATGTCGAACACTTAATGAGCTATTGATTTCGGGGAATTATTTACAGCTACAGATCACTCCCCCCCTAGTGAGGTAGTGATGCCCCTAAGACGTGACCAGCCAGAAGTTTAAACCCAACGAGTTTGTCGTTGGTAAACACTCTTCTGATAGCTTGCTTCGTTTAGCAGCGTCTGGTCGTCTTTCCTTAAACTATGGGACCAAAATGTACAACATAGCAATAAAGAAATACAGTACAATGAAAAATTCCGGTTTCTTGCGAAACTTCGTCGTTCTTTTCCAGCCGTCCTGGAAAAGAGGAAAAATAGAACGTGTGAGTGCATGTCAAAAATACACTCGTACTTGCGTAGGGAAACAAGATGAGCGGGGAAAAAAATGAATAAACTAATACACTTACAAACAGCGTAAAAGCGATCGGAAAAAAAAATGGTTTTCTTTTTATATATATATGTATATATACGCTCAAAAAAATAAAAATGTTTTGTTTTTTTTTGTTTTTTTTTATATAAATAAAAAAAAAATGAGCATATTAAAAAAAAAATTTATAATAAACTATGAAAGTGTAATTCAAGATAAAGCTTATGTCCTACGTGCAATATTCGATAAGATGTTCTGGAAATCCTACTCGTCTTCCAGAACGCGTTGTTTTAGGTTTATCTATTGTCGTTGGCGAAGTATCAAGTTTTGTGTCGGTTGTCGTGTAGGGTACTACAAGTGTAGTAGCTGTGTCGTTTGCTTGTACCGAAGGAAAATCGACGTAGCTAGGGTTTCCTTCTAGGTACGCAGCTTTGAGTCGATCGATACTGATGCTATCGTTCGTACCGTTCTTATCGACTACATAGTACTTAGGTTCGCGTTGAAGAACTTCGAAGGGTCCTTCGTATGCTGATTCGAGGGGTCGTCGATGTGAGTCTCGACGAACGAAGACGTGTGTACTACGTCGTAATTCGGGTTGAACGAAAACATCAGTTGATTGAGGTCGAGTGTGAGCAGGTTTAACTGAACGCATAGCGTTTGTAAGCCTACTCGTGTAAGAGTTTAGATCCATGTTCAATGAAGAAGCTGAAGGATCCACGAATTCTCCTGGGAGTCGAAGTGTCGTTCCGTAAACGAGTTGAGATGCCGTGTATCCAATGTCAGCTTCCACTGCATTGCGGATACCTAGCAAGACGAGTGGAAGAGCGTCTGTCCACTGTGAAACGTTTGAAGCTGATAATAAGGCTTTTAGTTGTCGATGAAAACGTTCTACCAACCCGTTTGCTTGTGGGTGGTAGGCGGTCGTTCGGAAGCGCGTGATTCCTAAAAGTGAGGTTAGACAACGGAAAAGTCCAGATTCAAACTGGCGTCCGCGGTCTGTAGTGATTGTGGAAGGGCAGCCGAAACTTGCTACCCATCGTTCGACGAAAGCGCGGGCCACGGTTTCAGCAGTAATGTCCTTAATCGGTACTGCTTCTGGCCATCGAGTAAAACGGTCCACGCATGTTAGGAGATATGAGTATCCGTTCGAGTCGGGTAAGGGTCCTACCAAATCTAGATGGACGTGGTCGAAACGAGCGTCAGGGGTTTTGAAAGAGCCTAAGGGACATTTGTTGTGTCTTACGACCTTAGCTTTCTGACAGCTAACACAGGAGCGTGCCCACTCCCTCACGTCTTTATTCATGCCAGGCCAACAAAAGCGTTCGGCTATAAGTTTGACTGTTGCACGAGCACCTGGATGAGAAAGATTGTGCAACGTATTGAAGACGTTGCGGCGATAATGTTTTGGTACAATTGGACGATCCCTACCTGTAGATGTGTCACATAGTAAGGTTTCCTTACCTGTTCCCATCTGCCTAACACTTAGTTTAAGAGTTGTCGAGGATAACTCATGCTGAAGATCAATGTCTTCTTTTTGAAGCTGAGCGAGTTTGAGAAGGTCGATTCCTTGGAAACTGTTCAAGGAGCTAATTCGAGACAAGGCGTCTGCGACTACATTGTTTGCTCCAGAAATATGTTGTATGTCTGAAGTAAACTGCGAAATGTAGTCGAGTTGTCGAGACTCTCGCGGTGAGTACTTGTCTGAAGATGAATTTAAAGAGAAGGTAAGAGGTTTGTGATCGGTAAAAAACGTGAATTCTCTTCCTTCGATGGAATGTTGAAAATGCCGTACAGCACAATACATAGCTAGGAGTTCCCTACCGAACGTGCTGTACCTAGATTCCGCGTCTAACAACCGTCTCGAGAAAAATCCTAGAGGTTGCCACGAGTTGTTAACCCATTGTTGTAAGACTGCTCCGATTGCTGAGTCGGATGCGTCTACTGCGATACTAATGGGCGCTTGAGTGTCCTGATGAGCAAGCAGGGTTGCTTTAGCGATGTGTTCCTTAACTGTGGAGAATGCTTTACGGACTATGTCGTCTAAACTAATTGATTTCGCATTTCCACGAAGCTGATCGGTTAACGGTTTCATAAGGGATGCGCATTTGGGTATGAACCGTCTATAGAAACTTACGAGTCCGTTGAAAGTTCGTAACTGCTTGATCGTGGTCGGTTCTGGGTAATCCAGAATGGCCGCCACTTTGCTCCTAAGGGGTCGGATGCCTTGGGCATCAATAGTGTGTCCTAAGAAGTCTAAGGAGTTAGTTGCGATTTGGCATTTCTGAATGTTGACAGTAATGCCATGCCTTTGGAGTCGATCGAAAACAATGTCCAGATGCTTGAGATGCGATTCTCTGTCCGGACTTGCTATTAGACAGTCATCAACATACGCATGTACGAAGTTGAGACCTCGTAAGACATCGTCGATAAACCTTTGGAAGGTTTGAGCCGCATTTCTTAAATCAAAAGGCATTCGTAGAAATTCGTAAAGACCGAAAGGAGTGATGATGGCGGTTTTAGGAATGTCGTCAGGTGCCATCGGGATTTGGTTATAAGCTTTAACCAAGTCGATTTTCGAAAAAACAGTTGTACCTTTCAAGGTAGCTGTCAAATCGTGAATATGAGGCAGCGGGTAACGATCGGGAATGGTTTTTGCATTCAGACGCCGATAATCACCAGTTGGCCGCCAATCATTGCTGTCCTTTTTAGGGACCATATGCAATGGGGATGCCCATGGACTATTCGATGGTCGAATTATCCCTAGGTCCATCATGTGGTCGAATTCGTTTTTAGCTAACCTAAGCTTCTCGGGAGCGAGTCTTCGGGCTTTCGAGAATACAGGTGGTCCTGTAGTCGAGATGTGATGTGTAACATTGCTGGTTACACAAGGTAATTTCGATTGCGATTGGTATACCCCGGGGTATTTGTCGAGTACTGATTGGTACAATGGGTCTATGGCGTGCTTAATCGTGACTGGGGATAACCTGCAACCAGAACAAGGAGTTACGCAAACAGATAACTTAGTGTTTCCGTCTAATAACCTTCGTGAGCGTGTGTCGATGAGTAGATTGTGGTGTTGTAACAGGTCTATACCAATGATTGGCATAGAGACGTCTGCAACAACGAAAATCCAGTGGATGGGTTTGCGTAAACCCACGTTAAGGTAGACGTACCTTTTACCGTAAGTAGCGATCGGTTTTCCGTTTGCCGCCTGTAAACTTAAAACAGACTCGCGAAGTCTGTCGTCGGGATTTTCTGAAAGAACGCTAACTTCTGCGCCAGTGTCGACGAGGTAGCGAACTTTCGTAGTCACATCCGTGACATATAAGAGGCGGCTGTGTTCGCCGGCTACGGTTGCCGTTAACGCGTGCCGGCTGGGAAGTTTCCCGAACTGTTTTTCGTGTCACTCGATTTTGGGGTCGGATAATTGCAGGGTTTCCTGCAATTTCTGGAAGACTTACCGTACTGGTTGTGATACCAGCACCAGTCGGGGTTGTCTGTCTCTCGTGGTCGAGAGACAGATCTCTTACGTGAAACGCTCCTACGTGAGGATTTTGACCGACTACGGTCATTACGAACTCTAAGATATTTTGTAAGCGTGTGACATAGTTCGGCCATGTCAGTCGAGGTCGATTGGGGTTTTTCTTTGATAGTAAAAACCTCGGCCTTAGAAAATTTGGTGATTTCTAAGATTCGATCGGCAGATGCAGCTAGTTCATCTATGGCATTGTTTTGAAATGAAACAAGCACTGCCTGCACCTGTTGAGGGAGTTTAGACAAGAAAAGTTGTCTAAATAGGCCATCATCGAAAGTTCGTTGGCCAATGACTTCTCTCATTCTAAGCAACATGTCCATCGCAGAACCATGTTGTAAGTCGATATTGTTAAGGAGTTGGTCTAACCGTTGTCGATCAGTTAGGTCTCCGCGTTTTAAAATCGATAGTTTAAGCGTTTCGTAAGGTTCGGGAACATCACTAGTAAACATACTAGGTGTTACGTACCTGTTAAACTCGCGCGGTAACGCCTTAACTACCGCGAGGAAACGTGTGCGCGAGTCCGTGATTCCGTGCATGCAAAAATCGGCTTCTGCATAGCAGAACCAAGACTCGATATTGTTGGGCCAAAATGGCGTTAACTGAATTGAAATAGGGGGAATAGACTTTAACTTAAAAACCTTGGGTGAGTGTTCCGTCATAGTAATATAGATAACAAAAAATGTCTAATTAAAATATATCCGGAAAAAAAAATTCGCGAAAAAAAAGTATATCACAATATATAAAATTCAAATAAAGAATAACAATGAATAATAATATTCCAAAATGGAACAGACTCACAGCATATTGACTTGGTGTACCAGATCACGTCGGGTTCACCACTGAGGATACCACGGATGTTCTAGTTTTACAACTAGCTACCAGTAGCACCTTCTATATTCGATCGTTCCCAGTCAGATAGAAATCAGAAGTCAGATGAGAAGAGGCAGGAAAGATATATTTGATTCGTTACCAATATATCGAGGACCTTTTCTATAAGCTGGCTAATGAAACGTAGGAGCTGTGTCCCACGCCGTGTTGAAACGTGATCTGGTACGGATGCATGACCGAAAGCCTTCAGTTAAACAAGTCCACTTAAACAACATGGTCAGCATCCAATGTCGAACACTTAATGAGCTATTGATTTTGGGGAATTATTTACAGCTACACAATCAAAACTGTAAAATCAACCCAGCGAGGAAAAATACCACTGTCCATTTTAAATAGTGCACCTATTACACCACGATATGGTAAAAATCATCTGGTGTATGCATTCGGAAGAAGGTTGAGTGAACTGAGAAACCGAATTATTAGCATTAACTTGGGATTTCCAACCATGCGCTTTTCCCACTGCTATTAATTTCCTCATAACGATACTTTTTCATAAGTATAGTCAACATGAACTGTGATGGCAGGTCAGAGTGTTTCGCGTAACAATAAAGCCTTCTGACACTTAAACCTATCTATAGCTGGTTACAGTGAATCTGGTTGGTATCTTGATCTACACCTTGTTAATTACAGCGCAAATTTGGGTTTTGCCGCGCACTTCAAGATTTTGCGCGAGGTTGGGCACGCTAGTTGAAGTCAAAAGTGCTAGGGTTCTATCGTTGGGTCACAAATGTCTGATTACGCTGCATTTCAAACTTTGTTGTTACAACTTCAAAGCTCGGATAACGAATCTCGTACACGTTCGGAGGTAAATCATATTTTTGCTCCTATTGTTGTTTCAGACCGCGTACGATGCCATTACACCGACAACTCGATTCACTCTTCTCCTCCAAGTGTTAAACGACAAAAGCGTAATCTCCCAGGTTAGTTCCAATTATGTTATATTTAGGCGTCTGTAGTTAAATGTCTGTTACGTGGCTATACTTAATCATGGGTGTCAAAATCCCTGTTTGTGTACCTTTGCTTTGATAATCTGCTTTGCCCGAGTATTTATCGCCTGTTAGTTTTTCTCAGATGAGAGAAGCGATGACTGCTTTTTAGATGTTACTAACTTTTTTATGTCTCATGTCCACAATTACCCTTCACAGTTCATGCCTATCTTGTTTTCTGTGCATTGCAAGGTCGTAATATTCCAAAACTGCTTCCTTTCGACCACCCCATATTAACTGACATTTAATTTTATCCGCCAAATCCAATGTGCCTGATAGCGACCCCTGCAACGACGTTTAGACCTTTGGTGTATTAAGATATGGACAGACACCTGCTGTACGTGAACTTTTCTAGAACGTAGCCGGGGATGATTTGTTATCGGTATCACTTAAACAACTTTTCGCAGACATTGGTGTTGCTATACTTGATTAATTGTAGCGAAGTTTGTAACGTGATGCTGTACAACTGACTACTTGTAACCAGACTTACTATAAAATGACGTCTAGGTTATCACAATGTTCACAAGGTCCTACTTATGACTGACAAGGTATTACCATAGTCATGGTTAAGATAACTCTGGATGATAAATATAAGTTGCATTTTTGTGAGCTGTGATGAGAATAATCAAACATACCCGATCCCGTCCCGACTTGAAAAAACAAAAGAGGGAGTTATTGTATTTCCTTTCTTTCAATGTTATTCGTTGACTAGGTTTTGCGTTGATGTATTCTACTTTAAGCAAACCTTTCAATTGAGCTCTTATTACTGTCTAATCCAGACAGTAGCGTCCAAACTCACAAACGAGCTCAACATAATCCCTTCTGACTGGTCTCTATTGCTAGTAATGCCAGTTTGTAAGAAAGAACGTAAGTCCTTTTGTGGTAACTGCAGCAAAATCAGTCCGACTGATATGGTGTCCAAAATATCAGACTTTTTATAACCACTTGACACAGCTAAGATTTGTGGAAAGCAATCCTAGGTAAATCAAGCTGGTTTTGGACTTGAACTTGGATATGTTAACCAAATGTTTTAGAAACACATACCAGCACCTGACCATAGTTGTGTTTCCTGACCCTAAGGCAACGTTTGAATCAGCTGATCATCAGGTTGTGTCAGCATCAATGAAGTACGTCCACCTTGCAAAGGTTTTCTTGTACACTATTTATCGAATCAGCTTTTGAAGACCTATCACCACGGTTGTCGACCTTTAAATAATGTTCGTCATAGATGTCCTGGAAATAACAGCTAAATTCAGGGGCTGGTCTATCAGGAGGTCCACTTATCGACTGAGAATACACAGGTGACACCTCTGTCTAATGATGTTAACAAAACAAAGTTTCATTATCTTGATCAACAATGCTAGCGTGTTCAGAATACGTTCCTCTCCTTCAGGACTCTCTATCATTGTCTGAATTAATTATGAATTGAGTGCGTCGACCATTTCATTTGTTTTGGAAGTTAAGTCAGTCCTATTGAGAGGGCGTCTGACATAAGCTTGATCTTCATTTGCCAACTTGCATCTCTTGTGGCGTAGACGAAATGTTCGTCTGCTAATTAAGTGACATGTATGCTGCACAGAAATCTATTTCACGTTATGAATGCAGAACACGGTCTGTGAAAGTAAAAGACATCGGTACGGAACAGGTTTTTGATTATGGATATCTTCGAAGCATTTCTTACTTTTTTTGAAGCGACTAAGTGAGCAATACTGATGTCAAACATTGAATACTTGGGAAAGGTGGAAAGTCGGTCGGTGAGGTTGTAATTCTTCATCGTCTACAGTAATTATGAAATGTTACCTATGTCTAACCATCACCAACCTCGATGGGCAATGTTTTTCAATATGAGAGTAAGTTTGAAGAAAGTTAGACGTGTGGGTAGATGCACACTGTCTGATGGGTGTCCACGTGATGACTGTGATCAGTGATTGGAGACATTTGTGCTACGTGATTGAGAATCATTCATATTGTCGCAGATGGAACTACTCTTTATCTCCCTCTCTATTTTGTGTTGCAGTATTCCTTCTTACATACATTTTCATTGTCTTTTCGAATAATATTCTCAATGTTTAGTTTCTGATTATCATTACTGCTACATTATTTTAGTCCATTGCGATTCAAATTTTTATATTCATCTCTCCCTGCTAGTGTTATATTACCTGAACCAATGCACGTCCGTGCCAGGCTCTATGTTGACATCGTAGTATAGATTCGTGAGGGTTACCTTTAACCCTATACTTGTAGTCCTGTTGTTTACCAATGGTATTCATACAGTCTTGGACTTAATTCTTACTCGCTTCAGGAAAGAATGTGGTCGTTAATCTTATCTTCACAATGCTACTTCATCCAGATTCTCACCCGTTTTCCGAAGCCATATCTCACATTTAATAGGTGTAGAAATCGTACCAAACATCCCTGATTTTTCACTGTCCAGGTTCGATTTTTCTAAACTATTTCATTTAGACACGGCTTAAAATCCACAAGGAAACTAGTTTTAGAAATAGATTATCCTTATCCACACTAAGAACTAAAGCTGACACCAAACGCTTTGTTTTCTCTGAACATTTTTAAAAAATTAAAGTAATGCGTGTTTGCACAAATTCCAGGGTCCTGTTGGTTAAAACATAGCATCATTTTCCAACCCCGCTATTGTTTCAGTGTCAAAACTCACTTCATTCAGTCAGCAAAATATTATAGAGCCAGCCCATATGACGTGTATTTGTTCATTCCGATATTTCTATCAAAGCAATCACATGATAGGTTCTATATATAAGCCTGTATCAGATTACTGTGCTTTAGTAAGTATATGGTTTACTATCGTTTTCTAGATAATAAATGATCGACTGTCAGTGTTAAAACGTGGGTTAATCAGTCATTGATTTGGAAGAATTGTAATGTCTTTCCTACTTCAATAATCGTTTCTACAACAAGCCAAGTTACTGTGAAATGTAAACAAACCAAAATTAGTCTTGTGTGTCGGCGGTCAGCTCACTTTTTTATCCCCAAGTTCCTGTCCTGTGGACATTACAAGCTTTCTAAATACTATCACATTGATGTCTATTTGGTCTGTCATAACTAATATTTTAGGACTGAGAAATTTATGCAATCATAATATCGGTCAAAACCATCTTGTTTGTAACTTTAGTACTACATACTAAGAAATCTGTAAGGTTGGGTCACACCTTAATTGCTGTGATGTTATTCACTTTCGAAATAATTTTCTCTGTTAATTTTTGAATATTGTTGTCAGTCTCGACATATGGCTGCAATTCTCGCACGCCGGCTACTAGTCAATGATTATGGTTCAGCATTCGAGCCTCTTCCAGTCGAAACAAAAAATTCAGCTAAGCAGCAGCTAGTTTTAATTTTAGTTCATGAAAGAGAACAATTAATGCGCAGAAAAGTAGCTGATCTGATCTCCGAGCTGGTTCGGATGCAATTCGGTAGGTTTATTTATTTCCCTCGTTTTAATTGACTACTATTTGGTGTTCATGCTCAGAATGTGTATATAATTCGTGTTTATTGTTAAAGTCAGTGATCAAAAAGCAGACAAGTGTTTATTAGAAACAATGTTATTATCTGTTGTAAGACTTGATGACTGGAAATTTTCACATGTTTATGGAAAGATATCTGTTCAAATATCCTAGGTATTCCAAAATATAATTAGTGCATTTTAATGCTATGGGCTTATATAGGTAGAGTATATTGTTTCGAAATGTGCTGTGATTGTACTGTCTAATTCCTGTATTTGAAAATAAACATCTAGTGTTATATTTCAGTATGCTTCAATTTACTAGTATAGAAGCAGAAATCCCTAACGACTAGAATGTATTATTATAATTAGATTAACTCATTCACCAGGTACTTTGATATAAGTCACACCCTAGTTTTAAGCACTTATGAGAAAACCCGGTTATCCACATCGAAGTAGGCGGATCGGGTTTCAAACTCTAAAAGTCGAACACTAACCATTAAGCCACCATTCCATGCAATTAGAATGATGATCAAGTAGCTCATCATTTTGAGAGGAACAAAATTCTATCTGTTGGTAGTAGTGAGCACAATTATTTTCTCTACAGTATTAACACTATGATTTTGAACATTTATATAGATGATGATGGTAATTCCGAATGGCCTGAATTCACTTCCATTTTGCTTGAATGGTCAAATTCACCTGATTCCGGGTTACGCGAAATCGCCTGCCACATTTTTGGATCAGTCCCATCACTATTTGGAAACCAACAGGCACAAAGCATAGGGATTATTGGTCAGTTTCTGGTCAGGGCTATTTCTGACCCTTCAAGCTCAGAGCTTAGAGCTGCGGGGTTACGTGCCTTAGCTGCTTTTACTGTTCAAAATGCAACTGAAGACTCTGTACTTCAATCTCTCCGAGAATTGGTTCCCGTTGCACTACAGGTATAGTTGTTTAGAACTTTCCCATACTTCATCGTAATTAATATCAGTAGTTTGTCTAACATAAAGATGCCGACTCTGAAAGTTTAGTTACTTTGTCTTTCCAGTTTTAGTTATTATTGTTTAACTCATACATAAGAGTTATTATTTCCCATGTAGTAACAATCTAATTTGATGGTTTGCTGTATTATGGGTGTTCTTATGTATGTTGAGGCAGGAAATATTGTATTTTTCGTTCCTATTTACTAAAAATCGTATCAGAAATAATTGATATTGATGGTTTTAAGAAGTATAGGTGATGGTTGAGTGTATATAGAAATATCAGCTGTTTGCTTGTTGATTTTTCGTTATCACTAAATTTTAATTAAATTATTATAAGATATTTTGGTTGCACATTTGTCAGCAAATTCTCATTTAATTTATCCAACCGCCCAACCCATTAGCCGTCAAACTTTATAATTGATTAATAACTCAGCTTAAAGCATCGATAAAATTTTAAGTCCCATAATCTGTCCAACAAAATTCAAAGTTTTTAACTGATCAGTAATAATGCTAAGACCGAGGTTCACCATCATTATGTTTATTCGGTCTAGTACTCTGTTTGTTAAAAGTATGTCTTCAAGTTCAGCCCGTTCTACTTTACAGGTGTGAAACATGGTAATGAGGAATAAAGGATATTCGTAGGTTACTGACATTCGATCATAGGTCTCTACGAAGCATTGCTCGTATATTTTGGGACCATGGAGTAACCAATACCTGGGTTAGGAATAGAGTATTAGGTAAGGATGGCAAATCAATTCAAGAAGTAGTAAATCTTCATCAATTGAAGTGGTCGGAATATGTGTTACTTAGGTCCAACCACCGCTTTCCTTGACGAGAGATGTGTGATGTAGGGGCAGGATGGAAGAAAGCTAGGGGTGGCCAAACCAAAACATTAGATCAGTCCATGAAGTCACTGACATGTTAATAGGTACAGACTGTCAGGTTGGGGTCCGTGTGACTATCATAACTATTGGTTAGAGACTGGATGATATGGCTCAAAATCATTTGAAACGGAGCAGGTGCATTCATTCTGTCTTCCCCCAAATTCTGTGTTGAATTCCTCATAAAATTTTTATCTCACCAGTTTATATTTTCTTTTCGAGTCGTATCTTGGATGCCTAATCTCTCCTATTACCACTGATACTATTACTACCTCTACTGTTCTGGGGTTCGGTTTGACAATTACATCTCTCTATGCTAATGGGGTATGGCAACTTAAATCGATTTACAGGTTCTACGTTGTAACTGACTGAAACGTCATGTACCTCATTTTAAATATTGCTTTTTTTATTTGTCTAGGATCAGTACTGTCGTTTGTGTGTACTTGCAAATAGCCTTACCGTATAGTTCATCATTTTGGTTCAGCTGTCGGCTACTTATTAAATAGGTTATATTTTGAATTTGTTAGTTTTCATAATCCTTATCTGATAAAAAGAGATTACCGTAAGTTTTTGTTTGTCATATATTTAATGTATCGGTCTAATTTGTATACCTTGTTTCAGGCTATTGCTACTGCTATCCAAACAGATTCAGAAGATGATACACCTCTAAAAGCTTTAGTTGACATCGCAGATGCTGCGCATAAATACTTAAGACCTTATTTAGCGCCTACATTGGAGTTATGCTATAAGGTATGCTCCGAGTTCATTATTTTTTCTTGCTTTCTAGTAATTTCCATATATATATATATATATATATATATATATAATTCGCTTTTTCGCACTTAGTGCCTTAAATCCAGTTTCAGAGTTTATACAGCCAGTTTTATAGCCAGTTTTATTTTTACATACGAGGCTTTTGCAATGAAGTTTTAAGTAAAAATTCTTATTTTAGTAAACAGACAGAGTAAACAGACAGAGTAATTAAAACCCATTCACTTTCCACGGGTCTGTTTACGAAGTTTTGCAATTAATCGATAGACAAGCTAATTTTTCACAAAAATAAAATAAAATCACCAAGTAGGTAAGACAAAGTTTGAACCTGTCAAACAATAATTAAAGTTCAGAATGTAATAAACCACTATTTTAAATAGACAGAATAAAGGTGATAAATTCATAACACTAGATGGATTACTGGCAGTATATGCTATTCATCGGGAAACTGTTTAATATTGTCATTCATGTCCACTTTACAATTATACAATGCTTAAGAAGCGTAACGTTGTACGGCAAAACATCAAATATTTTTAATTGGTCTAAACATATTAGTCTTATGCATTAAGTGCTTGCTACGGCTACGGATACATCTTCATTACTTTATGTATTATGTACACTGTTACATATGTTTATTAGTTTTACAAATAATTACCTTAATCGATCTAGTCACTTTTCGAAACTTAATTATCATTCACTGTAAATTGAAATATATAAATGCTTACGTGTTTTAACACTGAAATAATTTGAAATTTGTTTTTTTTATCTTTTTGTAATCATATTCAATCTTAAAGTTTCTCAAAGTGCTTAACCAAATTGTAGTGGTTCAAATTGAACCATTGAAAATTACTCGTCATAGAACAAGTTCACAAATTTATTGTTTGTAGATTTTTTTGTGTGACAAGTAGTAGCATTTTAACTTACTCATTGTCCTTGTTCAAACTTTAAAAACAAACGATTATTTTTTTAACTTTGAATCAACCAAGTTACCTTGAAGTTATATTGATAAATGGAAATTCCAATGAGCACTTGTATTATCTCAGACTTATTCTTTGTAGTCTTAAAGTCACCTCTTGTCCAATGATCATTAACAAGTAATTGGACTCTATCCAACCTATTTATTACACATGCATCGTTATTCTGACAACAATCAACTGAGATATTTCGGCGTTACGATTATGTATTTGATGGTTCTCATTTTACATACACATCGATGTTTCAAAAAACATTTTCACTTTGAACTTTTTATTTTTACTACGAATAGAAGCAAATTAACACTTAATAGCAATTATTAATAACTCAAACTTACACATATACACTCAATCATCCATTCATTCATTTATCTTCACATTGTGGACTTTTCACATGATTCTCATATAATTGATTCATGTTATCGTACTTACTAAAGTCAACATCAGAATATGGTTGTATAAGCACGGTAAAGTTTTGATTTGGTTGTTAAACACTATATACCATTTGATGATTGTGATTTCGTTAGTTGCCCTGAAGAAATCCAGACAGTTTGCTGGACGAAACTTTAGAGTTATTTAGATTTCAATCGCGGAGATTATTTCAAATATGGTTTTCACAAATAACTATACTAAAATCTCAACTGCTAATTAATTATCATTTTTTCCACTCATAACATTTTGCTAAGGTCTTTGTCTTATAATCAGAATTTCTATGTATAAGGCAGATGGTATTATTAGTTTTTAAAAAGAGCACAATCTTTTTACTCACTCTCTAATTTTCTAAATAGTTCTATCTTTAATCGTTTTTCTAACATAATTCTTACTTTCCTTACATAGATATTGTGTAACGAAGAGCTTGAGGAAACGCAAAGACATCTAGCCTTGGAAGTGATCGTTACACTAGCAGAAAATATACCAGCGGGTGTAAGAAAGTCAGCCACTTTAATCGAGTCTCTTGTGGGGACATTGCTCAACATGATGTCAGAAGTTGATGAAGAACCTGACTGGGCTGATGCTGACACTGCAGAAGAGGAGGATGACAGTAGTAATGCTCTCACAGCGGAACTTGCACTTGACAGGTTATCATGTGCTGTAGGTGGTCAACATATCCTGAATGAAATTCGCCGATCTGTCCCAAATATGCTGCAACACGGTAATTCATGAATTATTATAAGTTTTTTCCTTAATTTTACGGGTTAAGTAACTAACAGTTGTTACACAAAATTTACATTTCCTTAGTCAACGTAAAAATATATCTACACTATTTCAAAGAAAAGATATTAATTTGATTTTCAGTAGTCCTATATTCCATGGAATTGTGACCTTTTATTCGTTCATCTTACTAGATATTTTGATAGTAGTTCATCAAATAAGTTTTGTCTGCAACTATTATTGTTTTGTTTACAGCTGACTGGAAGCGACGGTATGCTGGATTAATGGCAATTTCCGCGTGCAGTGAAGGGAGCAGCAAACAGATGGAGACTATGCTTGGTTCTATATTAGATGCTGTCCTCCCTCGTCTTAGTGATCCACATCCACGTGTTCGATATGCAGCTTGCAATTCTGTTGGACAAATGGCAACGGATTTTGGTCCGAAACTACAGAAAACTCATCACAGTACTGTGCTCCCAGCATTAGTTCAAACACTTAACGATACGGTGCCTAGAGTACAAGCCAATGCGGGGGCTGCTCTAGTCAATTTCTGTGAGAAAGTACCACAGGTTTGTGAACAGAATATTTTTATTGATGCAGTTTCTTCGGAGTCATTAAAATGCAAAAATTTTAACTCACTAGTTGGATTATATCTATTGCTTATAAAAACCACCACATATTTTATAATAACGGTTTCAACAATTACCTTTGAGTCTGCATCTGTCCGTATAATTAGACTTCGGCTTGATTCTGTTACTGTCATCTACGGTCCAATTTAGCTACTAATACAAGCTTCTAACGCTTGACCAACCCAAACAGATAACAAAGGAAGATAAATATTTGTAGATAATTGTGTTCCCAAATATCGAGTGAATACACCTATAAATCACATATTCTTATGATTAGATACGCCAATACTGTCATGAACATTTAGACGGTGATCTGAGATTTTCGAACAATGTGGTTTTTACAAATCGCCTGGACATCCACCTGACTTATCATATAACCTAGAGGTGATTGCGTAAATATGTTTCTTCACTCGATATGCCACTCAATCACGTGATTTTTAGTCATTAGGTCATAATTTTAGGGTCTCATTAAGATGACATTCACCTGTGTATAATTAATGTGTTAGTCAGTCTAATAATCGAGTTTGTCTAATCATTAAGTTCTCTCTATTAAATGAAACTGAATGTAAATGAAGTATTATTATGCAAAATAATCTCGAACTAAACGATAAGGGAAATAAAATGTTTAGTTCCACACAGTTAAAAGAACTGACTACATTTACTTACG
Organism: Schistosoma mansoni; assembly: GCF_000237925.1. Classification (NCBI taxonomy): domain Eukaryota; kingdom Metazoa; phylum Platyhelminthes; class Trematoda; order Strigeidida; family Schistosomatidae; genus Schistosoma; species Schistosoma mansoni. The sequence goes on from NC_031502.1 coordinate 50,921,555, forward strand.
TTAGCGCATCGTGCAAACAAATAAATAATTGTCATGTTTCAATTAGTATATATGTATGCTCATATATTCCATTTTGCAGCACATTCTGGTAAATTACTTGGATGACCTGGTGTCCAAACTCGAACAAATCATGAATTCTAAGTTTCAGGAGATGGTGGAGCATGGTCGCAAGCTAGTGCTAATGCAAATAGTAACAACTGTGGCATCTGTTGCTGATGCAGCTGAAAAGAAATTCTTACCGTATTATGATCGGTGCGTCTACTTTGTATATACTGATTTCCCGTTTTAAACTCAAACTATGGTATGACGTTTTAACTTTTTTCATGTGTCCTTAGTTGTGAAGTATATTTGAAGTATTTGAAGTGGTTTATGAAGATGCAACAACTTACTTTATAGACTATACGATTAATTGTTCCTAAGCATGTACAATATTTTACTAAGTAGAAAAAAATCGGTCAATCTGTACACATCTTTGCTCATTTAGTTTGTTTTTTCTTTTCTACGTTTTGTAACTAACACTACATGACTTAAATTCAGTGTTTCACTACACATCATTCGTCAACATAGTTATTCAATATAAAGGTTTTATCGATGGTATATTCATGGAAATGTTCGTATGTTGTTCATTCCCTTTTCAAACAATATCGGAGCAAATTGTTACCGAATTCAAGTTAAGCTGATCAGGTTCACCGGCTATATTAGATAAGATCTTGTCCTTATTTTCAATCACCACATTTCATTTCCATGTCGATCAAAATGCAAAAATACTTGAGTTAGTCTCTGTAGTTGAAAACAAATAAAGCGTCATTAGTTGCTCCACCAACTAATTTCACCAAACCGATAATCGAATTAAATCAATTTAAAAGCAACATTTTCCATTTAAAGCGATGGGAAAAGAACTCTGTTTTTTCCTGTCTTTGACAGGTTCAAGTCATGTAAATAATCTGATTGGAAAATCTTTGAGTAAGAAAATCAATGCCAACATGGATAAAATTACTTAAGGTGTATGTCTATGACAAGATTGAGTAAGAATAGGTATTAAAATATTCAGGACTGAAATGAATTATCAATATTATTGCGTACTGTCTGGGACAATGTAAGTTTCCTGTATGTCTCCATGTGGAGACGGCTCCCGGTGAACTTGCGACTTGGAGGGTTCTAGCGTTCGAGTACTCAGGCTGTACGCGGTATAACAAAAGTCCGAGTTCTAAATACAACACTCAATGTAACAGAAATGATAAGCTACAGACCTTGAGCTATATAGATCCTAACGTTATTATTATCAATATTATTAGAGAGCTATATTATCTCATCATTTGCGTATTTCCTGATTTTTATTACGCTTTCGTCACTAAAAACTGCGACTTAGACGTACTCTATCTCTTGAATCAAGATTGTATGTCATCTTATCTACCTCACATCATAGTCACTCGTTAACTAATATAGAAATGGTTAGTGCTAATTAATTGTACATTTATCGAATGTTTTACAAGCCTACCTAACTCATTGCTTCTTAGCTATTACTAATTAAGTAGATTGTTTAAAAAACAAACCATGTTTTAATAATATAAGTATTTATTATCTTATATATAAACTATGTTAATCTTCATTTTGTTTATTTTGTCTACAGTTTTATGCCAGTTCTAAAGTATATAATGGAAAATGCTACACACAAAGATTTACGTTTATTGCGTGGTAAAACTATTGAGTGTATAAGTCTTATTGGATTAGCTGTTGGAAAAGAAAAGTTCATTCAGGATGTCGGGCCAGTAATGAATCTATTACTTCAGACGCAAACTCAACCGGATTCTGAATCATCAGACGAAGATGATCCTCAGGTAAGTCATCATTATATGGTATTTAGGAAATGTGTTTGCGCCTACTGTTATTCTTTTGATTCATGATTATAATTTCTAATTCCTAGGCTTCTTATATGATTAGCGCTTGGGCAAGAATCTGCAAGCTATTGGGTCGTGATTTCGAAAGTTATCTTCCTGTTGTTATGCCACAGGTATTACGTTCTGCCTGTGTAAAACCTGAGATATGTATCCTCGACAATGATGAAGCAGACGATGTAGAATCGGATGTTGATTGGCAAGTTGTCAAATTGGGAGAGGATCGTAATTATGCAATTCGCACAAGGTTAGTTGGAAATATGAAAGAGATTATTTTATTGTTAGTTTAAGTTATTTCAAACTCCAATGGTTGATAAAATTGTTTATTTTTCTTTAGTGGACTAGAAGACAAAGCAACAGCTTGTCAGATGCTCGTTTGTTATGCACGTGAAATGAAGGAGAGTTTTGCACCTTATTGTCAACAAGTTTTGGATATTATGGTCCCGTTGCTTGATTTCTATTTTAATGATGAAGTAAGTTATACTGAGTTATTATTGCTTCAACTTAATTAATTAACTGGTAATTTTTTTCTGAAAAACATGTTTTTTGAATTATTTGACATCTTAAAGTCTTATAAAGGATTTAACGACATGAATATATCCCCTTCCTTAAGTAATTAATGATTACTAAATTCGGTGGTTAAGTGATATGGGTAGGAAAAATTACGCCTAAAAGTTAGGTCTCAATTGAGTAAAACTCGATTGACCTACAAACTGTGATTCCCTGCAATGGCTTATGAAATTTTATCGTATTATTTCCCGTGCTAATGTTTGATACATAGAAGTGTCACTTTATTAAATTTAAAAATTGATAATTGTGGCTAGTGGTCTTGTTTTTGGTTTTAAATCATTCGGCGACTTACCTCAGTAATTCGATCTTAAGAGCAATCACTACTCTCGAATACACTTTGTAACACTGCATATAACCGATTAACCATCATATATACTTATTGATTTTAACAATTAGAAATTCGTTTATCGACTTGGAAAATCGTAGTTCTCAACGTTAATTTTCTGGTATTATAATTTTAACAAATTCTATTGATAGCAAATATGAAGCTTCCAAGTCATTAATACTTCAGTGTTTTTTAAAGATTTCAGTGATTGTATTTATTCTAAAGCACTATATTCACATATAAAAGATTAAATTTGTGCAGAGATAAAAGTCAGGAGAAGGAGCAAGGCCATAGCTATCCATTGACTGAGAGGACTTCTGCGACACGAGAACTTGACCACTGAAAATATTAACATTCACTAGGTGTCAGGGGTTGCCCCATATAACTATTCTTACTTTATGATATTTATCAATAGAAGTTTTTTCTTGTTGTATCTGCAAAAACTATATTAATCATCCATTTCTTGACGTTTTTCTTCAAACAAATAGGTTCGTAGTGCTGCTGCTGAATGCCTACCTTTTCTTCTTAGTAGTATGAAGGTTAAGCAACCAGAATTGGTAAAAACTGCCTGGGAACGTGTACACAAAAGTCTTATACGAGCAGTAACCAATGAACCTGAGCGTGATGTTGTAGCAGATCATCTACAATCACTTGCAAATTCTATCGAAGCAGTTGGAAAGACTTATGTGACTAGTGATCAGTTAGCTGAAATTCGAAATCTATTAGATCATTTGTTTCATGAACATTTTGAAAAAAGTGATGAACGTCTTGCACAACGACAGGTAAGTTGCGCTCAGTTTACATTATTTTTGTAATGTTCATAAAGAAAATTACTATTACACAGATGTAGTAAAACACAAAATAGGCTCTTAGTAATTTAGATTTGACGACTCCTGGTGATAAGTAAACCTAACAAACATATTACACTTTTCATTCTTTTATATGGGACCCTAAATCCATCAATTATCATGTAATTATTGCAAAAATTGCTTGTATATTCTCGACCTTGTCGAAAAATTTTAAATAGTATATATATGTTTATTGTCTTTTGTAATCTGTCGTCAGTTAAACTAACTAGGCAAATGGAACATAAACAAAGAATATTAAATATCTTAATTTCATTCATAGGCACAATCAACCTGACATCTATCTATTTTACTCACTTCTTTGGTGATAAACTATGTATATTACGATGTCTTTCACGTATGTTTAAGGAAGAATTACACTTCACCGTTATAAGCATGACATTATTATATAGATTTGCACAACACATTTATCTGATAACAAGTTATAACATTTTTCTACTTTGTCCAGAATGAAGATTATGATGAATTCGAAGAAGAACGCCTGTTAAGCGAAAAAGATGAAGATGAATACGTTTTATCAAAAATGTGTGATATTGTTCATTCCATTTTTGCTGCTTTCGGTGTTGAAGCACTTCCATTCTTTCAACAACTTATGGTATTCTGTGTCAAACTCCTGGTATGTGTTTATTTACCATTTATTTACTTAATTAAACAAACATTGATACAAAGGGAAACCAAAATATATTCACACCATTTGCCCCCAGGATCCTGGAGCCTGTGTGCACTATTGGTTTGGAATCAGGGTTTTCCAATTCCCCTAGGTGGATTCTTTGTACCCACCCACCAACCTAGCTTAAACTCCGGAAATCCACTGTTAAGGGAAATATTTATATCATTTTCTTTTAAATAAGTTACTTTTTAGCTCCAATCAATCTCTTTTGCTTTGTCCTGCATTGACTGCAAGTTCTTTGTTTATATGGATCTTCATAGCGTTGTTCGCATACCGTAAAATGATCGAGTGAGCAGTATTGATGTTAGTCATTAAGTACTAAATATCGGTGAGATTGTAAACCCCCATCAACTTTAATGATTACGACGTGCTACTTATGTTCAACTACCGCCCACCTCAATGATCGATTTTTTCTGATGTGAAAGTAATTTTAAAGAAAGTCGGGCATGCCCAAACCAACACATGACACTAATCCATGAAATAACTGACTGTTGGTCCGAGACATGTTGATAGATGTACACTGTGTGATTGATGTCCACCTGATGACCGTGATCAGTGATTGGAGACATTTGTGCTATGTGATTGAAAATCGTTCGTATTATTGCAGATGAAACTACTCTTTATCTTCCTCCCTATTTCGTGTCGCAATATTCCTTCTTAAATATTTTTTAATTTCCTTTCGAATAACATTCTCAATGTTTAGTTTCTGATTATTATTACTGCTACTTTATTTTAACTCTACTATTCATCTCATGTCGCCCCCCATAATAATAATAATAATAATAATAATATGGCATGACAACTTTTTGCCTACACAAATGTTTCTAGCTGTACCTTGATTACAAATGGCTGAATATACTGTGAAAAGCCTGATAGTTAATTATAGCAGTCGAATTCGGATTGGTTTTGATAGGCAAAATAGATTAAACTATTTACACGTTGTTCAGTTATTTGTTTTAGTACGTTCTTGATTGCTATTTTTACACTAAGTGTAAATACAAATCCAATTACACATTGCACTACAGTACACCATTCCAAATCGCTCTCCCCAAAGATCGTTATAGTAAGAATTAAGGCTTTCTTTGGTTAATTAGGGGAATGTATGTTTTATATAACTATCAGTCAGTCAATCAGCTACAACGTAGGACCAGGCACATATATGCATCGGTCCAAGTTGCCATACCTCGTTAGCACAACAAGATGAACACCCGATTCATACACGTAATTAATTTAGTGGTGGTAGTATATAAAAGATAGGTTGTATATAAGGATATAGTATAGGAAGGAAGAACGTTATGAAGCAATTTTAATCTCAAGGTTTAAAGGAATATAAAGAGTGTATACACCTACGCCATTGTGATCGATTCTGAGCCATGTCACCTAGAGTCTCCAATCATTGGTTACGATAGTCACGTGGACCCCAACCAAGTAGTCTGCATCTACCAACATGGCTCAGACTAGAAGTTAGTGACTTCAAGCACTGATGCCATGTTTTGGTTTGGCCGCCCCTAACTCTCTTCCAACCATCCCCTACACTAGTCAACATTGCGCGTCGTGGTAATCGGTGTTCAGGCATACATAACACGTGGCCCAAGCATCTCAGTCGATGAAGATTCATCACGTCATCAACTGATTTACCATCATTCCCTAATACCCTGTGTCTAACCTCACTATTACTTACCCGGTTATCCCAGCAGATGCGAGCAATATTTCTAAGACATCTGTGGTCAAATACTAGTAACTTACGAGTACCTTCTACTCTTAATGGCAATGTTTCACAGCCGTAAAGTAGAACAGAGCGAACTGCTGAGCAGTATACTCGTCCCTTAATTGATAGACGGATATCTCGTCTTCGCCATAGGTGACGTAAGTTGGCAAAAGCCAAACGAGCTTTTTGAATCCGTGCAGAGATTTCGTCAGACACCAACCCATTAGGGCTGATCAGACTTCCAAGGCAAGTGAAGTTGTCCACGCGTTCGACTACTTCACTCCCTATCCTCAGTTCAGGTGTTGACGCAGGCCAGTCCTGGAGTAACAATTTACATTTGGATGGGGAGAAACGCATCCCAAACATCCTGGCATTATTACTGAGTTCCAACAGAAGACTCTGCATTTTGTCAGCGTCTTCACCAAACAGGACTATGTCATCTGCGTATTCTAAGTCGCTTAGTGTTCCCCCTGGTAGGAGATCAATTCCTGAAAATTCAGTCGAAGAGAGTGTTATTTCCAGCAACAGGTCTATAATGAAGTTAAACAAAAATGGGGGTAGTGGACAGCCTTGACGGACACCACTTGAGGTTGGAAAATCAGATGACAGTTCGCCATAAGCTCTCACTCGACTGGTAGTGTTCGAGTAAAGAGCATTCACAAGGTTTATGTACTTCTCAGGTACACCTTCCAATGACAGACACTGCCACAGATCCTCTCGGTCTACAGAGTCAAATGCTGCTTCTAAGTCAAGAAGAGCTATCATTGTCGGACGCCGATAAGCGTGTCTGTGCTCTAAAACTTGACGAATGGTGAATATGTGGTCGATACAGCCACGACCAGTTCTGAAGCCAGCCTGATTTTCTCGTGTTTGCAGTTCACGAGTCTTAGTTAGGCGCCCGATAATTATTGAGGCTAGTATTTTAGATGCTATGTTAGTCAGACTGATCCCTCTATAGTTATCACAGGATGATTTTGGCCCCTTCTTATATATTGGGACAATCAGTGATTGTGACCAGTCAGATGGGATTACGTCCGTTTCCCAGATTTTAGCCAGAATATTAGTCAACCTAATCGCTAAAATTGGACCACCATATTTAAAGACCTCTGGAGCCAATCCATCTGGACCAGCTGCTCTTCCTCGTTTCAGATTACTTATAGCCTTTTGAACTTCAAGTAGAGTCGGGGGGCCTACTTCAATGTTCCATTCAGGTTTTCTGGGAATAGTGGGTAGTTGTGAAGTAGCTGAAGGCCAGCTAAACTGCTCCTTAAAGTGTTCCGCCCATCGTTCTAAACGTTTGGGTTGAGAGCAGATAAGGGTTCCATCTTTTTCCGAGATTGTCTCACTTACACTTGACTTATTAATTCCGGTTTCTTTTATTAGTCTGAATAGTTGCCTGGTGTTGCCTACAGCCGCTGCCTTTTCCATCTCTTTTGCTTTCGTTGCCCACCACTGCTCACGATCGTTCCTTAGGCTTTTAGTTAACCTAGATCTAATTTGTTTACGCTCTTCGTCGTGTTCAGAGCCTGATGGGATGAGTTTACGCGAATCCATCAGTGAAATAGACTTAGAAGAAATCCACTGGTTTTTTGGAGCCCTATGGTTTAAATGACTAATAGATGTTACTGCTGTTTCCACAGCTGTTCGTATGTCTTTCCAAGCAGCATCTGGGTCAGTCTCGTTTACAGAACTGCCTAGATGTGAACTCAGTTGTTTCTGGAATTCGCATTTGGCTTTCTCGTCCTCCAGTTCAATCCTAATGGGTCTTCTTAGTGTACTTTTCCTGCGTCCATTGAGGCGCAGACAAATGCGCGCTCATATTAAAGCGTGATCAGAGTCTAAACAAGTATTCCAATACGAGCGACAATCTTCTATTGAGCCTCTCCAACGATGACTGATGACAATATGGTCTATTTGAGTCCATCGTTGGTTTGGTGCAGGTGGTCGCCATGTTAGACGATGTCTCTCCTTATGCTTAAAATTAGTGCTTGCTAAAAATAAACGATTGTCTGAGCATAGTTGCAACAGACGATCACCATTATCGGTTCGTTGAGCCGGAATACTAAAACACCCACCTATATGTCTTTCTGTTTGATTTAAGCTGCCTACCTGGGCATTAAAGTCACCCACTACGACTACTATGTCTGAGCGCTTAGCTTTCTGAAGAAGCTCAGAGAGCTTTCTGTAAAAGTCATCTTTCACTTCATCATGGCTGCAGTCAGTGGGATCATAGGCAGAAACGACGAAAAGGCAACGACGTGTGTCCCTATCCTTCCGAGTTCTTACGGAACCATTTAGCCGGACAGCACACAGGCGACTGTCAACGGGGATCCATTCTAGTAATGTCTGTTCTGCCCTTGTACTTAGTGCTATGCCTACACCTGCAAGTCCACGAGAACTAGCCATCGGGTCGCCAGATACACGGAGGGTGTATTTCGTTGGTTGTCCATTTTGGCGAGATGAGGTCAAGTGAATGACCACACTGGGATCCTGTATGCGTGTTTCGGAGACACAGCATACATCAATGGTACGAGATTCTAGAGTTTTAGCTAAGGAGGCCTGTTGACCGATTTGGCATAGGGTACGTACGTTGAAGGCTCCAATGTGTAGTTTGGAGCGAGGTTTTAGTAGACCTGGGACAGCGTTTCGCGCACTAGAATCGTTGGCCATGGTGACACTTGAGGAGGAAACCGAAAGAGGAAGTTTAGTGTTGAAAGTGAAGGTAGAAGGAATAGTAGGAATTGAAGAAGGAGATTGATTATGAATACAGTGGTCTTGAGTGCTGTTAGAGGTATGAGGGCAGTTATCGATTCCCGGTTGCCCACACCGTGGAAGGGTTCTTCTAGAGGTACCTGGAAAGGAAATTGGGTTAGAAGTGGTCTTAATGATCTGAGAGCGTGACCGCAGTGCCCGAGGGACAACTGCTTGAGGTCGGTCACACACGACCTTTTTGTGGGTAGTTTTTGTGTTGGCTCCGTTCTTCAGAGGACCTTACCGCCGGAGACGGATATCCGTGAGATAAGGCGAGGTGTGCATTTTCAGGGTCGACCTTTTCTAACGCCACCCCTCCTTATGGGAAGGCAGCATCGCTGTCATGCTGGTTGTCTGAAGGAAACACCTTACTGCTGTCACACCTCTGTACAGTCAGCAGTACGACTTCGCCTTCGGACCTTGGGTTTGCTGCTTTTAGTCTCACCGCTCTTCAACCGACTTGCCTGGCATGGTAGGACCTTGAGGAACGATTGTTCCAGCCAGTATGGATCGATTGATTCATCACGATGGGCAAGCACGACCACCACGTCAAGGTAGCAGCATTCCTGACATGATACCCTATCATAAATTTAAAAGCATCTGATCCGAAGAAGTTTTAAAATAATATGTTTGTTATGCGACATCTGGATGTAGACTAGTTAGAAATATCCCACCTATTCACACATATTCTCATTTTTGTTTTAACCTGTTTTTTTTCATAGGAACAAAATCGTCCTTGGTCAGATTTGCAGTGGGGTATCTGTTTATGGGATGAGATAATTGAATTCACTGGAACACAGAGTTGGCAATTTCATCAATTCTTCTTGCCTACATTTGTCCAAGCTGTACATCACCAGCAGCCGGATGTTCGTCAAGCTGTTGTTTATGGGATCGGCGTAGCTGCTATGAAAGGCGGTCCTGAGTATAATCAAATATTGTCTGATTTTGTTGGACCACTTATACAGTTAGTTGAAGCCCCAGATTCAAAGTCTGAAGAAAACAATTTATGCACCGAAAATGCAATTAGCGCGATCACAAAGGTGCGTTTCAATAATTTCCCAATGCATGTTTTTGCACAATTTGTGCGATGCTTTGTCTATTTTCTCATTCCAGTGCTGTGTGAATTCTTAGTGGTAATTTCCTAATTTATTTGTCTGGTGGTCACGGTAGCTCTAACTGAACTAAATTTGTCTGTTCATTTTGTTTACTAATATTATTTAATTTATATAGCTATCGATAATTTACAATTTCGACAATAATGCTTTTATTGTTTTTGAACAGATTATGAAATATCGACCTGAATGTTTACCGCCAGCACTAGGAGGTATTGACGCTTTGATCGTCCGATGGTTAGGTTGGCTTCCTATATGTGATGATACTGTAGAGACTGAACATGTATACGGCTATCTATGTGATCTTATTGAAGCCAATAATCCTGTTGTAATTGGACCAGATAACTCTAACCTACCCCGCATCGTTCGTGCTATCGCTGAATCCATGTCTACTGGCGGTCTGTCTGATACAAACACCGAAGAAAATCGATCGAAACTGGAAACGGTTAATCAAGCTGGTGGTTTCAATCAGCAAAACGGTTTAGAAAAACCTTCCGCTTATCAACGGTGTGTATCCATACTGCGCCACATACAAGTAAGTCACTTTAGTTTAATTCACATTTTCAAAACACGAGTTCGTGCTAATAACTAAGATAATAAAAGCTTCAAGATCAAACCACCCAGCTTAGAAAACGTGATTACATCGATAAACACATCACCTCTCCACCAGGTATATCTCATACATCGCGCATAATGCATGCAGAATTACCGTATGTTAGGCAGCTATTCTTCAGAAATGTTTGTAAATATCAAGGATTAAAAGTGGAAAAATCTGTAACCTGTCTTTTACTTTTGAATTAGTTTGTTACTGTATAACTTGTATCTATATTTCATTTTGACCATAAAAACCAAAACACCTCGTTTTGTCGAATTCGCCTATGCTCCTTTATGAGGAGTAACAGTCGTAAATAAGTACGTAAGTGGGAAAATCTTCATAGGGATCCTAATCATGTCAGCATTTATCAATATTCATAACGTCAAAAATTTTTGTTTACTTATTGAATTATTTATTAACACTATATTATCATGAAATATAAACGATCCACTGTGTTACTACGGGGTCAGTCCTTTTAGGGTTAAATAGTAAAGAGAAACTACGGGTTACATAATTGTAATGATCGTTTGTGCATGGTTATTTTTATCTGACCATGTTGTTTGTCAAGTCGAGTGACTAAATAAAATTACTAAATCTTGTTCATACATTATGGGAATTTCAAAAAGTCATGAACAACACAAGATTTATTGGAAATATGCATACACCCAAATTACTAACACTTTACGCCAACACAGTAGGAGAAGAAATTAGAGAGGTGGAAACAAAAAGAGGAAAATGCCGACAATTATTTCAGTGAAAAATACAACTCAAATAGATCAATGACAACTAAACAATGAAAGGTGGGATAAAAGATTAAAGAGTAAGTCAGTGTTACTCTCACTGATTTCGAACTATTTCATCCAATGTCTTTGGGATTTTATGTTTTTCTTAAAGATCTAATCAAAGAGAATTTTGTAGTTCATTTTCCGCTCAGTGTAACAATTATTTTATAATTCCTGGATGCCGTTTATGCTAATGAAGTAGTGAAACTTCATCAGTTGAGATGGCTGGGACACGTGTTACGTATGCCCAACCACCGACTGCCCCGACGTGCAGGAGTAGGTTGAAAGAAAGCTAGGGGCGGCCAGACCAAAACGTGGCACAAATCCGTGAAGTCAGTGACAAGTGAACTGAGCCATATTGGTAGGTGTAGACTACCTGGTTGGGATCTGCCAGATAATAGCAACCGATGGTTAGAGACCTTGAAAGACATGGCTCAAAATCGTTTGCAATGGCGAAGGTGCATCCACTCTTTGTGTTCTACCAAAGTCTAATCTTCTGAATTCTTCATGTCCGTATCCTTTTTCTATTTCCAAATTTATTTCACTGTATTATGCTCCTTCAATAACATCTTCAAACCCTAATCTTTCACATAATGCTTATACTCTTACTACTTCTACCACTATGGGATTTGAATTAACAACTGCATCTGTGTGCTAATGTGGTATGGCAACTCGAACTGATGTACGTACGTACGAATTTCTACGTTGTGACTGACTGACTGACTCAACAATTAGAATGATGAATGTTTCAGTTCAAGTTAAAAACTATTAATATACTGTTGAATAAGATTTTATTTACCGTATCCCATCTACCGGTAGATATGTTACAGGTGAAAAAGAAGAAGCATCGATCTCTTTCAATATTATAAATGAAAGATGTTTAAACCCCACTTTTAATGAAATTTTCTTCATGCAAATACCTTTTATTTTATTCCTTTTAGTCCAATTCATCATTGGTAGAAGTATGTGTAAGTCAATTAAATGAAGAACAACGTAAAGCTCTTGGAATTGCTTTAATGGGTCAATAATATGAATAAGATAAATCCATTTCATAAAAATTAATTTTATGCCTATTCTGATTGTTTATAAACATGGATAAATTTAATTTATCATACTCATTTAATATCTTTACTATTTCTCCTCTTTATAGAAGTACATTACATTACTTTATTAATGTTTTGTAGTTCTTGTAAATTATTCCAAAATAAAAAGTGTAGAATAAGCACTTCCTATTTGAAAATGTATTTTTTTTTGTCTTCTTCTTCTATCTGCATGGATATTTCAGTTTTTTTTGTTTACTTTGTTATGGTCTTCTATCAACTAAACTGTTAACGTACCGCCGAAAAGGTTTTTTTTCTTTGTTTTTTAAAAATGAAACCAATCAGATTCAAATTATGACATTGTTTGATGCTTAATATGTATCGTATATGTTCATATATGTATTGGTATTTGTCTCAGTGTTTTCTGAATAACTTTTCTCATGTGCTTTCCTCATATAGATTTTCCCCTTGGATCAGGATGATAATTGTAACATATGTGGTTTAATTTAATTAACCGGTTTCATTTCAGCCAGTACTTCGGTATTCATCATGTATGTTTTGATCTGGTACTGTTGATCATTAATAAAGCAAACTTAGCTGGATGGTCATTCATCGTTTTTGTTGTTACTTTAGTTTTTCATTCATTATCCATTAATCCACATCTCGTAAATTTAAAAGTTTACTGGAGAAAAATATATTTGTTTATTTTTATGTAACATAGCATTGTTAAGTATAAAATGTATATCTTGTCTCCCTGGTACTAACAATAGTGTTATTGATCCCATCATTAAATATTTTTTTAAAAAACAAGTCCTAAATTGGTTAATTGGAAGGATTATACAATTATTTGATTCAGCTAAACCGTCAGAAGATGGTTTATTCAAAGCTGACATTTTCGAAGCACCGATTACTCAGCACGTAATTCTCTATTCCGAAGTACAATTAAATTTCTCTCTCGATAGTTACCGCGCCCATTTCCCATTGTTCAGTGAACATCAACAGTAAAATTTCGTTTTATGCTACTTCTTATTTATGATAATCATCAAATATTGCGATTTCAGTCGTTGAGTATCAGTAAATTGTAACATTCACGACAAACAAAGTAATCTCATCCTCTTAAACATCCATTAAATAGTAACAGCTAGGCAAATAATTCCATATAATATTCAATGTATTCCAGGCGCTATCAATTAAAAAATAGAACCAGTCAATCTTGAAGTGAAAAGCTTATGTAAGCACACTACTCTGTAGTTTTTAACATTTTTGAAGCCCAATGCGAAAAGAATTATGTTTTACGAGTACATAACTTATATTCGGCTTGTTCAGTCATAGTAAACGTAGTATTCAGCAACGAACTTCATCGGCTCAAGTTGTCAATAGATCAGGACAATGATCCAGTGGACTGATCAACAATCTAATGGTGAGTGGATGTGTTTGACTAAAAAGTTGTTTCATTTTCTATGGAATAAACATGCGTAATTGGGTGCTTATGTATGTGAGTCGGTTTAACCCAATAAATTTCCTTCACTCTTGGTCTTTCCACTCAGTAGCCGGTTGGAGACTTTTGTATCAACATCAGTATTGATCCCTATACGTCAGAACAGCAAGGTGGAATTTTATTTCAGTAATCTCAACCACACAGTGCGTTCAAGTCATTATTAATCTCCACTGGACTATATAAGCGGACGAACCAGTGCCTTAAACGTCTGATCGTTACCGTACATGTTGCTTCATTAACTGATAATTTTGTTTTCGCGTGATTTACACATTGATCCATTGCTATGTCAATCTAATCCAGGTAAACAAAATTACCTGTCAATGAACTATTTTGCAGTTTACCTAATTTTCACGTTCATCATCGCTGAAAAAGTGGTGGCAAATTAGATTTCTGTTAGTTTATCTATTTAAATCACTAGATTACGTAGTTCACAAATAATCAGTTTCTCTTAAGTCAAATGACACCAGTGACCAGCAACAGCCGGATATTCTGTGGCTTATTGGTCCACTCAAATTCTATCCCAAATTAAGAACACAGAAAAAACAAGCCATCTTTTATTATTATGACTGGAAAACGTGTTAATACGCATCAGTTACTAAACCATAATGCATCACTACCCCGTTCATGACTATGACATTCTCGGTACAAAGTAATTAATAAGTATATAGTAATTAGCTGTTACTCATGAACTATGAGTTATATTGTCAGTTAGCTAAACAGCTTGCAATTATGGCAGCATTGAAATACCATAAGCCCCATATTTATTATCTACACAATAAAAATACCTATACTCACTAGAATGTCCCTAAGGATTAAAAATCTATGATAAAGACCGTTCAAGTTTGATCTATCGCAGCACTATAATCAAAGAGATAATGGCTTAGTAGTTAATACACATCTTGTCCTTATGGACCTAGGGTAAAACTTAGCCTCGTTTCAGTAATATTGGCTATCGTGCTGAAAATGTACTGCGAGGCTACTTTCACAAACTAGTACTTGGTTTCCAAGTTATATTTAGTAGAATAAAATGTTGGTCGATTTGAACAAATATATTTATGATAAATTTGGTGATTAGTGTCAGCATAAATGTAATGTATGAAAATATTCGCCCTTGGAATCGTTGAGATAACATTGTAGTATCCTGTCTCGCTACCGCATAGCGGGTTTACCGAATAAAATACTGCAGACTAGACAAGGTGATATCCGATCACAATCATTATTTTCTAACATTTCATTGTACAATATAGAAACTAAATACAATCTACTATAATTTAACAAGTTCCTGTTCTTAATTCTTCAAATCTAGTATAGTAATTAAATTCAATTAGTATTGTTTGTTTGAATCTTCTCATTGATGTTTAGGACTGCAACTGGTCAGTTTCTAATTGGCATATGTGCATACTGTGCGTATTGCCTCGATATAGCCTTAATTCACAAGCCTAGTAAGCAAAGATGGCTATCAGGACTCAATAGCTGAGTGGATAACGCGATGGCGTTCGAAGCGAAAGGTACTGGGTTCGAGTCCCAGAGTAAACATCAACTCTGATATGCAGGTACATCCATCTGACGAATCCCAAATAGGACGGAACGCGCGTCCTGGATTCCACTGCTAGCCACTATCCATCTTTAGTATAGTAATTGTAAAAGTACAATCGAGTGTGTAGAATTATTCATAGTAAGACTATTGATGACTGTTCTGCTTGATTATCTTGGGTGCCACAGCTTGTAAAGTCCTAGGTATAATGTGTTTCCTTTTTTGAAAAAATGTGAATATTACCATGATATAACTCCGCCTGTAGCTCTTCTAGAGTTACTGCCGGTCCCAAGCCCGGGTAAAGGAGGAGGGTTGGTCCTGGGGTTAGCAACCCCATCCCGTAGAAAACCAACTCGCTAAAAAAACGCTAACCAGAAAAAATTATTCAAATTACCATGATATAAAATACTCAGTGAAATTATCTACTTTGTAGTATCTATTTATTGAATTCTGTAAAACTCAGGAGAAAAATACCTTGAACATAGATAATTCAACCTATACATCAAAGAGTCTACCGTTGTGTTATTTTTCTTCACTTTGCTTAACTTCAGATATGGCGATAGTTTCTACGGTGCTGAACGTTTTGTTAACCTTTATCCTTTTCAGAGTTATAAAAAGTATTTTTAATGAATCCATAAATTTGGTTGTATTTCTATTCCAATGATCAGTAATTAATCAATAAGCATTCCGAAAGTGAATTATATACTCAACAATTACGTCAATACATCGCTAAACCGTCACTAAGTAAAATGTATTGACTTGTTGATTTTACAAATTTATGAAGTCAACAATTAGATTGATTGATAACTGATTAAAATTAATTATTCACCTGTAAAACACACGACTTTATTTTCGACACTGTGTCAGACATTATTATTATTAATATTATTGGTTTCTGCAACCTTTTGTTTGTGTTTAAGGTCACTTAAATCCATGTGTCAGAAAAGTTGCAAAGTTATCAATTCGGTTTTATGCTTGCTATTTAAACTATGAATAATAGTTATTTATTTAAACACATAAATATTGGTACAAGGAAACACCAGATAAATATGCGCCGCACAAATCTCATTCGATTTGTGTGAGGGCTGTGATACTGCTCAGGTGCCCAAACTGAAGTAGGTGGTTTTCTTAGGGGGCCACACCCGGAGCCTTTGACCTGAAGGTCTAGTCCACAAGGCAGTGGAGTATCGTAAGGAGATGCAGTCCCATGGTAGCCGGTGACCGACGATTGGTTCATACGCCATTTGTTCCTTCAGGATACTGGAGCCCATGTGCATCATTGTTTTGAAATCAGGGTTTTGCAACTCCCCTAGGTGGATCCTCCACATCCACTGACCCGGTTAAAGCACTGGACATTCGCTTTTCGTCCTCTCAATTTAGTAAACAACATAATAGGAAATAAAATCAAAATAGCAAGAGGTATCCGAACTACCATATCCAGCAAATTCAATTCCTAATCGAAACTAAAAGTTTCGATGATGTAATCTTTTCTCACTTCAGTATTTCCTACTTCAAATTATCATTAGCATATTTGTGTGTGTGCTGGGATACTATCCGAGCATTAAAACCGAAATAAGTAGTTTTCTTGAGCGGCCATTCGTTGAGCCATTAATCTAGAGGTCTAGTCCATAAGACAGTGAAGAACATCAGGAGCTACTGTTCCATGTTAACCAGTGACCAGAAATATGTCCGCACACTATTCGTTCTCTAGAGATCCTGGGGCGTGTATGTACCGAGAGTCTAGAATCAGCGTCTTCCGAACCTCCTGAATATTTACCAACATGGTCAAGTACTGTATATTTGTTTTTCATTCACTCACTTTTGTAAATAAAACCCTTGCAACAAGGAGATGGTGAGAAAGACTTCATAGGCAGTGGGCTGTAACATTATACCCATTTGTTAATATTTCAACGGACTCTCACCACTCCCTACGTACCAGAGCAATTGGTTTGAAAAACTATTATTGGCATCATTCATTTAAATTATTTAAAACTTCCTCACATGAGATAGAAAATGATGATGAGAAATTCGAATCCAGTGATCATTTCGTTATGCAAAAACAAGAGTATGATCCGATGAAGTAATTTTAAGGAAACGACAAATAGGAAGGCCGAAGAAAACATAACATCGGGAATTAAAAGCTGACATGAAAAAAGATGAAAAGCAACTGGAAACGATTGCCCAGAATACGATCAGATGGAGATTACTGATGGATGGCTTATTCTCCTCTACGAGGAATAACAGGCATAGGTAAGTATTATGTATATAATTAAAAATAAAACAATAGAGTAAGAAAATACTGATATTATTTAATGATATAATGGTGTAATACAACACCCCTGTAGTTGATAATCTCTTTACATAGACAATTTAAATTATACTAATTATAAATCAATTTCGTGTATCGGTTGAAGTTAGACATTAACACCGTTCGATACCGGCCCAGTGGTTTATCGGATAAGTGCTCTGGCGCGAGACTGGTAGGTCCTGGGTTCGAATCTCGCGAGTGCGGGATCGTGGATGCGCACCGCTGAGGAGTCCCATAATAGGACGAAACGGCTGTCTAGTTCTTCCAGGTTTTTCATGGTGGTCTAGCTTCAATTGACCCATGATTTCAACTCTATAATTATAAATTAGTTGGATCATATATTTCTCACATTTCAATGGATGTATCAAATTAGGTTAGTCTGTAATTTTATTATTATTATTTTTTATTAGTAAGAAATTATGTCATAACACTGGTGTATAGTATCAATGAAACATGAACGACATCTATCATATTCATTCATATGCTAATTAAAAAAATAGGTTTATTTTCGTACTGTACAATATCGATTTATATTTTATGATGTATATATATATGTATATTTATAGCATGATTGATGAACATTAAAAAAGTGCACTACCGTTTTTTTTTGTGTGTGTGTTAAGTTATCATTATTGTTAAACAATGATTTGACCTGAGATTTACAGGAGAGAGAGAAAAGTTTTTTAGCATTATCAGTTATAGGATTCAGTTAGATTGGGGTAATATATACTATGAATTATATAGCACCATGTATATAATGTCATATACACTGGTGTTGAGTGCTGTTAGAGGTGCCTCCAAATGCCCTGGTACGGCCGAGAGTGGGGAGAGTCCGCTCTCCCTCCCCAAATGCTCTCATATGGCCACGCGAATATATAGCCTCTGCCAAGGAAGTCCTACTCACTGCCTTCTCCTGCCACGGGTGTTGTTCACGAAATTGAGAGGACAAAAAGCGAATGTCTGGCGCTTTAACCGGGTTGGTGGATGTGGAGGATCCACCTAGGGGAGTTGCAAAACCCTGATTTCAAAACAATGATGCACATGGGCTCCAGTATCCTGAAGGAACAAATGGCGTATGAACCAATCGTCGGTCACCGGCTACCATGGGACTGCATCTCCTTACGATACTCCACTGCCTTGTGGACTAGACCTTCAGGTCAAAGGCTCCGGGTGTGGCCCCCTAAGAAAACCACCTACTTCAGTTTGGGCACCTGAGCAGTATCACAGCCCTCACACAAATCGAATGAGATTTGTGCGGCGCATATTTATCTGGTGTTTCCTTGTACCAATATTTATGTGTTTAAATAAATAAATAAGCTGTTAGAGGTATGAGGGCAGTTATCACTTCTTCATAACTTTCCTCCCTCCTATACTATATCCTTATATAAAATCTATCTTTAATATATTACCACCACTAAATTAACTACTTCTATGAATCCGGTGTTTATCTTGTTGTGCTAACGATGTATAACAACTTGGACCGATACATACATGTGCCTAGTCCTACGTTTTAGCTGACTGACTGACTGATAATGTCATATTTAAAAAAATGATACATTTTTTAAAAATTAAAAGCGGGTGTTTTGTTTGTAATTTCTCATGTTTTATTAAATAATAAATAATTACTTTCAGGTATGTCATTTTTGTTCAGATTTATTTTGTTATTTGCAGTTGACATAATGAGGCAAATCAACACGAAAATGGCATCGGTCCATGGAGTTGTTGACTGTTGATCTGTGACATATTAATAGATACACACTGTCTTATTGGTGTTCGTGTGATGACTGTGATCAGTGATTGGAGACATTTGTGTTACATAGTTGAGAATTGTTCACAGTATTGGCACACATGCATTCATTCTTTAAATTCTTTCTAATCTTCAACTCTACTGTTTTTCCACATATACATTTCCACTTCCATCTATCCATAACAGATTGATAAGTTTCAGTCATTTTTCAGTTTCTTTATCATTATTACTATGTCTCTTCAATCTCTTTTTATTATTTTTATGTAATGGTACCAATGTGTGTTATACCGACTTCAGCTAATGCACATCTATTGTAGGCTCTATTATGATAGAATCTCTTTGTCTATTTGTTTGGTAATAGGATTAGTAGCATGAAAATTGAAATATTCCAGATGAGATCGGAGCATCATAATGAAATTTTGTTGTAGAGTTAAATCCAACTTAGTCAAAAATAGATTTACCTATAACTTAAATCAACATTTTATGTGGGTGTTAAGAAAGTGTGAATTTAACTATTGGCGCCGTGTTTACTCTGTTAACAGTTTGGTTTGGCTACTAATATTGGTATATTTCAACTGTTTGTCATCTGTTGGTAAAATGTGAATATCATACATTCAATAATTCATTTGCAAAATATCTATCAATGGTCTCAGATTTTATTATCCCTTCATTTACATACCAATCACTCTTTGTTCTCGTTCTCTTCGATCTTTTTAACCTGCCTCCGGAATTCCACGTTCAATTAGCGATATATACTACTTATATCTGTTTAGATCAGTAGGATACACCACAATATACTTATTGGTAATTTTTTTATATATTTCTCATGAAACATAATTCAAAAAATTAATCCTGATCTTCTTTTTATTTTCGGTAATTCTCTGTTAATGATATCATTCATATATCTTATTATAGTGAACTGTTTAGAAGTTGAGTTTTTGGCGAGACTATAATTTTTGGACGACCTTTGAACGAATCATAAGTGACCTTGAGAAATATTATACAATCAAGAAACGGTTAGCATAGAATAAAAATACATTTCACAAAATCAAAGAATCAGAATGGATACACCTCTTTTACATGGTTCAAAAACTTGTCAGGATTAGAAGTAGGTTCGAAGGTTTTAAAATCGTAACACAGACAGTAAAGGGACTCATCTATATGGCTCCATAATAGTCGATCTCTGGTGTCATGATAAGGCCGCAAATTCTCTTCGAAACCTCCACCATGTAGCTTTAATATTGTTTGTGTGCACTCTGGCTTGTCATTTTTATTACGCATTTATCTCTACAATACTCATACCACTGAACGGCCGAAGCTTCAGTAACATCTGCTAATATTGCAGCCAATGCTACTGGTGCTTTTATTACACAGTTCGCGGCAATTATCATAATATGCCTTAGTCTCAATCTGGATCGGGCAAAAAATATTCCTATTCTAGCAAACGTCTTCCTTCAAAATATGTTACATCGAAGGACATCACGGTAGTCTGCACAAGGTCTACAAGTCATTTGATCACTGCAATGTCAAATAAAGGAACTTCTTTGTAATGCCACTTATTTTAGTCGCTTAACTGTCAAGTCTTCTCTAAAATCCTCTGTGAACCGATCGTACATGAGTACCAAGTACTGAAATTGGCGCCGTAACCTTGAAATCCCTCAGACACTTCTGATTGGCTCGTTCATAAATTATAGTCTCGCCGTGTTATTTTTTTAATATTGATAGCAATCAGTAATAGATGATTTCTCTGCATTAACACTAAAAAGCAACTTTAGTTAATTAACATTTTTGTTAAAATTACTTTTCTATTCATTGTCCATTGAAAATTCCTGAATGTAAGTCAGACGAGTAAGAATTAAAGAATTATGTTTACAAATCGATGCAAGCAACTGAGGTATTTCACGGGATACCTTACCTGTCGTATGCCCTGATGGAGTTCTCGTGACTTTCAGGTTGCCTGATCTGCCGACGGCGATGGGACAGTGGATAACGGTATTGTTGTGTGCTAGGTTCAAAAAGAATTGTTTGTTATATGTATGCAAATCCGCTCCGTTATTGTTATTATTGTATTGTTCCTATTGTCACAATTCGAATTTGCATACATTATGACTTTCACATGGTCAATGGAATAAATTAAACAAAAGCAACATGTAATGATATATAAAGAATAGATAAAGGATTTTAGTGATTTTCTAACCGAAAAAAGATTAAATTACCGTTGTACACTTGCCATTGAAACTTAGAATGTTAATAGTTAAATGATCAACTAACTCATTGTTTATAATAAGTAATTTTTTTTAACTTACTTACTTACGCCTGTTACCACTCGTCGAGGAACATAGGCCGCCCACCAGCATTCTCCATCCAACTCTGTCATGGGCAATCCTTTCCAGTTCTTTCTAGTTAACATTCATCCTTTTCATATCTGCTTCTATTTCCTGACGTAATGTGTTATTTGACCTTCCACTTTTCCGCTTCCATTCACTATTCCAAGTTAGGGATTGCCTCGTGATGTAGTTGGTGATTTCCTCAATGTATGTCCTATCCACTTCCAACGTCTTTTCCTAATTTCCTCTTCAACTGGAAGCTGATTCGTCCTCTCCCATAAAACGCTGTTGCTGATAGTATCCGGCCAATGAATGTTGAGTATTTTGCGTAAACAACTGTTTGTAAATACTTGTACCTTTGAAGTTAGTTGACAGTTGTTTGGAGTTCCATATGTTATTCAATTGTAGAAATGAGGTCCTTGCTTTGCTAATAAATAAAATTTAAGATATTTTAAAATTTTATTTGTTGTAATGACCTATGAATAATAATACTACAATATAGTCATTGAATATTGAAAATAATTGATAGGATGGTATCCAGGACATGGAAACATTGTATAAATTAATAATGTTATGCATTTTCTGTTTTAAGAAATTTAAAAACTCTTTTTAAACTTGGGATTTGTGGGTAGCCAAAAAAACTTCATCAATGTGGTGAAAATCCACAGGTGAATTCGAGGAGACTCTAAGAAGCTCAAAGAGAGCCGAAGATGTTCTATGCAGTCATCTTTTGGAAGAATATTCCAGAATCTCCATGTATAGCTTACCTATTGGACCAGTGCTAAAATCCATTGTATTGGATGTCTATAATGATGATTTCGTTTTTATTAAAAAATACTATAAATACCTGGTAGTTTTGTACTATATTTGACACTGTTTGGAATAGCATTCTTTTCACTTGTCTTCAGTCTTCTCATTTGCGATTTGGAGGGTTCTAGCGTTCGAGTGCTCAAGTTATACGCGGTATATTAAGAATCTAAGCTCTAGATATAACAATCAAAAAGTCTCAATCAAATACATCAACATGTACAATATTAACAGCGAAGATCACCAAACAAATAATCTTACCCTACAATATCAACATCTTTCGGATCACAAGCAGATTATTAAAGTTGCTAGGGATAGATTTAGCCTAAAAATTCTTTTTATTCAACAATATGTTAACCAGAACATAAAATGATAAAAGGTGGAAAGCGAATATTATCCAAATTAAAAATAGTAACAACTAGAAACACCATATCAAATAAAGTAACCACCGTCTCCACCTGCCTATATGTAAAAACCAGATAATTGTTAAACACAAAAAGATGTCTTCGTTCATATCGATGCTAGTGAACATCTATGAATGTGAACTCAATTCACAAAATGTTAATGTAATAGATGGAAGAAATATAAAGGAATCTAGAGAAATTTTAAAATTATATGAATCAGATCACCCACCAATCAATAAACATATTGAAATTAATTCAACTTACTAATCAATCGAAGAAAGGGTAAGTAAACTTACGGTCAAAGACTAGGTCAAGGGAGAAAAACAAAAATGATTGTGCCGATAACGACAACACAGTTATTGATAATGATCAAAGAAATTCCAAGTCTTTCTATTGAGATCATCAATCGATGAATGTTAGACTACCTTTGAAAACCTGGAAGCACTGAACGGCCGTCTCACTGGTCTAGAGGTTAAGCGTTCGCGCTCGAGTCCGAAGGTCCTGAGTTTGAGTCCCGAGTGTGGGACCATGGATTCGCACTACTGAGGAGTCCTATACTAAGACGAAACAACCGTCCAATGTTTCCAGGTTTTCAATGGTGATCTAGCATTCATTGATTGATGATCTTAATAAAAACACAATCTTCATAACCCCACACTGAAAATTCTAAATCAATAAAATAAGCTATTTGTCAATTTTATAGAAAATCTAATAGTACACTACTCTTCAAAGTATATGTTAATGGTTTTGTCTGGAACTATAGTGAAAGCCCCAATAATAAACCATATAGCTCAGAAGTTACCTAGTAAATTTGAATACATAAATATTTCATTACCTCATTCAATGATTTGAGTGTTATATCAGTTTGCTCAATCAATATTTGAATCCTATTATTCTGTGTTACTTTGTAGAGGAGACAGATGTACGTTACATCATTGTTTTATTAAAGACCGTGGAAATTTTCGACTACAATTCATTCATATTAAGTAATATATCTTTCAGGTATAATTAAACCATTTATCTATAATATGGATTTCATTTCACTGTTTCCAGAATTAATGTTAAAATGGACCAATATATCTAATTGTTAACATTCTTTTGAATGAAATCAATAGTGTGACAAAATAGACCAGTTTCATTCATACTCATTAATAATATCAAACTGACTTGTTTATCTTGTAATATTATTGTTATATCATTTGGCCTTGTGCCCTATTAATATATCACGTAATCATACCTCCAATTAGAGAACACTGTGACTTACCGACCGGACCAATGACACATAAACCTGTACGAGCAGTCTACAGTTCTTATCGGTCCTTTGAGATAGCGGCTTCTCGTCTAACCCAGCCTGTTCAGTTCAGAACGTAAATATCAGCCTCACGTATACCGAATTATGTATTCCAAACACACTTGGTTTATATAAAAGCAGATCAGACAACATCACACGATAAAAATAGAAAATAACATTTGTAGAAGATCCAGCCAGAAGGTGGTTGTGATTGTAAGAAACTATGACTGGTAGATTGAGAATAACTTGAGAATAATAAATCACATAACAGTAACCAAAAGATCAATTAAGAGCTTATAACAAGAACAATATCAATATATATAGTTTAGTCTCTTATAAGTCATAAGATAAGAATATATGTATAAAATTAGTCCATAAATAATTATTAACGATTACCATTCATTTGTTCTCATCCAGGTATAACAATTAATAATATGTCTTTTAATAGTTGAGATCATGAATCAGTTGAAGCTAGACCACCATGGGAAACCTGGAAGCACTGGATGGCCGTTTCGTCCCATTTTGGGACTCCTCAGCACTCCATATATTACTGGGAATATGGAAATTTAGTGCTAACATTTGGAACCTAATTTATAATGATCTTTTTTACTGTGAAGTTAGACAATTATCTGTGAACCGATCACTATAGAGAGATATATACTTCCAAGACTACTTAAAACGCTTAAATTTATTATGAAAAAACAAATTGTACTTGACCATCAATTCTTTCAAATATGATAATGTGTAAAAGTACGTGAGGTATTTATTTACTTATTCTAAAACAAGTTTTGCTTAGAGTGAAAATTTCAAGCGAACAGACATATGAAATACAAAAAAATTGACATAGTAAGAAAGAAAGACAGTAATGAAAAATAAAGAATATTCAAATGAACAATTGGTTTTGTTAACCTCTTCATCAAGTTCTACAGTTATAAGTCCACAACTCTTGTATTGTCATGACCTAAAGGA
This sequence comes from Schistosoma mansoni, assembly GCF_000237925.1. NCBI lineage: Eukaryota > Metazoa > Platyhelminthes > Trematoda > Strigeidida > Schistosomatidae > Schistosoma > Schistosoma mansoni. Next base: position 50,946,754 of record NC_031502.1, read on the forward strand.
TAAAGAAAAAACGGCGAAGTATACTAAACAATGTTATACTTACTTACGCCTGTTACCCCTCGTAGAGGAGCATAGGCCACCCACCAGCATTCTCCATCCAACTCTGTCATGGGCAATCTTTTCTAGTTCTTTCCAGTTAACAGAGATGGATAGTGGCTAACAGTGGAATCCACGACGCGCGTTTCGTCCTATTTGGGACTCGTCAGATGGATGTACCTGCATCTCAGAGTTGATGTTCACTCTGGGACTCGAACTCAGTACCCTCGCTTCAAACGCCATCGCGTCATCCACTCGGCCACTGAGTCCTGATATTCACTTGCTTGTGCGATGAGGTTAACATTCATCCTTTTCATATCTGCTTCTATTTCCTGACGTAATGTGTTATTTGACCTTCCACTTTTCCGCTTCCATTCACCATTCCAAGTTAGGGATTGCCTCGTGATGTAGTTGGTGATTTCCTCAATGTATGTCCTATCCACTTCCAACGTCTTTTCCTAATTTCCTCTTCAACTGGAAGCTGATTCGTCCTCTCCCATAAAACGCTGTTGCTGATAGTATCCGGCTAATGAATGTTGAGTATTTTGCGTAAACAACTGTTTATAAATACTTGTACCTTCTTGACGATACAGTAGGAGTGTCTTGCAGTTCGTGTTGAAGATTCTCACGCTAGCCAGAAATAATAATTCAAACCATTTAAACAATCTTATACTTGCGTTAAAAATAATATACTTGGCATCAGTTACGGCTTGGATACCTCCTGATTGTATCATTTTTAAATTTTTAAGGTCACTTAAGAAAAGTAATAGGGAAATTCATTGTGTGATATCAGGTCATAATCAATATAATGATATTAGGTCGCAACAGCTGTCCAATACTTCCTGATTTTCAGCGTTGGTCTAACGAAAATGATGTTGGTGATGCAAATTGTAATAACAAAATAAATTATGTGAAGATTCTGAACAAATCCAATAGTTAATCGTTACATTTCACTTTATCTCACTTCCTTCCACTTCTTTGCATCTCTAACCTAAAGGTCACTTTTACCCGTTGAATTAGAAAAAACCTAATTCCTCAGTTAGATTCCATCAGGATCTAAATGAATCGGTTGTAGTAACATGCAAGCAACTGTATGATCTTTCTCTAGTTTGATTATCGATGAGTTTGCCCATATTTCCAGAAGAACCGGTGACGTTCTTTTAATCAAATGACTCACTAACCAATGAACCATATTCAAGATTTTAATGTTTATTACTCCTAGAGTACCTTCTAACTCAAGACAAAAGTTGAAATAACATCAGTTCCCTATTGTACTCAATTCAGGTATGACTGTATACTCGTGCAATAATGAACGTGAAACGTCTGAAAACACAGCAACACAATTCAGAATCCAAAAATTGTTTACAATTTGTAGTAAGGGAGAACTCATATAGGGTCAACCATCGAATTCCTAACACGAATTTAAAGAATATCTTCATAAAATATGAGAATCATACACTGAATATTTCATTTGCGAGTTTCCATCACTTGTCCTTCACATTCCTCATGATTCTTTTAGTCCGCAATTCCTTTTTAATTCCCTTTATATTCTCTTCAACTGGATCTTTATCACCTTCTGTTGCCAGGGTTCCCACTACCGATTGGTGTTACATACTTGTTAGGTCGGCTTACAATAAACTCTAGAGAGGCTCATAAAGAGCCCAACCAATCAGCGATTAGTTAGAAGCTATGCTACTAAAATAACAAGGTCCTGATTGGCTGTTTAACATACTGTTACTATGGGATCTCAAGGTCTTTTAGTTACTATAATACCCCTGTTTTTTCTGTACATAATTGAACCTTGTAGTAAAGTGCTTCTCTGATACTCGTGTCTTCTCTCTGGTCTTTCAAGTCGCTGAGTAGTGCTAGCCTGGGGTTATCCGAATAGCTAGGATCCGAATAAAAGCGTACAACTTACGAGCCATATCAGTGGCGACGGGGATTTCGGCAAAAAAAAAAACAATTGTTGTCGAGGTTTTTGGTACACAAAAAAATACAACAATTGTCGTCGAGGATTCTGGCAAAAAGAAATACAGCAACCGAGACGTGATTTGGTAATCAAACAAGCTGTAATAATTGCCGGTGAATTTTCGGAGTTATTATTATTATCAGCAGAAAAAAATGACGATTTCTTTAGAACAGGCGCTGATAATCTTAGAGCACCGGCAACAACAGATGCTAGCCTTCCAGCAGCAACTAATTGAAACAGTCTTGGACAAGTTTTTCAATGATGGTGCTAAAATGGCCGTCCCAGAAGAACGCCAAGTTGAGGGTTCAATTCCCTTTATATCTGATGGAAAATGCAAAATTGGTAAGTTGGCCGGTTCAGAGCAAGACAATATCTTGCCTAATGCACATGAAACTGTGACAGTATCAGATGAGCAAGAAAAAGAAGGTTCCGCAGACAACCCCCTTAGTCCAGAATCAAATGAAACACCATTAAGTCCGCCCATCTCTGACGACAAACTTACGTCAGAACAGAACTACAGTTTACGTGATATTGGCCAAGAAAACTGGAAGAACGCATGTCCAGAAAATAACTGGAACAATACAGTTAACCAAATTGTGCCAAATGTGATTCGAAATCATGGGGAGACAGAAGTTTATAATATGGGTTCACGTAATGATGCCCATAATTCTGATGAAATTTCGTATAAAGATGAGAAAAATAAGCCGGTCAAATCAGATGGTGATCAAAAATCTGATGCAATTTTATTAGATGCCGATTCTCCTAGTTATCTAATATCCTCTAGTGAAAATCTTAATGAATTTGATGGAGATGTTTCAGAAAAGCCAAATTCCGATGACCTAAAATCAAATATCGTTCATCATCATCTATTCATTTCTAGTGGATTCTGCATTCAATACGAGAAATGTGTTCTAAATAAAGTCATATTAATTGTAAATTGGAGATATGAAGATCCAACATTATTTCGTGGGGGAGGAAATGTTGGAGAATTTCAACCTACAGATAATTTTTTTAAAATCAGAATCTAATCTTCGAATCTTCAAAAAAAAGGGAGGTGTTAGGTCGGCTTACAATAAACTCTATCAGAGCCTCCAGAGAGGCTCATAAAGAGCCCAACCAATCAGCGATTAGTTAGAAGCTATGCTACTAAAATAACAAGGTCCTGATTGGCTGTTAACATACTGTTACTATGGGATCTCAAGGTCTTTCAGCTACTATAAAACCCCTGTTTTTTCTGTACATAATGAACCTTGTAGTAAAGTGCTTCTCTGATACTCGTGTCTTCTCTCTGGTCTTTCAAGTCGCTGAGTAGTGCTAGCCTGGGGTTATCCGAATAGCTAGGATCCGAATAAAGCGTTCAACCTACGAGCCATAACAGTGGCGACGGGGATTTCGGCAAAAAAAAAACAATTGTTGTCGGGGTTTTTGGTACACAAAAAAATACAACAATTGTCGAGGATTCTGGCAAAAAGAAATACAGCAACCGAGACGTGATTTGGTAATCAAACAAGCTGTAATAATTGCCGGTGAATTTTCGGAGTTATTATTATTATCAGCAGAGAAAAAAATGACGATTCCTTTAGAACAGGCGCTGATAATCTTAGAGCACCGGCAACAACAGATGCTAGCCTTCCAGCAGCAACTACTTGAAACAGTCTTGGACAAGTTTTTCAATAATGGTGCTAAAATGGCCGTCCCAGAAGAACGCCAAGTTGAGGGTTCAATTCCCTTTATATCTGATGGAAAATGCAAAATTGGTAAGTTGGCCGGTTCAGAGCAAGACAATATCTTGCTAAATGCACATGAAACTGTGA